>NC_054376.1:105410727-105730727 GCF_017654675.1 Xenopus laevis
ATATATACACATACACACACATATATATATATATATACACACACACACATATATATATATATATATATATATATATATATATATATATATATATATATATATATATATGACGTAGTTGGCCAGCTTAAATATATTGCAATATATGGACAAACAATCCCTGTTTTGTTTAAAGGGTAAGGCATTTTTCAGTAGCAGTATGCACAAAATGTCTCTGTCTTAAATATATTGATAATGGGTTGAGTGCAGAGGAATCTTGTATTTGTCTATATGTATTTTGTGGTCACAGCCTCATTGCACCCCCCGCCTAATGTTTTTAAAAACTAGTGGTGAGCACAACTTTCCCTTGTTTGTTATAGTTCTACAAGAGCAGTGACCAGCTCCATGTTGTAGCTCCCACCCCCTCCAACTATAGTCAGGTGATCCCACTGGTGTCTAATAAAAGGGCAGCCAAGTTTGGGAGTTTTACTTTGAAAGCAGCTAGTAAGTTGCAGGTAAAACGTATTCGTCCCTTTTATAAAATGTATAATTAAACCATAGAATTCTTAATGAATCAGATGAAAATTGAGCATAGGACTGGCCAGATATGGGATGACTTTGACGTAGTTGGCCAGCTTAAATATATTGCAATATATGGACAAACAATCCCTGTGTTGTTTAAAGGGTAAGGCATTTTTCAGTAGCAGTATGCACAAAATGTCTCTGTCTTAAATATATTGATAATGGGTTGAGTGCAGAGGAATCTTGTATTTGTCTATATGTATTTTGTGGTCACACCCTCATTGCACCCCCGCCTAATGTTTTTAAAAACTAGTGGTGAGCACAACTTTCCCTTGTTTGTTATATATATATATATATATATATATATATATATATATATATATATATATATATATATATATATATATATATATATATATATATATATATTATAAATAATAGAAGTTTTGAAGCAAAGGTTTCAACAAACAAAATGTAGGTTTATTGATTCCAACGTTTCAGTTCCACACTGGAACTTTCATCAGGGAAAGTGATTAGAACATTTAAAGCATCTCACTGTGTTCTGTTCAAATCACTTTCCCTGTGTGGAACTGAAACGTTGGAACCAATAAACCTACATTTTGTTTGTTGAAACCTTTGCTTCAAAACTTCCTTGGAGTGCTGTCAACTCACCTTGGTATGTATCTATCTATCTATCCATCTATCTATCTTTCTTGGACACTCTCCTTTGTCAGGTATGGACCAACCACTGATAAAGTCAACCTATGATAGATATCCTCTGGGCTCTGAGGCAGCCTATCAGAAGGGTCATAGAACAGGCACCATAACGGTGCTACAAGGTGGTGTGCCAGGAAGAAAACAAGAGTCTGAAGGAACTTATAAACATATCCTGTCCACTCATGTTGTGCATAGTTTGTGAAGCTCTGCATCTGGCACAAGACAATAGAAGCCACTATACTCCTCGCCTGGGCGAGAAATCCTCATGGACTCTAGAACTGCAGCATATTGGATTTTTATTCAAGGGTCAACTGAAAAAAAGTATTATGGCAACACTGAGAAGTTACACACTGAAAGGCGTACACTCCTAAGAGTCCCGAATTAATGTGAAACTGGATATCAGTGGAACTTCAGGAGAAGTATTTTCTATGTAAACCTTTACACAACAGACTGTGATTTTAGCCTTTAGCTTATTAGTTTTAAATATCAGTTGGATTGGTTGATTTTATTTTATATGACAATTCTCAAGGTTTGTGGGATGCACATTCTCCATACCCCCCACCCACAGGCACTTGAATATAAATATCAGTTGCCTTTGTTGATTTTATTTAATATGACAATTCTCAAGGTTTGTGGGATGCACATTCTCCATACCCCCCACCCACAGGCACTTGAACATAAATTGACAGTCATTATTAGTTTGCTGCTTCCGCAGAGCCAAGTGTTCACAGAGACATGAGAACTGGGAACCGGTTTAATGACAAAGATCTGTATCAGTGCATTGGCTTGCCAGAACTCCAGTTGACAGCTGCTCTGGCCAGATGCCTAGCAAGTTCAAACTATCACATGCCATGAGGAATATGTGGCTTTACCGCGTGATCTTACTTGTGTATGGGCTTTGGAAAATATACTCCCTTTACCGTTGAGGCAGTGATCCTCAACCAGTAGCTTGCGAGCAACATGTTGCTCCCCAACTCCTTGGATGTTGCTCTCAGTGGCTTCTCAGGTGCTTATTTTTCAATTCCTGGCTTGGAGGCAAGATTAGGTTGCTTAAAACCAGATGTACTGCCAAACAGAACCCCCTGTAGGCTGCCAGTCCACATAGGGGCTACCAATAGCCAATCATCTCTTTTTTGGCACCACCCAGGAACATTTTTCATGCTTGTGTTGCTCCCCAACTTGTTTTACATCTGAATGCTGCTCATGGGTGAAAAAGGTTGAGGACCCCTGCCTTAAGGTCTCCAAAACAGTTGGTATTAGTCCCACATTTACAAGGTACCTGATTTTCCACCATCCCTCTAGGTTCTTCTGAATGACTTCCACAACATATCCCTTGTCCAGGGTGATTTCATCCTGATCTCTTGCTGTATAGGGGTAGATCACAATATACTTCTCTTCTGTGTAAAAAAAAAATAAAGGCACAAATACAATTAATACACCACACAGGAATCCCGTTATATGCTTTGTATTCAATTGTTTGCAGCCTTTAGGGTTAAAGACCACTTCTTATTTGTTTAGCAAAGATTCAGTAAACCACTTCAATGATCAGTGGCGTAACTCAGAACTCAAGATGTTAAGTGCTATGGGATTTAGTATTCAATCGGTTGTTCTTGTTGATAGCATGTTGCAACTAAGAAACATGCCTTAGACATGCAGAATCATTTATTTTTTTTCGCTTGCCAGAAGTCTATCCCGTGCAGGGCATGCAAACACCAATGGCTGCAGCACATGCAAACAATGTCAGAGAAAGAAACAGGAAACAAAGACAATAAAACAAGCCTCTCTGCACCTGGACCCCATCCACTGCTGTACAAATCCCCAAGGGTTCGTCGGCGGCCGACATGTCTGGGCAAAGACCAGTATCTCCAAGGGGCTGGGAGCATGTTGGGAAGTGACAAAACACGAAGTGAGGGACTGCAATGGTTCTCAGAATAAGCCCCTTATTAAAGGAAAACTATACTCCCAAAATGAATACTTAAGCAACAGATAGTTTATATAATATTAAGTGGCATATTAAAGAATCTTACCAAACTGGTCTATATATTTAAGTAAATATTGCCCTTTTACATCTCTTGCCTTGAGCCACCATTTTGTGATGGTCTGTGTGCTGCCTCAGAGATCACCTGACCAGAAATACTGCAGCTCTAACTGTAACAGGAAGTAAGAAAGCAAAAGACACAACTCTGTCTGTTAATTGGCTCATGTGACCTAACAAGTATAGTTTGTTTGTGTGCACAGTGAGTCCTACAATCCCAGGGAGTGGTCCTTATTTTTTTAAAATGGCAATTTTCTATTTATGATTACCCAATGGGACATACTACTAGAAAAGTATATTATGAAAATGGTTTATTTACATGAAGCAGGATTTTACATATGAACTGTTTTATGCAATATCTTTTTATAGAGACCTACATTGTTTGGGGGGTATAGTTTTCCTTTAGCAGGGTGCGGTCAGGAATCACACTCTGTCGATACTCGTTCCTTGAGGCACATAAACTCACACGCTGGTCACTAATGCTAAAGCTCATGCAGTTA
This sequence comes from Xenopus laevis, assembly GCF_017654675.1. Taxonomy (NCBI): domain Eukaryota; kingdom Metazoa; phylum Chordata; class Amphibia; order Anura; family Pipidae; genus Xenopus; species Xenopus laevis. The sequence goes on from NC_054376.1 coordinate 105,414,478, forward strand.
CACAGACACAAAGATTGTATTGACTGATCTATGCAGATTCAGCTAGGTATTACATGAAAGGTAGTAAGACATTTTCAGACAATTTAGTTGAATTTTTAGAGGAAATATGACAAACATGTATCAACACAGACAAAGCTCTGAATGAAGAAGTGAAATCTATATTAATCTTTACAGTCATTTAAAATAAACCCCTTAGTGGTGCATTTACCGTAGCACTATTGTGTATTTTGTGTTATACACGGGAGAAAATCACATGTTAACAATACCTTCTTCAGGCTGGATTGTGAAGTCATCCTGGCCACCATCCTGAGCCTCTAGACAGGTAGCAGGTACCCAGCCTTGCTCATCTGCCGTGCTCACAAACCACCAGCCTAAAGTAAGTAGCCATACACAAAGTCTCAGTTAACCCTACACAAATATTTGGACAAGTGCTTCATGCAAATGCAATCCTTATTTTCATATTTTGATTAAAGGACAAGTCTGAGCTTGGAGCTTTTACAGATAAGAGTGTGATCAGGCTTGGGACTCAAACAAGTCTATAAATCTCTCATTATTATAAGCTTTATCTTTTTTATGGGAGTACCAATACAACAAAAGATGAGTTTAAAGGAGAACTAGAAAAGCCCCATCCACTACTTCCCCCAACCATAGTCCCACCTCCCTACTTCCATCCTGCATAGTTCATTAGTGCAATATGTGTCCCCAAATGTCAATTTCCCTTCTTCATGCAGAGTAGCGCAGGGGAGCTCCAGGGCGCAATCTTCTGCTTCTTCGGTTTTCTTTGGATCCTCTTCCTTCCCTTTGGCAATACTTGGGTTTCTGGCGCATGCACATTTTGCGCTAATACCAGACTGGCTCCAACTGCACATGTGCCAAATAGCTCAGTGTTGGCGGCCCCTTTTCTGAAGGTAACCGAAGAGATGGAAGATGGCGCCCTTGAGCTCCACTGCCCTGCTCTGTTTCCTTCCCTCGCCCTCTCATTGTATGGTAATATGCTGTACTATTCTTCTACTCAGCTGTTATCTAAGCTCTTTTTCTTTCCCATATCGGCCTACTAAATTCCCTAACACTGATGGAAGAGGCGGTTATCCTGTTACAGATTATACTCTCCCCATTTTACAAGTTCCTGGTATGCTCTGCTATAAAAATAATCCCTAACCTGATGGACTGTTAATGCCCTGCTCCTCTGTTATTCTGTACAGCTAGCAACTGGTCACTGAATTTGTATATAATTAGAGGATTCCAGGGAATGAACCGGGCCTGATAGTCATGGTGGTACCCAGACAGAGGGTTACCTCTGAAATTATATTATGTCTAAACAGGACTATTAGGGGTCAATTGCAACACACATACACCTAGTGCCTTTCAAATGGGTTCCTGGCAGCTTAAGGAGTTTTCCTTAAAAAACACATTAATCGACCATTAAATTATTAGCAATAAAAAGCTAAATTATTTTGTATACCTAATTGCTAAAAAGCACTTCAACTCTGCCTCCATTCTTCACCAATATAGCATTTTTCCACTTCCTCTGTATCCCCTATATAATAAAGTTATGATCCTTTATTATATCTCTCTGTCTCTCCACCCTTTCTCATTTTATCTCCCACGTTATTGCTTTTGTCTGTCCCTTTTCTACCCAGTGTCACTCTCACTCTCTTCCTTTAGTCTGTATGTAATCTCCTGTCTACTTTCCAGCTTTCTGTTCTTTCAGTCACTTCCTTCCTTTGCTACCCTTCTCCCCACTCCCTTATTTCTACTATTATCCTTTTTACTAAATTGGTCTTGGACTTTTCTCCGAAGATTTTTAGAATTTTGTACTTTGCTGAAAAATGTGTTCAAACCCCCTTAGAAATAAGATCTTGGCCATGACAAGAACCTACTGTACAGCTAATGCACCTTTTTACACTAAATGTATGTATGTTTACACTGCACCAATAATATTATAATTCTAGGTCTGTCTTGGATTGCTATAGCATTCCCGGCTTGTAGTTTGTAAAATACATTATCGTCTGTAAATTATAAGCAAACTGATGTCTCCATAATGTTCCATGATAAAATAAAAGTCCAAAAATATTAAGGCTTCTTCCAGAATACTTCATTGTCAGTGATTTCAATGCCTTATTGCTAAGAATCTGTGTTTGACATTCACAAAAGCCATGGCACTTACAGGTGGGCCTTTTTATGTGATTCAACTGTAGATAGCTGGGAATACATTATTTCTGATTAGGCATGAGTGATATCTTAAATGTGACATGATATTGTTAGGGTTTTGCAACAGAGATATTACAGTTTAATATCAGCTCTTAGTCTCCTTTGCTCAGTACCTATCATCAATGGCACGCTACAAGAAATCAAAATGCATTTTACCAGATTCATTGTTCTCAATGATATCAACAACTTGTCCCACTTGCAGGCTGATTTCTGAGCTCTCCTGTTTCTCATAAGCTGCCACCACAACATACTGATCCAGGACCAAAGCATCAGATGAGGAAGAATCTCCACCTGTCGAAAGGATTAAATAACTAGAGCATGTCTGTGTACATGGCCAGGCCCAGGAATATTTTTCTAATAGTGAACTATAAAATTTGACACATTTTAAGAAGGGTTTCTATTCTATCAAGCCATTATTACCCCTAAAAATGAAAGAACACTGAACCTGTTTCTACCCTGTCGATGAATGACTCTAATGAACCTGCAGTATGGAGCCATTTTTTTCTGTGCTGAACCCCAGTGATGTAGAAGGGGCCAGGGAGGTGCAAAAACCTTAATGACAATAGTGCTTTGTTAAATATCGGGCTAATTAAGTCATGTATTGTATAATGTCCTCTTATGTAAGATCCCTAATAGAGGTTCGCTGAATTGTCACACAATAGAGAGAGTGGTGGTCTCATCCATGCCCTTACTGTATATATACCCCAATTCTTTGCATATATCTGTAAACACTTCTACCCTTCTTTTTAATAAAAAAAACATGTTGTATATTGAGCTCATTTGACACAAATGAAGACTGTAGACTTGCCTTGTCAATGTCTATCACAATAGAATATTACAGCAGTGCAAATAGTGTTATTATAAAACAACACTAGAGGGCAGTTTAGGACTAAATATTTTGTTCGGATAGCTGAAACTTGCAAATGAGAGAAAATAAACTATTTTTAAACCTTAATCATTTGCAGAAAATCATGACAAACAAATCTATCTAAACCAAAAAGCTATTATCTTTATTCCTATGCCGAGTTCTAAATTCTGAATTTAAGACATAAAAGGGCTAGTCTGAATATATTTCTGCCTTTAGAGCAAAGGGAATATTCATATTAAGTTATCAAGCCAACCTTCATCACAGCAATCATAATAATATTTCATGACCCCCTTTATGATAATGAAAATCACCCACTAATCAACCATTACAGTATACTGGATACCAGCCAAGTGCAAAGTTATTAAGGGTCAAATCGCTTCTTCTTTGGGCGACTAATCTTTCCGAACTGCCTTCCTGCCGGCTAGAATTTAAATCGCAGACGGGATGGTACTCAGATCGCTTCATTTTCCGAAGCCGTCCGAATGTTGCCTCACGAGGAAACTTCGGGCAACTTTGGAAAGCCGAAGCGATCCGACTTAAATCACTGTGTCCTGGCCCTTAGAACCCAAAGGAGGCTGTTAAGGAAAAAATACTAGACATTTCCACCACGAATGAGAGCAGCTGTCTGTGAGCAGGTTAAAAAGCTGTGCAGCTGCTAAACGGACTATAGATTGAAATTTAAAAATAAAAAGGTATGTTCTATGTTATATGTATAAAGAGGCCAAACATGCATTAGTGTGGCTTTAAATTGGTCCTCCATCCAAAATTGTGTGTGTGGAGGGAGATTTAGCATAATGAAAGAAGCAATTCTAAATCTGCAGTTCTGCACTCTCTCGCTCTCTCTCTGCACTCTGTAACGTTGGTTTAAGAAACAGACCCCAGAACAAAAAAGGATAAACATTTGCAGTGACATTTACTGCCCCAGAGAGCTGAGCCTCAGCCAGTCGCCACAACAGAACCCCCCCCCCCCCCCCAAAACTTCTTTCCTTGAGAGAGATGCATTAAAGAATACTATGGCTAAGGGCATGGACACACATGTGGATATTAGCCACGTTTTCTGCATGGTTCGTGCTGCGGTTTTTAAAAAAGCTGACAGCTTTTTTCATTGATTATATATATATATATATATATATATATATATATATATATATATATATATATATATATATATATATATATATATATATATATACACACACATACACCCTGCTTAAAACTGGATTAAGTTCAAATGAAATAATCTGTAAATCTTAAATTAAATGTAGACTTACCCAGTTTCTTCCTTCCAATAGGTTCTCTAAAGGAAAAATACATATATCAGAGATTAAAGTAGCAGCACCTAGAACAGCAGGACGAATGCAGTTCAGTTACATCATTTTACTAAATAGTGTTTCACATTTCAGACTTACAGCATATGCTTAAAATACATATTAACAAATGTATTTATAGAGCACCAACATATGTATTTTAGTGTTACAGAATGTTCTTTTGTATTTGTTGATTATTTAAGTGCACGGCAATATTCCATACTCAGTATATCATAATGCAAAGGGCAAATAAGCCCAGCATAAAACCAGCATTAGGGAAATATCTACTGTATAATAAAATTCCCCTGAAAAGCAAAAGAATTACAGCAGCAACCTATTTGCAGTCACCAAGCTGAATAGAAGGAGCCATATTAGCACACACAGACCACATGTTGGAGCCAAGGTTTAGCAGCAGATTTTATTTACTGACAAGGAAATTGCGTTACTTTCCTAATGATTTCCAATTAAATCAAGCATCACTTTCTTAGCTGCAGGCACCAATACACACCAACATCTGGCCCGTGCTGAACAGACAAATGTACATATGTAATAGAAGCAACAGAAGAGATATTATCAAATGAATAGTTTCACCAATGGGAGACAGAGAACATTAAGAAGGAGAAGAAAAGTGTAAAATTAAGTAAGCCTTATCAGAAAGGTCTATATAAATACACCAGTAAACCCTCAAAGTAATGCTGCTCTGAGTTTCAAAAGAAACACTTATTTCATTCTATTGTGTACACATGGGCTTCTGTATCAGACTTCCTGTTATTAACTTAAACTCCTTGCCCTGGGCATGAACATGCTCAGTTTGCTCCTCTCTCCCCTTCCTGCTGTAATCTGAGCCCAGAGCTATGAGTGAGCAGGGAGAGACTCAGGCAGGAAGTGATGTCACACCAAGCTAATATGGCAGCTGCTATCCTAAACAAACAGAGAGAGCTTCTAGAGCTGTTTATTCATGTATGGTAAAGCATTCTACGGAATAAATATAGTGTTCTATCTTGCACTATTGTGGCTAATCTATTGGCAATTAACTGGTTCAGTAGCTTTCCTTCACCTTTAAGGCTTAGTTCCACAATGCGGATGTCTCATATTAGGGAACATTCCATTTTATAGGACCCAGAGTGTGAACAACCCTGACTATGCACCACCACATCAGTCGGTGACATGCGAGTCTAAAAGAGACTGGACCAAACGCCTGGTATTAGCAGTCTAAAACCTCAGATGTCTCAGAAACCACTAAAAACTGAAAATTTAAGTAAACTGCAAAAATACTCAGAGAAGCACTTTGCATAAGTTTACATGAGATCATAATTTAGGTTTGGGATGAAACAAAAGAAAAGAATATATCAGTACCTGTACTAAAATCCACCCTGTGTGTACAGTGAAGAGCAGGAGGCAAAAGCAGCATTGGAGGAGCTGCCATGTGTGCGCTTTGCCTTTAATATGAAGAGATATAGGAGGGCAGAGTTTCATGTAAACAGTCATTACTACATTCTACACAGCTGGAATGTTGAAAAAACCGCCATTGTTCAGGCAAATGGATTCATATATTTACACAAGTGCTGAACATACTGGGCTACAATTTGCAACACAGAAGGCAAACGATATAATTATCAACCATGAATAATGGTAAAAATTGGAATAAACAGCTTTCAGGCAGTAATTTTCAAACTGCACATTTTCATTTATTTATTTTAGCAGTGTAAAACACTACATGTTTCGGGTAGAAGCCTTTTTCAATTATCAACCATCGTGTAAGCTGGACTGCCGGGTATTTCAGCTTGCAGTTACTTAACTTCATGTAATTGCATCACAATATAAGTTGTGTATCTCCCTCAGCTTGAAATAAGGGTTCCCCCATTTCTAGGAGTTGTTTCATTTTTTTTTTTTTGCATGAATGTACTTTATTTTTTGCAGCACAAACGGACACTCTATTGTGGCCTATGGCAAATACTGCCCGTTCAGATAACCTGCTAAGGCCTTGTACTCCATTGAAAACCCAGAAATGTTATCTGATGTTTCTGGTCTACAGATCTAAATGTGAGCTGCCATATTGCAGCTTCAGATACAATAAAGCTGATTCACTCATAAGGCAATGTGGCAGCAGATCTTTTAACTAGTCAATATCCGTTGTGTAGGCCCATCGGAGTGCCCCATACACAAACAGCTGCCATCTCACAGTGAAGAGCTGAATTGGCAGGTGAAATCTGTCCATGTATGGCCAACTTAAGTCTGAACATTGAGAATCCATGCCAAGGTAAATCATAACCAAAACCGCTGCTGCAGTGACTACAAAAGTCTCATACCAGTGGACATGCCATGGAGCTGAAGAATTCACAGCTCCAGTCACTCCAGATCACCAACTTCAGAGCCAGCAAAACCCTCGCCATAACATATCTCCCCCAAGCTTTTAACGGCTGGGAATTCATTCTCTTAAAAAATTTCAAAAACATTTGATTAGTCCACAATATGTTTTTTTACTATTCTGCAAGGGCTCCGTTCTTGTGTTTCTTTGCCCAAGGTTGCTCAATTAACACACACAAATTTAATATTTTAAAATTTAAGGTTACAAGGGATGAAACTGTAGTAAACACAGGGGGTTCAAAAACTCTTGTGTAGTTTATATTTATGGCCGGATAAACATGGGCCACTAATACATACTTGGCGCCTCCAAAAGGAATCAGCTGTTCATTGGCCAGTGTATAGGGGAAACAGATAGACTGCATAACTGATCTCTGGCCAGCCCATTGCTAAGGTGATCTACTGAAGGCCTTGCTTAGGAACCTATAATGATCTTCTAACTGGCCAATCAGATCAGCACAATTTTGCCCAAATGTAGGTGACCAAATCAAAGATCTTCTCATTTAGTAACCTCTTCTGTAATTTGAATCTTGATACCTTAAGTCTACAAGAAAATCATTTAAACATTAAATAACCCCAATAGGCTGGTTTTGCTTCCAATAAGGATTAATTATATCTTAGTTTGGATCAAGTACAACGTACTATTGTATTATTATAGAGAAAAAGGAAATCATCGGATTAACTGGATAAAATGGAGTCTATGGTAGGCGGCCATTCCATAATTCGGAGCTTTCTGCATAATGGGCTTCCCGCGTACCTTATATTTTCTTTTTGGTGTTAGTGGCCCTTTAAAGGGTTCCTTTCATCAGAAAAAATGTTTTTTTCAAAACGCATCAGTTAATAGTGTTACTCCACTGAAATCCATTTCTCAAAAGAGCAAACAGATTTTTTTATATTCAATTTTGAAATCTGACATGGGGCTAGACATTTTGTCAATTTCCCAGCTGCCCCTGGTCATGTGACTTGTGCCAATGAATACATACAAAGATTGTGGAAATAAACAGGCTCCAAAACTGCAGAAGCTGTGCTGCAAGGTTTATTCACGACATGTTTCGAGCTTCTTGGCTCTTTTTTGTGAGAGACATGCTTTCTGGCAGGCTGCTGTTTTTCCTTCTCAATATAACTGAATGTGTCTCAGTGAGACATGGGTTTTTACTATTGAGTGTTGTTCTTAGATCTACCAGGCAGCTGTTATCTTGTGTTAGGGAGCTGTTATCTGGTTACCTTCCCATTGTTCTTTTGTTTGGCTGCTGGGGGGGAAAGGGAGGGAGGTGATATCACGCCAACTTGCAGCACAGCAGTAAAAAGTGACTGAAGCACAAGTCTCATGACTTGGGGCAGCTGGGAAAATGACAATATGTCTAGCCCCATGTCAGATTTCAAAATTGAATGTAAAAAAAATCTGTTTGCTCTTTTGAGAAATGGATTTCAGTGCAGAATTCTGCTGGAGCAGCACTATTAACTGATTTATTTTGAATATAATTTTTTCCCATGACAGTATCCCTTTAAAGTAAAAGCAAGGGATACTTGAGAATCAAAATTCTAAGAAAAGTTGACTTATTACCATTTCAGTTCTATGCGCAAAATTCTCTTTTGCGCTAAAATAAATCCAATTTGCACATACAGCCTGCAGAACAGGGCGGTGCTTTATAAATATGTTATTAATGTCAATTTAAAAATAAAATGAGCAGAATAGCCTGCACTATCATTGTCACATTCAAAGCAGATGCCTTAACAGTAACGAATGCGTTTCCAATCGTGAATCCCACTCCTGACCTCCCCAGATGAACTTTTTTAGAGATGAAACAAACTCAGTGTCTGACCAACAAGTAAATCTCCACATATCTGAACTAAAGCCTAAACATGTCACACTGCAGTGCAAGAAGCATTCCTAGTTCTGCTAAATTCATTCAACTCCATAGGTTCTTTGGAAAATAAGACGAATCCTGGACACAATTACAGTTAATTGAAACAGACTAAGCGGAAGTACAGAGCCGGCTAATTCCATGACTAGTTCCTTCTACTTTAGTAAATAAAGCGCCTCAAGAATACATGGAACTAAGTGCCCACGGTGAAACACAAGGATAATAAAGATCACGGAGAAATTCCAGAACTATACAATGGCCAAGACCACAGAGCAATATATTTATACAGGCCATGGAACTCTGTGCTCAGGGATAACTTTTAATACAGTCCTTCTAATACACAAGAGCTGTGAATATCCTTGAAACAATATCCTCTAAAACTGCTAAATTATGTCATTGGTTATAATTGGTACATAGTGGTATCAACTTGTGTATTACAAAAAATAATGTACCAGCTGTTGTAAAATATGAGAGGAAGCAGACCCTGCGGCTGCAGAGGGGCCCATGAGGTATATGGGCCTCATGAGACCCTAATTCATATACAATTTCTATAAATATTGCCAAAACAGGTCAATTTCTGAAAAATAATTTGCTGTGGGGCCCTGTAATTACTAGTAATGCCACTGCATCCTGGAGTTCCATGATCTGTATAAAAGCTCTTGCCATTCAACTCAACAATTTTGTAGTCTTGGAACTTCTCTGTCTAGGGTTGCCACTAGTGAAGGGTGAATAAATTCGGCTGTCATGAATTACAGGCGAATTTCAACATTTCGCCACCAGCGAATAAATTTGCAGACAAAAATTTGCATGTGTTAACAAATTTGGGACACGCATCCAAAAAGTTGCTTGCGTCAAAATCGCCGCGCATCAACAATATTCGGACGCTCATTGACTAACGCCAGCGTCAAAATTGACGCAAGTGACTTTTTGGACGTGTGTGTCAATTTAGATTTTCCCGGTTTTTCTGCAAATTTTTCGCCGTTTCGCGGGAGAAATTCACCCATCACTGGTTGTCACCATCTGTCACGTGGAACTCCGGGCAGGGGGTAGAGTCGCGATGTAATAGGGGTGGGTCTATGACGTGGTGGGGCGAGTCTGTGATGTTAGGGGCAGAGCTATGACGTGGCGATCAGCTGTTGCCCACTCGCCACGTCAATCATTGTAAAGCCTGCCTGGTTTTCCTAATTTGGAAACCGGGCAGGCAGTTTTGACTCAGCAGCCCTTCACAAAACCAGGCTGTCCGAGTCAAAACCGGACAGGTAGCAACCCTAGCAGCATCTACTATCCTTATATATGAAAATAGGGGGTACATTATTTCCTATACACAGTAAATGTTATACTTTTCCTTGCAGATCACAGGAAAAAAATTACTTTTTTTGCATGAGGCAGATGTGCAATACCACACACCTGTGGATAAATCTACACTAGAAATTACCTGAAATGAACAGAAAGGATGGAGAGTTAGAGTATGGCTAATGCAGAATCCTCACATGGAGGCCTATTCGTCATCCAGAGACCATTACTGGTTAATAAAATCTCGAGATCCAAAGCAGCAAATATTTTTATTTTTATTCCATTCATGAGTGAGACTGAACGTTTCTCCATCTCCGACCCATGTCTGTAGGGGGATACTGAATCACTGCCAAATATTTACAGTCTGGATCCATGTACCTTTCTCTTGTTTTTCACTTAATAAGAGTGCATTCGCCAGCAGTGTACACTGTATAAATACATTTATTCTTCCAGCCACAACAATCTCTCCTACTGACACAGACCATACCTCCCAACTGTCCTGTTTTTGTGGGACAGTCCCGGATTGTTATTTAAATGTCCCGACCAGAAAAAGATACAGTACAAGTTTCTGAAACTCAATTGGCTTTTGGCAGAGAGCCCAGAACACTCAGCAGATGCACTTAGATACTTTTTTAATAATTTCAGATCAGCAAAGAAGCAATTGTAAAAATTTAAGATAATGTCTTTTGGGGAAACTGAATTGCAGCTTAAAGGGCACCCTTCACCCAAAAAAAATATTCCAAATCCTATTTTATCACATTAGTCAAGCAAAATTAACTTTAAATTACACAGTGTAACTTATTTGAATTTTGTTTCCTTCAGTCTGGCATGTCCTAGTTATAGCAAGCAGGCAGGAGCCATTTTGTGGACTCTGTTATTAAGACAAGCCTTGTGTCATCTCAGAATCTTGTTTGTGCACCAGAACCGGGGACCTGATATCCATTCCCATGTCCTGGCTACACAATTAAATGGTTAAGGGAATGGGAGGAATGTGGGGAGAGCAGTGACATCTAGGAAGTGCTGAATGGAAAGTGAAAGTAACTGCCATGACTGAGGCATAGAGGAGGGGCAGGCAATATTTGATTGACAGTTGATGTGTTTACAACAGCTATGAATCCTTTAATAAGAAATAGAATTTGGTTTTTATGTTTAATTTGACTTTTATTATACAGATTTTTATGTCTGGGTGACGGGTCCACTTTAAAGGACACCTGTTGGGTAAAAATGGTATCCCCAACCAAAGATGCAGGTTAATAGAGCCCGCATTCCGGTCGGGGATAACAGTATTTTTTTTTTTTTTTTAAATGCCCCCTGCCAGTGCTAGGCTACCCGCACTAGGTGCACTCATTGACTGGGTGTCAATCGCATATGCATAACGCGCATGTGATGTCACGTGCATGCGCATAATGAGCAGTTCAGGGCAGATTTTCATTATGCGCATGCGAGTGACTGGACATGGCTGCTCGCATCGGGAGCTTGCTCCCAGTGCGGGTAGCCAATACCTGGCGGGGGACATTTTTTTTAGAAAAATCAATAAAAAAATACTGTTATCCCCAACCAGAATGCACCTTTGGTTGGGGATAACATTTTTACCCGACAGGTGCCCTTTAAAGGGCAATTCACCTTCATTAGCAAAACAGTAATAACACATAAAAAACACAGAAATGTGTTCAAACTTTCATAACTTGCCAAATTTTGTAAAATAAACAATGTAGCAATGTAATATGTTGATTTTATAAGATTGGCAGGTTCTGGTTTATTCTGAGCCAACATTACTAATAAGCTACCACCTTGCCCTCCTATGTTATGCTTGTGGCACCAGTTAACTGGTAGGTGTAGGAGGTTACAGATTCCCCTAATGGTTCTCAGGGTTATTTCCATCCCCTTTAATTCTGCTTTGAACACAAAAACAGAACCATGGCAGATTTTAAAGGTTAGATCACACTGAGACCAAGAACGTTCTAAAGAACTTAATGTAATAAAAATACCTGGTGGTCTAGTGGTGCGGAGGCGTGGACGGCCGCCACGCCGCCGCGCTCCTTCTCCTGCCTCCAGCGCCATCTTGGTTTCTTAGGGTGCGCGTGGCGCGCCTCTTAAAGGTACAGGCGCGCTGGCGTGATTACGCCAGCGCGCATTGGCGCACGTTTTGGCGCGAACTTTGAAAGTATTTAAGGCCCATTCATACTCCCAGCCAGTGCCCGTGATAGAATTTTGATTCTGGTGGTTCCTGAAGCCTTGTGCTGTCTGTTCCTGAGTATTTTGCATCTGCTATTCCGGTTTTGATCCCTGCCTGTTCCTGACTATTCTGATATCCGAATCCTGACCTTTGCCTGCATCTCGACTACTCTTTCTGCCTGACCCCATCTGTTTGATTACCCGGTTTGACCCTTGCCTGCCTGACGATTCTTGATATCTGCCTGCCTTGACCCTGCTTGTCTGACGATTCTCTTGCCTGCTCCATTTGTACCGTGACCTTCGTCCCAAAAGACTTTCTACCTGCCGTGCCCCTCTGCTAGCCAGAACATCTCGCCTTGTACCCCTCGTTAAGTCCAGGTGGCACCCAAGTAAGCTGAGGGCTCCTCCCGAAGCCCAACAGTGGTCACACTACTGGTGAAGCCGAGCCGAGACCAGGGTACTTGGCACCTGTTCTGGTATTGGGTGCCGGCCGTGACACTTATACAGCCAGTGTTGGACTGGCCCACAGGGATACCAGGAAAACTCCAGATGGGCCCAGGTGTCAGTGGGCCTCTTGCTTCTAACCATTTGGCCTATTTCATGGTCATTCTCTATTTCTTTATGGGAAAACAGAGGCTTAATAATGGAAGAATAGCGTAGAACATGTTGCGATAAAAGATTAGGAGAATAAAGAGGTGAGGAGAGGAGGAATAATAGTTTGGAAAGTGGGCCCATGGTCTAAGGTTTTCTGGTGGGCCCCTGGCATCCCAGTCCGACACTGTATACAGCTGTGCTATGAAGCCGCATTGCCAGCTCCAGTGATATGTTTAGCAATCGTCTGGACTGAGGCACAACAGAAATTCAGGCGCCAAAAAAATAACTGTGTTTATAATTATAGATTTATGACTCACAGCAGTAGAGCAATAAAACTAGGGGCAGGAAAAGAACTCTGTATTAAGAAACAGCTGCACATGAAGAAATGCTCAGACTACAGGTAGAGCACATGTTTCTATCTAGCCAATCACATCTCTGTAAACTTTTTTACAGCGATCTCCTCTAACCAATCGCATTTGACATGTTCAGTTACAGCTTCCTGTTCTAGTCAACCACACTTGACATCCTCCATTAAAGACTTTATTTAGAAGCACCCAAAACATTGCTTATTTGGCTCATTTTTATTGTTACATAGGACTGGAGTTTGTCAGCCATGTTGCTTCCCTCATTTAAGGCCAATTTAATGTTTTTTTAATTCAGAAATGTGCAACTGCAGGTTGTCCTCTAAGACAGTTTAATGATCCCTTTTTCTGCTAAAAGGATCAGTACCATCAAAAAAATGAAAGAATATTAAAAGAATGACAACATAATGTAATGTTGCCCTGCACTGGAAAAGCTGATTTGCTTTAGAAACACTACTAGAGTTTATATCCAGTAAACAAGCTTTTATGTGGCCATGGGGGCAGCCAAACACAGGATACGTAATAGATCACAGATAAGTTCTAAAGAATCCCATTGTATGCTACAGAGCTTTTATCTGTTGTGTGTCCTGTGCCTTCTATCCTTTTTTAGATTTGAATGGCTGCCCCCAAGACTACACAGCAGCTTGTTTATATACACTTTTGTAGTGTTTCTGAAGCAAACACATCAGTTGTACAAGTGCAGTGTAATCAGTATATTATATTTTCATTACTTTAATGCACTCATGTTTTGTTGTTACTGTTGCTTTAAATACTCCAATTACCTGATCATTTTGATATAAGACATTTAGATGATAAAAACAGCTAGCACTACCCTTAGAAGGTGTATATATGTATATAAAGAGACACAAAATCCACTACAAGCAATATGGCAGCTTAAACTCATGCCTATAAATGTAAATTCTTAGAGAGTAAATACCTAATTTATTAGCTAAGTGATGCTCTCTTTCTTTATAACGGGACAAATTCCAGTTCAAAACGGTATATAATTCCACAAACAATTTCCTGTTCCCCCTTCTCAGAATGTGATATAAAGGTCAAACGTGCCACGTACATATGCATTCCTCATTTGATCCGGCCCTGATCAATGCATAGTCGTTTCATTTTCTGCACTTGGACAATATTAGCTGGCCAAGCAATTTCCTGCTGTGCACTGTAGGTCACCCCCATATACTTACAGCTGCTTAGTCTCCTGGCAGCTTATCAAGGGTAAATGCAAATTGTTCCAACCATGCTCTGCCAAAGGAGAAACTCAAGGTCTCTTTCATAATTTGCATTTCCAATTGCAGATGATAAATGTAAGGGAGCCATCAAAGTAAGATGACATGACTCTTAAAGTGGCCAGCACACAGCGTAGTCATATGCAAACTGACTTTTAAATAGCTCCCAGCACATCCCTGACTCTACGGCGATGTGGCTTACAAATACCTTTTCTTCTGGGCTCATCAAAATAAACAAAAGAAGTCAAATCATTACAGCCTAAATCTTCTACTGTCTATGGTCCACTACTGGGATTTTTCCACAGTCCAGCTGTCTAACACACTCCCTTGCTTCACTTCACACTCTTAGGGGATTATTTACTAAACTCCGAATACAAAAATTACGAAAAATTTGTGATTTTTGTTTTATAAAATCAGACTTTCAAAAAAATCACAAATTTTTTTGGAATTTATTAAACCCAGAGGATGGAAAAGTCGGAATCTGAAAATCTCCTGTCGAGGTTGCATATAAGTCAATGAGAAGTCCCAATGATTTCTTGATGTGCGCTGGGTTTCGTGCAATACCCTGAAGTTTTCAGAGTTTTCGGGGGAAATTTGTGAAAATCGGATGGAAAAATCTTAAAAAATCGTGAAAATCTGATTTCTTTCCCACAAAGCAAATTTTCGGGAAAATGTACTAATAAATAAGAGTAAAAAACCCAAGCTGATTTGATCGGAGTTTGTAGCAGAAAACATCGAGATAAATTCGGACTTTGATAAATAACCCCCTTAGTATATAATAAAAGAGTTGTACAGCCATCTTCAATTTGTTGTCTAGTATACTCTTAACTGCTTTCCTTTATTTAAAGGATTCCAGGAATTGGTATATTCTGTAGTGGCCAACATTGATCTGCTCTTTTGTCCAGTATAGAATGACAGAGACACATAAATCAGTGGAATGCATTGGCTTTGCCATTTATCGCCTTAAACTGGCTCTGCTCCAAGATCATCCATCTCGAATACTTTTATACAATTTTTATTAATTTTTGATTGTAATATGGAAATGACTAGAACTGCTGTGATGGAATGTCCTCTGAATTAATATCATTTTAGGCAAAGAGTGATAATCCAATTAGCACAAGGAATGAAAAACAGTCACTGTCGGCACCTATATATCACCATGTGCAGCAATGCAACATTCCGAAATAACTTTCTTTGAAATAAAAAGCCTTTAAAATGAGATCGCTACTGCTCTTAAGGCTTTATTGGCCCCGTCAGTCTTCCTTGTAAAGGTGCAGGCATTATAATAAACAACTGGCAGATAGACCAATGCAACACTGTGAGCAACAAGGCAGAAACACTGCACAATAATTTAGACTGAAGGACTCAAGCGTGGGCAATTTATTCCTCTACTGCTAATCCTGCCGGCATAATGATCTCAGTTACTGATGAAAGTTAAGAAGTGCATAAGATCAATGAATGAACAGCCGGATCAGAGGAAAAGTGATTGAAAAATCAAACCTACCAGACAGAGCACTTCTTAGGTAATGAACTTTGCTCTTAAGTGCACTTAGGCTAATAAAGAAGGCTACTAGCCAGAGCTGCGCAGATGATTCACTGCTGTCCTTAAAGGGATTCCGTCATGATTTTTATGGTGTAGCTTTTATTTCTAAATTACACTGCATATACTTCACTCTGCCATATAAAATGTAATTCCTGAACCAGCAATAGAGTCCTGCAGCAGGGCGGGTACCCACAAAAACCTGCAGTACCCTGTGGGTTACGGGTAGAAGTTTGGGGTGCGGGTATAGACGCGGGTCGGCAGTTCGGGCTGCGGGTCTTCTCAATAGCGATTTTTACTCCTTTTTTTCTGATCATGCCTACTTCCGATGACGTCTCTTCCAGTTTACAATGACAGCACTTTCTGATTCTTGATGGTCAACGGGTCGCGGGTCTGGGTTGCGCATAAGGTACCTGTGGGTTGGGTAGATGGTCCAAGCAGGTAAGAATGCGAGTTGCAGGTTGCAGGTCCCGGTTATGAATTGCAGGTACGGGTCGGGTACGGGTTCCAAAAAATGGACCCGCGCAGGACTCTAATCAGCAAGTGTATTTTTCTTAGTTGTAATATTGGTGTGTAGGCGCCATATTAGGTCATTTTGCCTGGTCATGTGCTTTCAGAAAGAGCCAGCACTTTAGGGCAGAATTTTCTGTCAGGCTGTTGTTTCTCCTACTCAATGTAACTGAATGTGTCGCAGTGGGACTTGGATTCTTACTATTGAGTGCTATTCTCATATCAACCAGTGAGCGGTTATCTTCCAACTGTTCTGATATCACTCCAACTTGCAGAACAGCAGTAAAGAGTGACTGAAGTTTATCAGAGCACAAGTCACATGACTGGGGCAGCTGGGAAACTGACAATATGTCTAGCCCCATATCAGATTTCAAAATTAAATATAAAAAAATCTGTTTGCGGATTTCAGTGTATAATTCTGCTGGAGTAGCACTATTAACTGACGCATTTTGAAAAAAAAACATTTTCCCATGACAGTATTCCTTTAAATAGTGTCTTGTTTTATAAAGGCGCCCAAGCTAATATCACAGGCTCAATTTCAAAAAATGTCAGTAAACCATGAATAGACATTAGGAACAGTTTTTTTTTTTCTAAAGCAACCATGTTTTCCACAATACATCCTATGCATAGGAATCACGCAGTATGAGTTTTCTGTCATGTCTGGGGTATGCCAACCATTTCATACGCACATAGAGAGCACCAATAAAAAACAAATAATGAAACCAGATTAGAGAAAAGGAGGCAATTGACAGTCATCCAATATGAATTATGCACACTGGACCAGTGGCCACAAATACACAGTGGGAGTGTAATTAATGATCAGCTCTGTATATATTGGTAAGTGCAAATGGTCCTTTTCAAATGGGGTGGTCTTTGGGATTTATTGACACTGAAACACATTGATTAGCTCATCTACAGAGAGACATGAGGAACAAATCAGTAGAATTTTTGGATGTGCTTGTTGTTTTCTCTACATACAGATAGGGTTGCCACTTAGCCGGTATTTTACCAGCCTGGCCGGTAAAAATGATGGTTGATCCCAATGTTATTAATAGAGAAAAAATATAAATATATAGGAAGGCCAGTATTTTTTTCCAGAAAAGGTGGCAACCCTAAACACAGATAAAATACAGTTTCTACAACTTGACTCAGATTTGAAAGAGGGGCTGCTGGCAAGAACACACGGGTGCCTCGGGTGATTTTGCTGCAAAAAAGCAGGATTCCTATCTGATCCAGGCAAAGGGAGGAGCAGGGAAAAGAAAAGGTACCTGTACTTTTCTGATGTCTGATCAGGTCTTCATTAAACAAAGGCAGAGGAGTGACAACAGAGAAAGCAGATCTGCTAACAGATTCAGTACACGTATGCAGGACATGCCCTTCCAAAATGTTTGGGAAAAGAATTTATTGTGGTATCCAGTAATATAACACAGGACCTATTTTGGATTATGTTGTATTGGTATCCAGTTCAAAGTTTGCCTAATCTCTCACAGAGCCATATTGTTACAGTTATTCAAACAATTATTATTAGCTTTCAAAAGAAAAACTTGGGTAACACCCAACTGGAACAAAACCTGAACAAGCCCTGATTAAATAGTGACGAGGAAAGCTTTTGTTTTCGACCCTTTCATGAGCCCATAGGCTGTTATCTAGAAGCTGGCTTACTATGTCTGGGCAACCTCTTCAGATATTGTGTCTGGCAAAGAGCAACAGTGTATAAAATATATTATGGGGGTCTAAGGGACAGGGCACACGCTCATATTCGGGGAGATTAGTCGCACGGCGACAAATCTCCTCTTCTTTGGGGTGACTAATCTCCCCGAACTGCCTCCCACCGGCTAAGATGTAAATCGCCGGCAGGATGGTACTCGGATCGATTTGTTTTCCGAAGGCACCCGACGTGTCCTTGTGAGGCAACTTCAGGCGACTTTGGAAAACGACTAGAATGTAAATCGCCGGAGGGAGGCAGTTCGGGGAGATTAGTCGCCAGTTGAATCTACCTTAAAGGTGATTTCAAGCTCTTTTCCTCCCAAGCTTTTTATAGTTCCATGAAGAAGGGGACATTGTCTGCATCTGGTCAGTACAGTCAAGTGACAGGCAGTTATTTCCTTTATGGAGAATGTATTCTGACATTGACCTTCAGTGACCATATTTTTGCTGAAATCAAAGATTTAGTGGAGTTTTAGGTTACTTGCTCTCTAAACAGGACAAAGATGTCTGTTCCTAATCATATGAATAAGAAAGTAGATTTATAAGGCTGCCTTTTTATAGAACGTATTTGGGGGGGGGGAAGAAATCATTTATTGTAAATCTTGCTTAAATATGTGCCTAAAATTGGGTAGGTTTTTCCTTTAAATGGTAGTTTTTCCATTCCTTATTCCCAGATATAGCCAAGAGAAGAGCCAAGAATAGTATGGCTGGCTGGCTGCACATGACCAGCATTTGATAAACTCAGAGCCCATTCTGACTATAAATGGGATACAGAGCTGCCTTTCCAAAAAGTCTGGGCTGATGGCTACATTTAATTGGCATGAGTAATGTTTGTTTAAACTCTCATAATAACACATTTGTCAGCAAGCGACAAACCACTTCCTGCGCTCTCACAAAAACACCAACAGCCTTTAGCCTGGTAAGAGACGGGCAGTTCCAAGAAGGTAAAGAACAAATGTATTTCCCAATCGCAGGACAGAAACAGTAATAGGGACGGTGGGCAAATGTTCAAATATGTGTCCCATGTTGGATTGTTGTTTAAAGTGATGGGCTCTGAAATAATAAGAAACGATCATAAGACTGCCTGAATCCATATGGGATTGTGCAATGAAAATACCTAAATCCCCAATTAATGGAGCACTTTCTTAGAACACTATTACAAAGCCAAAATATTATCAGTGTCAAAAATGTTCCACGTGTTTCTTTTTTTTTTAATCTTAGCTTGCTCCTGCAGTTACTTGTGCCATCTTTCTGCATCAGAACTTATTCTAGGGGTACAATAAGGACAAACTAGCATTTAACTAAAATTCTGCTGTAATAATGAAAACTTGGCCTCTGCTGACCCCTTTAAAGTGAAACCACAGATTTGGTGGTGAATAAGTAACAACTTTGGGGTTCATTTAGCAACACTGGGCAAATGTGCACCTGGGCAGAAACCCATGACAATCATACACAGGCCAACCCATAGGGCACTCTTAATAAACACATATCATACATGTTTATGGCCAACTTTGTATTGTATTTTTTTGTTTGCTCAGGCCAAACGCCAGATTGATCAGAACAACAGGAAGTGAAGTAGAGCAGCGGGTCTTCACTTGCTTTAGGCTTTAGACCAACAGATATTTTCCATCAAGACAGATAATCATCATGCCCACCACCATTACATGCAAGATGGTCGGTCAGTGGTAGAATTCAGCAAAACAGTCTGATCTAGGTATCTATAGACAGGTGTAGCATGCAATTAATTTCCCATCATCAACATTCATTGCTCTCTTTAAGTGTCATTCCTTTCTCCAAGTGTCATTCCTTGTGGACACTATTTCTAAATTCATGGACACTGGTTTCACAACCTAACCATCACCGTCTTTCTTGAATCTATAGCACTACTTCCTTATCGCATCCTTCTATGATGATGCCAATCTTCAGCCCTCCCACGTATAGGAGACAAACCACCTTTCGTCACCACCACAGTGTAGAAGACAACAATCCTTTTATAGTGACAATGTTAATGGGGTAAACAGTAAGGTTAGATGTTAATATGCACAAAGGTACTCCACCATGTCTACCACAGCACAGCCCGTGCTGATGGGGATGACTGCCGCAAATGAAAAGGTACTTGTAAACAAATAGAAAATTCTGTAGTGTGGTTGGTCAAAAAAACAAAATGTCCACTATCATAATAGAGGCTGACCCTACAAATAAAGCTGGCCATACACGTGCCAATATTGCCCAACAAAGCTAGTCTTGGAAGCTTGTTGGTCTGTGTATGGTACCATAACCATGGCCTCTATGATCAATATATAATATAATCAGGGCTAAATGGGACAATGATTTGGGACCTCGCAACATCACAATACTCTGGCCTAGCTGCAATGCATATAGATATTATTATTAACATGTATTTATATAGCGCCAACATATTGCGTAGATATGCCCCCTTTCCTGTCAGTTCTACAAGAGAAACTTGAAGGAAAAACTATTATATACTGCCAATGATTCTAATTTGTGATGCCTCCAACTAATTAATTACTGTGCCTATCACATCAATTAAATAAGATCTAAGGTTTAAAGTTAGAACTAAGGCCTGCTACACGGGGTCATTAATTTTTGCTGATATAATAAATAACCCTTGTGGTCACCGCAGATTCAATAAAGAAATTATTACTCACATGATGGGATAGGACATGTACTGCCAGACCCAACAACACAACACCAAATGTGTGCATGATACCCAACTAAATTACATTTGCTGTATAAAAGTAATGGCCAATGAATACAGTATAGATGCCAGGGGTGTCGAGCCTAAAGCTGTTGTACAACTTCCATTCCAGGCAATCCTTGTTATTCAAAAGATTGTTGTTCAATAGTAGTCGGGTAAAAGGTGGGATATCACTATCATTTGCTCTTCTGTAAACCTCATAAGAGAACACACACACACACACACATGCATAAACATCTCTGGAACAAATTACCTAGCTAAACCTTTCAAACAAAAAAAGAAACCCCATAAATCAGCATTTCAAAGAACTACTGTAGAGATGTGGGAGCAGATGTGCCACTAGGAAATGACTATGCAAGGCAGAATAAACCACAGGCTAAATACGACAGTCTGTCATTTATCGGCAAGAAATGAGAGAAGGTCAATGTTTGCCAGGAAAAAGGATGTGTGAATAAAATGGAGGTCAAATACTAAAAAAAAAAAAATTGAATGCAACAATAGAAAGCAATGATGTCAAGTTTGTAGCCTTCAGCTGCTGAGGATTCCAGCTCCCAACTTTTTGTCAACAGGTCTAAACGCCATTGGAAGTTGTTGCAAAGTGCCATTTGTAATATACGTATATCAGTGCCCATATCTCATTTCTGATTTGGCCAGAGTTAGATAAAGGGTATAAGTTGTGCCACCTGCTAAAAGATACTCATTGAAAGGGGACCGGTCACCCTAACAAATCATTCTAAATTCTTTCCTATCATGTTAATCAAGCAAATGAAGTTTTACTTACACTATATAAATTAAATGAATTTTGTTTGCTTCACTCTTGGAATTCACAATTACATCAAGCAGGCAGGTTCCATTTTGGGAACACTGTTATTAAGACAAGCTTTGCATCATCCCAAAATCTTGTTTATGTGTCACAATGGGGGAACCTAATGCCCATGCAAATGCTGAATGGAAAGTGAAGGTATCTGCCTGCCCCACCTATATAATTAAGGCATAGTGGTGGGCAAGTTTGAGAACTGAGATTTTTTTTAAATGTATTAATAACAGGAATTGATGATTTAATTTAGAAAAATGGGCCCCATGTTTAATTTGCATAGGACTTTTATAATAAGGCTTTTATGTCCCTTTTTCATTCATGGCAGCCCAATCATTTTAGCAAGAATTCCCATGGGCTTCATAATGACTTTCAGGGCACTTATTGCCAAAAATATTAACACCAACCAAAGGTGTGGCCGCATTTCAGTTGGGGCTAACAGTTTTTTTTATTGCCCCCCCGGGAGTGCTAAGACACTCGCACCAGAAGGGAACTCCCAGTGTGAGCAAGCAGCCATGTTGGTCAGAGCAAATGTGTATAATGCGCTTCTCACATGCACATAATGAGCAAATTAAATCATTCACTCCTTTTGCGCATGCTTGTGCCCCAACATGGCTGCTTGAATCGGGAGCTCCCTTCCAGTAAGGGTGGCCTAGCGCTGGCGTGTAGAGTAGTAGAGTAACTACTGTTACCCCCATCCAGAGTGCAAGCTCTATTAGCCCACACCTTTGGTTAGGGATAATGTTTTTTGGCAACAGGTGCCACTTAAAGCACTAAATATTTAACTGTAAGCAACATTTATGTTTTTAACTGCATATATTAATAAATGGATGCACATTCCATTAAACCTGTATATAAAGTCCATGCATGGGCTTGCATGTGAATGTATTGAATAGACAACCTGTTGCTGTCCAGTCCAGATGTTGCTGAACCACAACTGTTGCAGGGAAATTTAAAGGCAGAACTGGAGTCAGCTCTCTATTTTGTGGGGCATGACCCTTAGATTATTTACATTAGGTGAAGACAACACATGGCTTTGGGAGTCCATTCTTCCATCCTTAAGCGCAAATTACTCCAAAAAAGTTTTGTTTTACATTTGATACATCCAATAATCTAGGGTAGGAATCTAGCCAACAACACAAACATCTGAATCGGAATCAGGCTAATCATGGAAGCCATGGAGTAAGTAAAATCATTGAAATTCAGAAACCTAGGACAACATGAGTGTAAAGATTGTAGTTACTGAACACACATTGGCAGGTAACAATGGTTGGTAAGGTATGGGATTTCCTATTTGGCACAGAGTCTTCTACGGCAGAGACGCATGACTTCTCCTGTATCTTAAAAGGGATATTGGAGGGTGTCCAACATATAAGCGGTCAGAGAGACCACATAGACCTTCAAAATGGTTGCAGCTAATTATAACAATCACCCTTTTTAACTACTACAACAACAACTGTATGATGTGCAACACTGTATTCCTCCTTATCCTGTGTGGTACTGTAAGAAAATTCACAAATGCTATACTTACTCTTTAGGTGGGTTGAAATCTTCTACTCTGGCTTCGAAAAACTGCAGTACTTCATCACACTGGGAGATATATGCTGGCAGCCGGATAAGTGCCTGGAGGTGAACAGGGAAATTGTACAAATTTTAATGAGAAGCAGTGATGCCAGCACACAAAAACCTACATATAATCTGAGTGAGAATGGTGTGTCCAGGGCTGCCATGTAACTAGGCACAGGGGAGTGAAAGATTCTAAAACCCAAAGAAAACTAACTGAATTACTAGTGATCCAGTGTATAAATGTAATGACATTTGTCAGGACATTGCAACATTAAGGTGGTCAAACCTAGGATGGCGATTTAGCTCCTTCAGACCAAATTGGCAGCTTATCTGCAATGTGTATTGTGCCCATTGTCAAGCCTGCCAGACGGATATCTGACCCAAAATCCAGTGGGGGATGAGTGCATCGGCACATTGATGCGGTCCTTGTTCAACAGGTCTTTATAGGCCCCTATGTTGGGCCAATGATTGATTTTAATCAGACCAGCTTAGTTTGTTGGTGACCAAATTTGTTGCTCAGCTACCAGAAACAACCCATGTGCCATTACCTAAGGGTAATCTTAGCACAGCCATCAAGATCCAATTCACCTCTTGGGTATACAGAGAAAAAAACAATAACATGTTCATTCTAAATGTTAAAAAGCAAGGGGATATCTGTCTAAAGCCACTAAAAACCCACTGTTATTACCGACCATTGGTGTCTAATCTCTAAAGCTCTGATTATTCATGGTAAATTACATGAAAGCTTTGCAGTAATAATAATAATGGGTAAATCTTTAGATGGAACTGGTACACATGACAATGCCTTCGAGCTTAGGAATGAACCATGGCTGTTCCTGCATTGTTGGGTAGTGAAGATTGACTGAGATTGTATTGAGACAATTAAAGGCATCACTGCTGAACCATTCTATCCTACTTACCATATGGATATCATACAACCCAGAAAGATAGTTTATGTTTTTTGAAGAACAGCAGAAGAAACAGCAGAGAAAATACTGGACTGTGATACTTTCAGTATACGAGTTTAAGAATTCTAGATGGGATAATAAGCAGGTTATTTATAGGCTAGCAGCTTTAACCAGTGTCAGACTGAGATGCCTTGGGCTTACTTTCCAAACCATTATTCCTCCTCTCCTCACTCAACCTCTTTATACTCCTAGTTTTTTATCATATTATATTATATTCTATTTCTCCATTATTAAGCCCCTAAAGAAATAGGGAATGACAATAAAATAGGCCAAATGGTTAGAAGCAAGAGGGCTCACTGACACCTGGGCCCACCGGGAGTTTTCCTGATATCCTGGTGGGCCAGTCCAACACTGGCTTTAACAAATGTGACTGTAACATACAGACTGATAGCAGCAAAGTACAGCTGCCCATGATTTTGAATTGTGTTCTCATTATAATTCTTACAGTTTATGAGATATTAAATAATCAAGGAGTTTGCTCAAACTGGCAATATGCTTTACCCAGTTTACCGAGTGAGTTACAGACTAAAAGCAGGAGCAATTAGCTGTACCAGGTAAAAACAGTTGAAAGGATATGCCGTATACGATAGTTCAAAAGACTGCGATTTGTGTGTTGTGTTGCTCTATCCGGAAACCTTGTTGCATGAATAGGTTTCAATATTCAATGCGAAAAATAAAAAGCAGATGGCACACACTTCAGCAATTGTGCTAAAACGTAAGTGGTTTATGGAGATCTCCGCACAACGTTTCGGAGGTACAACCTCCTTTCTAAGAGCACTTGAGAAAGGAGGTAAACGTTGTGCGGAGATCTCAATAAACCACTTAAGTTTTAGCACAATTGCTGAAGTGTGTGCCATCTGATTTTTTATTTTTCTCATAAAAGGATATGCCTCCATTAGTAATTCCTCAGGTCTAATAAATAGATTACAGCTTGTGTCAGCAACCTGGAATGTTTAAGTGCCACAGAGCATGACTAAGGGGTCTGCAACAAGAAAAGCTTGTTTAGGCCAAATACAATGGCAATAATAAATTATAACTGACATTAAGCAGACATTACTGCAATTGCATTTGGACACATCCCCTTTAATAGTTTGACACCCACCCCTTGGAGGCACTTGTTGGTATGGGCCCTTCCGGCAGGGGGGGGGGCAAGTGTTTATAGTGTATACGACTTGTAGTGGATTTATGCAATAACAATAAAACTTGTATATAACAGACCACAGGTCCACTCAGTGATTACATTAGAACTTTAGACAATATAAACATGACAACACAGAGCTACTACATCAATTACATTAATCAGGAAGCAGAGCAGAAGAAAAGATCTTGAGTCCTTTTCAAGCGATACAAGACAAATTACAGACTATCTGGAGTCTAGCAGGGCAGCCGGGCTGTGGGATTATGGGAGCAGAAGAGCAGGGGGCCTGAAAACCATAGATAAATCATTTAAAGCAAAATGCTTGTCATTAAAAATGGCAACTCAACAATTTTTAGGCTAAGAGGGGTTTTCTCCAATGTTTGTATTTATAAATAAAGTGGGACACATTACTCACTTTTGCCAAGTAAAATATATACATGAAATTGCTCTAATACAATGTCATTATAATTATAATTTATGAACATTATGGCTGTTGGTACAGTGCTAGTAATATATACACTCCTATCTATTCACTGGTATAAATGCAGCGCAAAGATGATTTTTTCATATAATAAAACTCTCCTGGCTGTATAAGAAATGCAAGATAAACCCTAAATAAAGCATATTTTCTTTAGGCTTTCAGCCGAGTCTGTCTGTCAGATAATGCTGTGTGCACAGATACTAAATAATTCCACCTCCAAAAGGTGCATAGAGTGTTTTATCAAGTGGTAGTTGACGTCCACTCCACCACAGCACTAAACACACGGGGCAATTTTGGGCAGTTTGCAATTTCCTCCTGAGCTACTAAATATAAGCAAGGCAAGGCCTTTACACAGGGATAGATAAAATTAAGTTCCCTTTCAGGTCTGACTACCTGCCCAAGAGATAGGGATTGGCTGGTATCCTATAAAGCTCTCTTAGGCAGCCAGTTGGAAGTAGAACCACCTGCAACTGCTGGCAAGTTTTTGGGGGATATACAAATCATAACTTTCAAAAGCAAATGGCATCAATTTATAAAGTATATAATAAAAGGCCAAGTTTTTTAGTTGATATGTACTTTTTAGGGTCATTTATTAAGAAAGAAACTTTGTGACTATTGCTGTATTGTGGTCCCCTTTTTTTTTCAGCCTTAAATAGACCTTTAGTATGATGTAAAGTGATATTCTAAATGAAATTGCAATTGGTCTTTATTTTATTCATTTTTTTTTTTTTTTAATTATTTAGCTTTTTGTTCAGCAGTTCTGTAGTTTTTTCAGCAGCTATCCTGGTTGCAAGGATCAAAATGACCATGCAGCCAGGTAATGGTTTAAATAAGAGACCAGTGCCGGGCCAAGTCGACCGGGCGCCCAAGGCAACCTGGCCGGCCACCGTGCTCCCCTCCATGCGTGCACACCCCCGAATGCAGTGTACGGACACATGCGCAGAGAGCCTGAGGGGATGGCAGGGGAGAGAGCCGGAGGGGAGAGGAGAGGGAGAGCGCAGGAGGGGAGAGGGAGGGGAAAGCGCTGGAGAGGGGAGCAGCGAACATGGACTATGATAGGCAGACGATAGCTACCTGCCCAGCGCCCCCCTTTCATTGCGCCCTAGGCAGGTGCCTGTTCTGCCTACCCCTAGTTCCGGCCCTGAAACAGACTAATAGAAATTATGGGGGGGGGGCTGAACAGAAATGTAAGTAAGGAACATAAGAAGTAACAAAAACAATAAAATTGTAGCCTCATGGAGCAATAGTTTATTTGCTTTTTAAAAGCTGGAAACAGAAAAGAAAAGCAAATAACTTAAAAACTATAAAAAATGAGCAACTGAAAATGTGTTAAGTATTTCCTATTTTATAACATCGCATCTTGGTGAGCCAAGAGAATGAAGGAATGAGCCCAAGATGATACTATTGAAAATAAACACATTTTTATTTAAAAATAAACTAGTTCAGGTGTATCAGAGATCTTGGATTGCTGTATGACTTTTAACCAGTAATATAATTTAGCACAGAGAGGTCAACTGAATGGAAATCAGCTGAATTCTCGTTTCATTTCCTAGACCTACTATAGTCCTTTTACACCTGTGCTGCTTAATCCAGTTCAGCCTCTAGTGAGGCCTGGGAAGCTCATTTACCCAAAGCTTTGCCAAATCTGGTATTGAAGGCCAACAAAAGTGTGAAATAATTCTGCGCTGCCGCAGGTGCCCAATTGGCGTCTTCTTGTACGATCATTATAAAGGAAAACTATATAAACATTTTACACTGATTTTAAGAAGAGTAATAATAACAAATGTAACTGTGTCACTAACACTTAATAAAGTGCCTGGATTGGTGCATAATAACCACACAATACTGCAGTCTGGCATCTCCCGTCTGTAAAAGAGAAAAACTTCTCGCTCACTTCCCAGCAGAAAGACTCATCTACAAACACAAGGGAAACTGTAACCTCCTTTTTGTTCATGTTGGAATTCTAAAACCCCGATTTGGTAACTGGGTTTTTTTGAGTGTGTAATGATCAGCTTTCTCTTCATGATTTTTTTTGTATTGCCTTTCCATCATGTGTTGCAGGTAATACTACCAGACAGCCAAAGAAGCATTATGCATTAACAGCCAAGGCTTCTGATGTCAACAAGAATAAGATTACTTTTGTCTATAAAATAAATTAAAACAGGACATCAGTCTGTAATTATAGGGCTCCATACTACTTTTAAAGGTTACTCCCCCAGTTAGCGCACCTTTGGTCACCTGCACCCCCAGGGGAGGTGAAACCTGTCAACAAGTAGAATGGGGGCCCACATAAAAATTATGGCTCCTGATACACATGGTCATGCCCCAGTATGCCAAAACCCTCCTAATGACCCACGCAATCCTTGCCAGCTCCTTAAAGCACGGTCCTCTTTGCCACCTGAAATTACACTTTGATACCTCCTGGGACCCCTTCTACTGTGGGACCCTGAGATGAGAACCCCCTGTACCCCACTGATGTGATGTAAGATCATGCCAAAGGTCATTTAAATAGATGGCTTGGATGATTTCATTGCTAAAAGATCCAGAATGGATTCCAATTCATTGCAACAACAATTACCAGGACCATTGCATTTTAAACACAAGTGCACCACACGGTAGAGTCCTGCGCAGGTCCATTTTTTGAAACTTGAACCTGACCCATACCTGCAACCTGAACTCACAATCCAAACCCACAATTTCATCCGCATGTTCCTCCGACCCAATGCACAATAGGCCAAATAATCTTCCGAACCGGAAGTGACATCACATTTGGCCCAGAAGTGATGTTACTCCAGCGCTGAATCTTCACCAAGAAATAAAAAAACTGGAACAACCACATGGGAGGATCGAGGCATCATGGCAGCACCTTTGTTCGGTACCCAGCTGGGTTACCCGCGGACTGCCTGCATGGCCAACGAATTGGGGACCTTTTGCCCAAAACCCGACCACTTTGCAGGTATTCCACAGGTACCCACACCGATGTAGAACTCTACCACACGGGTGCAAGTAACTGTTATTATAACTGGACAGCTTTTCTGGACGTTTCAACACCAGCTAAAATTCATTTTAAGGTGTAGCAATGGCCTGTTTTCATTTTCATTCTGGAAATTCAAGCATTTAATTCTGCATTACAGCCCCCAGTTAATACAAACCTAGGGTGCACAAACAAAGCCTTGTATACAGCGATGGAACCTTCATAACATACTAGTAACAGAAAGTGTTTTCTCACACTTATTTCTATTCCTCACATTATAAGAATGGCTCACACAGCTGGGGCAAATGAGCTCTTTTAAGTATGTTGAATGGAAAGGAAATATGGGTGTGTATATATCCTGGACCCCTTGTGTTCTTATAGTTCAAATAATAGCCTCTAAATAGCGTATATAGGAGGAAATCATGCCGGTCAATTCTATTTTAAATGCAAATGTAAACTCATAACAAGAACATATCTATTTCTATTTTTTTTTTTGTATGAATATTTCTATACAGCTTCCAGTTACTGTATATTTATGGGATGGGAAAATGTTTATAGCACAGATACATTCTAATATGAGGAGAGAAAGCAGAATCTTATTTACATGTTAAAGATGTATCTCCATCGCAATCCTATAGATATGCAGTACATGAAACATAAAGAGACAGTTCACTTTGATATAAACTTAGGATGCAAAAAAACATCTTTATATTTTTTTCTTCCTTTTTTTTTGAAAACATTTTGTTCTTCACGTCTGATGGAAGAAAAGGATAGAATCTGAATACAAAGATAAAGTATAGACAATATCGCAATGTTCCCCAAACGATCCATAAAATTCGGACAGCTTCTGGTCAGTTGACCGGGAACCCTTCTAAAATAGTTACTGAATTTGCCAACTTTTATCAGAAATTGTATTCTAAACCGGGTAATGTCCCTCTGGTTAATTATGACAAGTTTTTTCAGGATCTAGATCTCCCTCGATTAACAGAATTCCAGTCTCAACGGATGGACGAGGACATTACCCTAGAGGAAGTCCAATTTGCGATTAGAGATTTGGGGTCGGGGAAAGCTCCTGGCCTAGATGGGCTCTCCAACATTTATTACAAAAAATTTCTCCCTGTGGTCGGCCCTTACTTGACCAAAATGTTTAATGCCCTGAAAGTGGGAGGGTCGTTTCAAGCTGAGACCTTGAAGGCTCAGATATCTGCGATTCCCAAACCTGACTCCAATTTATCAGATTGTAAGAATTATAGGCCGATTTCAGTGTTGAATACGGATGTTAAGCTATTGGGGAAAATATTAGCTATCAGGATCAACTCCTTTCTACCTCAAATAATACACAGGGACCAAGTGGGGTTTGTTCCTGGACGTCACGCCGGGGATGCTATTAGACGTTTGATCCTATTGACTCTGCATGCTAAATCTTCGGGGGTTAAATCAATGCTGCTTAAGTTAGATATTCGTAAAGCCTTTGATTCTATTCACTGGGACTATCTGTATTTTTCTCTGAGCAAATGGGGATTTGGTGACAAATTTAAAACTTGGATTCACTCGCTTTATCATGGCCCCTCCGCCTTGGTTAATATAATGGGGTTTCTGTCTGAACCCTTTATGATTTGTAGGGGGACCCGTCAAGGGTGCCCTCTTTCTCCCATTTTATTCAATTTAGCTATAGAGCCCCTAGCGGCCGCTATTAGGTCTGACTTAAATATTAAGGGGATTGCGGTTGGCGGAGCTCATCATAAGGTCAGTCTCTTTGCTGACGATTTATCACTTGTAATTTCACATCCGTTAACCTCTCTCCCCAATTTATTTAATCTCTTGGAGGCATTTAGTCGAATATCTGGCCTTCATATTAACCGTAACAAAACTGAGGCCCTTAATATCAATCTATCCCCGGAAGCTGTAAAGTTGTTACAACTGAACTTTGAATTTGCTTGGCAGCCCCACTTTATCTCCTTATTGGGGGTTAAATTAACTCGGGATTATGCCTCCCTGTATAAATATAATTATCCCCCGGTTTATAAGTCTCTGTACGATTTGTTGGATAGATGGCACTGTTATCACATCTCGTGGATAGGGAGGATCCATTCCATTAAGATGACTATTTTGCCTAAGATCTTATACCTTTTTAGAACGCTCCCAATTCCAATTCCTTTAGCTGACATGTCCCGGTTTAACTCTAAAATCTTACAGTTTGTTTGGGCGAGGAAACACCCTAGAATACGCCATTCTGTATTAACTTATCCTAGGGATAAAGGTGGTCTGGGCTTACCTAATTGGCACTATTATTATAAGGCAGCCCAGATCTCCCAAATTTTAGCTTTACACTCTGTTCATGATTGCCCTCATTGGGTTGCCTTGGAGAGTTCATTCACCCTACCATATTCTCCGGCAGCATTGGTATGGTGTCCCCCTAAACAGCGACCATTAACGGGGAGTGTGTGTTTGACTCACACCCTGAAAATTTGGGACTCGGTTAGTTTGAGAAATACTTTGCTAACTGCTTGCACGCCAGCTATGCCCTTTCTAGGGAACCCCCTCTTTCGCCCAGGGTTACAGCCTTCCGCTTTTCAATGGTGGACCTCTACTAATATACGCTATTTGGGACAGTTATACACTGATACAGGACCATACTCCCCTCAACGCCTTATTGATAAATATTTCATTCCTCCTTCAGAGTATTTCCGTATGCGACAACTATTACATTTTGCCCGGTCCCAATGGATCTCTGAGGGAGGGGTGAATACATCGCAGTCGCTTTTTGAACTATGGTGTTCCCGCAACCCTTTGAGTCGGAAAGTAATTTCCTTGCTGTATAGGAATTTTTATGACAAGGTCGTGCCGGATCAGTTGTCCTACGTACGATCGTGGCATAGAGATTTGACCTGTCAATTAGATGGTGACGAATGGGAGTCGATTTGGAGCAATGTCATGCGATCCTCTAAAAATGTTTCTTTGCTCGAGGCTAATTATAAAGTTTTATTCAGGTGGTACCTGGTTCCAGCCCGGATTGCTAAATTTGCCCCATCTGCTGACCCTAGATGTTTTCGTGAGTGTGGACAAGTGGGTTCTATGTTCCATGTTTGGTGGGAATGCCCGAGTGTGCGTCGCTTTTGGATTCGAGTTTACACTATGACTCACTCTGTGTTCCAAGTTGTAATTCCTAGGCATCCTAAAACGGCTTTATTGGGGCAAAAACCTGACCAACTCACTCGGTCCCAATTCCAACTTTTTACGGCCATTACAACTGCTGCTAAGAGCACTATTGCAAAAGCTTGGAAGACCAAAGTATTGTCCATTGAGATTGCTAAGCATAAGATTGACTGGATCATGTCTCAGGAAAAAATGACCAGTATCTTAAATGATTCCCATAGCAGATTTCTGAAAATTTGGGGTCCGTGGTTGGAATACAGGTACGGGCCTGGTTATCATCTGACATTGCTTAGTATTTGATTCAAATTTCCTAAACCGGTTGTTTGGGGCCCTTTGTGGGCCCATCTCTCTCTGGGTACATTGGAGAATCTGTCATTTAGTTTGTTATTTGTTATTGAAATACACCTTGTGTTTTTACTATGCTTTATCACGCAATGGCTGGTTATATTCTGTTAGCTACTGTGTTTGGTCTATTGGTACTGATGTGATTTTTTTATTTCCTATTACATATTATTTGTCTGTACCATGAGCCTTTCACTGCAGTATTCTTGATTTAATATCTGTGTAATGGTTGTCATTTCCATTTCTTGCTGCTGTATGCTACCTATGCGTCTTTTGTTTTGTGAAACACAATAAAAATTATTGAAATAAAAGTATAGACAATATTAATATCAAAAGAAGAATCTAACCTTGGGATTAATCTGCTTTGTGGTTGCCGGGGTCACTTATCACTGACCATATATTTATTTTTAGTTTTAGGGTTTGGAATCAGAAAGGCAAATTTTTACAAATGGGCACTAAAAGCCCAAGAAGAGAATAGGCTACATCTTAATCTTCCTGAGAGCATATATTAAACTCACACTGGTCACATACAGACAAAGTTCAATCAGCTCTAAATGTTACACAATCTGTCAGGTATAAGTACAAAACACATTGTCTGATATATCATAAAGCCACCCCTACTAATTACTGGGGTTGCCTATTTAAAGCGCACGCATTATATCTGACACAGGTGCCACATTCGTTTAATACTGTTGGTTTTGGAATGAGGTGTTGGACAGGCAAGTGTCCTCATACTTTGGGCATATGGTGTCTCTAGTCAAGAGAAAAGCCTGTGGCTGATGAGCCAATACACATTCCATACCTTGCCCAAGTCTACATAGTACAACTCATTCCTTCAACCACAGCACAAATAGTTTGAAATAACTCAATACAATGAGAACTGAGAAGAAGGCATGTGCTGGCTACTTTCATCTCCAAATAAGTAAAACAATCAATTGCTGGCAATTTACCTACTAAATGGGATCATTTATTACCGGCAGATTAGATTTCTGGTTTACAGATATTTAACATGTGGCCCTCAAACTATTATTGAACTATAACTCCCATAACTATAAGCTAAGAGCTGGCATTCAACAATAGCTGAAGGCTTGCCCTTTGGAAATACTTCAGGTAAGTGATAAAAAAATATGAACCATTATGCATGCAGTTAATTACCTGCAGTAGCCAAAATAATGTATCAGCATTAGCCATGATCATTAAGGCTAATTATAGAAAGTAATGACGTATGTCTCTCCAACCAAGTCTACATGCGAGATTTATGCACACCAGGTGCAGCCCTGCTATTGGTTTATCTGTTTTACACCAACGATTTCTCGTTACATTCATTAATCGATTTTGCCACCGTGATGTGTACAGTAATAGAAAACGTGCAAAGAGAACTCTATGATAAATTTGTATTGCTGAAAAGTCTCCAGACCACATTCTTTACAGATGCTGCAAGCAGAATGAATCAGACTTGAAAGGGCATATGTAAGGCGAATGCAAAAAAAAATAAATATATATTGGTCAGGCAACTCCAAAAACACTGTCATTTCCCATAAGCGTGAGGTCCCATTAATGGAGACTGTTAGATGTTTTAAATGATACCATTTCCCTTCTAAGATGTCTCATCTGCCATTCCCTTTGGCTATTGCCGGCACAGTGTTCATCAGATGCAAATGACAAGGTATGGGATAAGGATATGAATATTATCATGACCAACAGATGAGTTAGTAACACTGGAACTTAGCCATAACCATCAATCATCAATAGCCACTTGAGTAATGTGAAAAAAACTACCTTGGTGCATCGGCTTTACTGAGTGTACAACATGTATCATATATTTTGGATCTAACATCTTTTCACCTGATAGGGAATCAGACAAACTATCAACTGAATCTTTATTATTTAGTTTTCAACAGTTCTATAGGTGGGTTGCCACCTTTTCTGCAAAAATATTCTGATCTTCCTATAATTTTTTTTTATCTTTTTTCCATTTTAATAACATTAGCATCATTTCTACAGACTAGCTGACAACCCTTATCCTGTGATTTATATTAGCTCAAGGCTTAATTTTAGTAAGAGGGAAAACTCTCTAATTGTAGTTAGTCATTGCCAATACTCCTTGCAGTCAGCTATGACTTCCAGGAAAGGACCTTTTGGTATCGAAGGAGAAATGGATCGAGGCTATGAAACAAATTAGGGACTACTTGACTTACATGAACAGGTAACCCCCAGTCACAATGCAGACATGAACCCAATATGACCCACCATCCTCAGGGTCGTAACTACAATATCAATACACTGGCCCTCAAAAAGGTTCCCCACATTTGTGAGGCAACGTTGAAAAGCTGAAGCAACTTGTTGCTGGTGGGAAAGCATTCAGAGGATATTACTTGGCCATGCTAGAGGAGATTAATCATAGGACAACTAATCACCTTGTGTCAGGGCCTTGAATCCAGTGGCAGAGCTGAGGGGGGTGCAATCAGCAAATGCATTCCATAATACACATGCTTTGTTATCCAAATACACATGTTCTGTTTAGGAGCCAAGAGCCAGGTAGGTGGTAGGTTCCTGATTCAAACAATGTAAGTGTATATATTTTGCATATTTTTCTTCTCTTGTATTTGTAAGAAAAAAGTCAACATTTAAATAAAAAGCACACCATTTTATTGCATATACACACTGTAATATTTCAAATCACTGACAAAGCAATTAAAATAATTTTCATCTGGGGCGAAAAATGACGGGACTCTCCACACACGGTCCGAAAATCATACGAAGATTGGGGCATCTATGGCCAGCTTTACACTATGACTTTGAGAGGAGATGAAGAGGAGAAATCTAATATGTGCATGTTACTGCTCTAGATGAACAGTCCCTTTACTGACAGTTTGTCTGGGGCAAAGACCATCCATATCAAGAACAAACAAAGGCCAAACTAAGAAAATTATTTTCCATATAAAGGACAAATTCTGAGATATAACCTTGGAGCACACAAAAGCATGCACAGATGTTATAATCATTATTATATTTCCTTGATCTCTTGTTTCAATTACATAGATTTTTCGCCAAATTCCTGAAATAAATTGCATGAATTAAGCAGAATTAAATACAAAGCAAAAATAAAAAAATGGTTTGAAGGCCCTTTAAAATAAGGCATCTGGAAAAAAAATATCAGATTTTTAAAAAGTCTGCATATTTAATACCAAGAATTAATCTGGAGTGATTTATCAGAAGCTTTTATATAACAGTTTATGATACTGAGCAAATATAGGACAAAAGCAAAGAAATTCCAAACCAGGATTATGGCCGAGAGTTTAAATACAATCTAAAGCCAAACAGAAAAAGAAACCTCTTTTAAAGAATATTGGAATTTGGTTTTCCAATCTGGGTCATTTAAAAGTTATTAGCAGTTATTCACCACTAAACAGGGACATTTATCTGACCACCCCTTTCCTACATGGGCTGCTGACAGTGCCCCACAGGGTCCCCTAGGGTCTACTAAATAACCCGACACCCAGGGCATGTACCTTATTAACTTCGTAATGTGCTCCACCAACAGCTAGGTAGTAAAGGGTTTAAATAACTGAAGTCCATCTTGTAATAAAGGGTTACAATGCCCAACAATGAACCCCAAGGCTTTCTTCTACAATTTTAAACTCCTTCACTCTTCTCCGCAAGCATGTTGATCCTCTCGATTTATGCAGCACTCTAGCTTTGTATGTAATCCAAACTTTCATAGACAGTGTCGGACTGGCCCATCGGGATACCAGGTAAACTCCCAGTGGGCACACATTTAGCCTATTTCAAGGCCATTCCCTATTTCCGCAAGAACAATAAGGCTAAATAGATGGAATAATATATTACAGTATTTAAAGAAAAGAGACTAGGATAAAAGAGGTTGAGTGAGGAGAAGAAGAATAATAGTACTGATAGTGGGCCCCTGGTCTAAGGTTTTCGGGTGGGCCCATGGTGTCCCAGACCAACACTGTCTATAGGTTAGTGTGGCTGAATTGTGTGTATTTAGTCCAAAGTGACCCTGGGCTATGGCAACAGATTAAAAGTGATCAGCCAAGAATACGGTTTTTGTAAAGTGTCATTAGTCATTCTTTCAAGGTTCAAGGTATAGTTACAATGGAAAATACCTATGGTACAGCCAATTCATTTGTATTGCTAATACAAGTTTAGAGTATGAAGACTTCCAAAAAGATCACTGTGATAAACAAAATAAACATGCAATAAAATGAGAGCCAATATAATCCACTAAATGAGCACTAGGTGGAGTTGATTTAATACAACAGATGACACAAAATGCAGCATTAACCACACTCACCTTGCAGTATTCATCAATTGGAATCAGTCTCCTCACTGCGACATCACGTATGTGGCTCCTTCTGAAAAGAATTTTACCTGAAGGAAATACAGAGACACATCATTCATCTACATGTTCTCTGCCAGAACTTGATTTATGATAAATATACATATATAAAAGAAGGAGATGTCTCTCAATCTACAACCATTTACAATCCACTGACAGATGGAAGGCACTAGAGATATCTATTCATATGGCATGGTGGTTTAAATTAAAACTACAGAATTCCATAGATCAGGGAAGCAAGCAATGCCTCACAATAGCAACTGGAATAACATGGGGAAAGGGTAAAATAAAAAAAGGTTTAGGCTAATGGTATACTCAGCGACTAGGTACGGTCAAAAGTACATTATGCTTCCATATCTATATTAAAATTAGTGTCTACTAATATAAACAGGCAAGAAACATAAAATCACTGGGTTTGGGAAATTATTAGGCGTCAGCAGTGACACAAATCACTAATGTCCTACCCTGGGCCAAAGTCCCTCATCTTCAAAAAGTGCCTCAGCCCATCAGCCCATGGGTACTCCATTCAGAGTGGAACAGAACCATCTTACCACAGGTATCCCCTGCTGGAGTTCAGGCTTGGTGCATGTGCAATACAGAAATCTCAAGGAAATGGTATCGTAAGAGACATAGGAGAGCTGCCTTAAATATTAGTCAACCTAAAAATAGCATAGATTCTAAAAAAATCCTTTGGGGGAGTTCACCCTAAAGTTAACTTTGTATATGTTATAGAATTTCCAATTGTTTTCCAACTTTTCAATTGGCCTTCATTTTTTGTATTATTTATGTTTTTTTAATTATTTGCCTTCTATTTCTGACTCCTTCTGGATGGGGGGGGGGTCATAACCTATTGCTTAGAAAGGCTACAAGTTATTTTTTATTACTGATTTTTCTATCTGGGCCATCTACTACTCAAAAAAATATAGAAAGGCGGAGGGGCACCAAATATATGATGAATACTATTGGGGTAACCCTAAAGTGGAGAACTGAACTGCAGCCAAAATAATTCCTATTGATTAGGGAAGTACTATGCTTTTATACTTTAAGCTTTTTGAAAAGTGTCCCCTTTACCTCTTAATCGTTATTGGTCATGTTTGTATATAATCTGTTTGTTCAATGTATACAACCATTTACTGAACAGAGCTAAGAATATTTTGGCACGTTATAAATACCCATAGGTAATAACTACCACTTAAAGTGAAGTGAACTTGGAAAATGAACAGTGCAAAGTGCTAAAGAGTGTCAGTGGTGATTTCACAGGGTCTTACCCAGTGATCCCCAACAAGTAGCTCGTGAGCAACATGTTGCTCTCCAACCCCTTGGATGTTGCTCCCAGTGGCCTCAAAGCAGGAGCTTATTTTTGAATTCGGAAATTGGAGGAAAGTTTTAGTTGCATAAAAACCAGGTGCACTGCCAAACAGAG
Source organism: Xenopus laevis (assembly GCF_017654675.1). NCBI lineage: Eukaryota > Metazoa > Chordata > Amphibia > Anura > Pipidae > Xenopus > Xenopus laevis. The sequence continues at coordinate 105,452,453 of NC_054376.1, forward strand.
CCTCAATATAAGTTGACAATCTACATAGGGGCTACTAAATGGCCAATCACAGCCCTTATTTCGGTCCCCAGAAACATTTTTCATGCTAGTGTTGCTCCTCAACTCCTTTTACTTCTGAATGTTGCAGGAACAAGGTGAAGCAGAGCACACTCTAATAACTTCACAGAGAACGCCTGGTGCACAGGGTAGAGGTACGGCAGCCCCCAATGTATAATCGAACGAGAAAAACTCTGGCACTCAAGGCAAGTGAAATGCAGGGTTCCCCCTTGCTTTTATTTCTTGTGCAGACGTGCAACGTTTCGGGGTGACCCCCCTTCTGAATGTTGCTCACGGGTTCTAAAGGTTGGGGATCCCTGCTTACCTATAAATACATGCCTACCTGTCCCATACAAGCAAACATCTGCTTTTACAGATATGTCTACTTTGGTCAGCTTTAGTCACCCACGTAACATTTTCGATTGTTATGAAAGCATCATGTACCGTATGTCACTTTTTCCACAGTCACTGCGATAACATTATATTCCAAACACCTAAATGAGTGCAAAATAGCTTTTTTTTTTTCAACCCAGTCTCGCACAAACCCATAATTCCCATTGGCATTCTGTATCAGAGCCATTCAACTATACAGAACACTTTCTATAAAACAAAACTCCTTATATTCTGCAGCTTCATCCTCCCATCTGTTTAAGGCTGATCCATTTATTTACTTTAAGCAGCAGACCTGAGTCAGGTCCTATATGATATTCTTTCCTGCCTAGTGTTTATTTTCACTGTTCTTAAGGGAACTTTCGGGAACAGGTTTGGATATATTCTCGTTACTGTAAAATTTGGGTTCGCTCTTTTCATCTTTCTTCAGGCCAAATTCCAGCATGACAGGATACAAATGTCTGCTCGTTTGCACTAACTGCACAATAACCCAAAGTTCCTTGCTTCAGACCTGCAACTGCCTAAACTTGCTCATTGCTTCAAACAAGAACCTAAAGCTTAAAAGCTGATAAAATCCAGCCCACATCTGTCCTTCATTATATGTCGGATGATTCAGATGCCAAAAGATGTGTTGGAATAATCAGGCTCAAGTACCGTGTGTAGGAAGAATTTATCAACTGGGTATGTGTTCTCAGTGCTGAGTATTTGGGGAGAATTTGTTACACCAGGGAAATGGATATCTGTGGTTTACATAGACATATGAGAAGACGTACTCATTGGATCAAAGAGACAGGGTGAGGCATGTCCAGTCTTTTGGCAAGTGCTTTCCAATATAAGTCATTGGAGGTAATCAGAAGGATTTTCAGTTCTAAAAGTCTGACTATGATATCAGAAGCTTCAAGACAAACTAAGAGATTCTTCCTTTAAAACATGTGGTGAGGCTTTGCCTGCCCTATAAACAACCCCTACTGTATCAACAATGAACATTGGAAACTCACTAAAGTAAATCTGGGGCCTGAAGGTCTTGATGACCCTGATAACCAACAATGTGCAGGTTTCAAAAGGTAAAACCCCATATGAAATTGCCATATTCTCTAGCAGTTCTATAAAATGTCACTCCTACATTTAAATGTGATTGTTTCCTGTAAAGGGGTTGTTCGCTTTTAGTATGATGTAGAGAGGGATATTCTGAGACAATTTGGTCCAACTAACCCTAGCAAACATGCTTTTATTTGAATATGAGACTGGAATATGAATAGGAGGCCTGAATAGAAAGATGAGTAATAAAAGGTAGCAATAAAAATACATGTGTAGCCTTACAGAGCATTTGTTTTTTCAGTGATCCCCATTTAAGAGCTGGAAACAGAAGGCAATTCAAAAATTATAAAGAAGAAATATTGAAGACCAATGGAAAAGTTGCTTAGAATTAGCCATTCTATATCATACTAAAAGTTAACTTAAAGTTCAACAACCCGTTTAGGAAAAAAGATTTCAATACTGCAGCGCTAAGATATTATTTTGCTACAAATATTTTAAAAATATATTAATATTTAATATGTCCTCCAAATTCTTTATGGTTATTTATAACATTTTAACATCCATTATTGGTGTTTTGCAGAGATTTAAAAGGAATAACAGATTGTAGTTTCCATTTAGAGAACGTGCCAAGTCTTTGCAGTAAGAAGGTGCCGGGCACCTGTGTCTATTAAATTATCCTTTGTTAATTCGTTAGCAATTGGTCTGAACCAGCCAAAAGAATGTATAAGTGCTTCCACTGAGCCTGCAGGATATATTTAACAAGACCCACACTACATATATTTTGGCTCAACTGACAGCTGCAACCACTCACAATGCACCAGTGATGGTCTATTCTTCTAGGGGAGAATAATCTTTATACCCATGTGCCCAAAGTTGGACTGGAATGCCAGAGGCCCACCAGTAAACTTTAGACTATGGGTCCACTTTCCAAACTTTTATTACTCCCTTCTTAACCCCACTTAACCTCATTATTCTCCATTAATCTTTCATATCTACATACTATATTTTTCCATTATTAAGCCCCTTAAAGAAATAGGGAATAACCATGAAATAGGCCAAATGGTTACAAGCAGGAGGGCTCACTGACACCTGGGCCCACCGGGAATTTTCCTGGTATCCTGGTGGGCCAGTCCGACACTGCATGTGCCTGAACTTTAAAATAACAGGTAAACAAGGGCTGCAATGGAAAAGCTAAGCTCTACAAATCATGAACTGTAGGGTTACTATAGTATATTTAAGAGTCACACTTTATTAATAAAAAGTCCCATGAACGGACACATGTAGCCTACAAGACTGCCACCTGACAGCCCTGGATGAATGAAATCCTTAAGACTCAGTGAATGTGTATACAAATGTAGGGATCTGATAATTTAGACACCCTCAAATAAGGCACATCCTAAAGGTTTAAGATGCCTAAATGGGTCCTAATAGGGACTTGTGGCATTGCTCTGCTTATATAAGCCCCTGTACAGTATACAGTAGATAGCACTGTGCTATAGTATAAAGGGCTAAGAAATCATGCGGTCTGGGTCCATTACTTTAGCCCTTATCCAGCAGGCAGGAAGGGAATGGGTAGTAGAACCTAGGTGCTTAGACCCTAGTAAAGTGATAGCATACTCTTTCATAGATCACTCAAGGAATAATAAATAGGTTATTTAATTGAGCAGCTCAAGGCTCCAACGAGGAGAGTCAGAGGGATTAAGATCTAGACTAGAGTACTAGTAACCCAGAAGTAGGGACTAAATGTGTAGACTTAGGGATGGTAGAATTTCCCCTGGGTTCCATTTAGGGCACAGGCTGAAAGCTGGGGTACCTTCTCAATTGCTGTTTAGCTACTGCTGACATGTTCCCTTGCCTGCAGGGATCCAGCTGTTCTCTGGTGCTGAGAGTATATGCTATCCTTTATGCTATATGTCCTCTGAACTCCATTATGGATTATCACGTAAGTTCTTTGGTTAAGCATAAAGAACCCCTGACACCCAGTTCTTGTGCATAAGCACTTTGTTACAGTTGCACTACACCCTGCCTCCACACCATTGCGAGGGCTTACACCTGAGAGAAAAGGTCTCATCCGTGGCACAAATATATTTGAAAGTAAGCTCATAGTAGAGACGGTGCCACTATAGCGCTACACAAACAATTAGATTTCTAGTAAAAGTCTAATTCTGCACCTGATTTGTTTTTAAATATTATATGTGCTCAGTCCCCTAGTGGCTTAATAGACTGCACAGCCCTATTCAGGAACCAATCACTCATTGCAGAGCATTGAAAGAGTCAACTAAGATGTTTAAGCCTGATGATCATTTCCATGTATTTGCTGCTAGTTCCAAGGCCATCCATACAGAAATAAGACAATGGTGGCAGATACATAGAAATCCAGCAGATAAATAAATAGATACCATGAGGTTCTGAATGTAAATTTGCTTGAGTCCAGAGCTTTAACCATATTGTAGTTAAGAAATATCCTGATGGACTAGTGATAGACATGGAGGTTCCAGTTCCTCAAATACAAGTATCAGGTCCTCAGACACCTCCTATGTTCGAGCCATGATACAAATCCACAAATGTGTTGTGTGTGTGATCAGGCTTGATCTCTTGCTTCCATCTGATTATCATCACATTGACTGAAAACACCAGACTCTGATGTCACCTTCAAAAATGATAATCCTAAGGATTGACTTACTTTTGCCACACGCAGATATGTTATTGGATACTTTTTTTCAATACATACATAACCAAATATAATAATTGTTATTTCATTTGTTTAACTAAGTTTTCGTCATCTATTTTAGGACTTGTTTAAAATGAAATGAGGTTTTAGGTCACATTCATATAAAAATATAGAACATTTTAAACACAAACTTTCAAGCAGGACTATAAGTGCAGTACTCAAGCATACCAACTGGTAGTTACAACTAAGCCTACCTACCAGGCAGCAATTACTTAAAGGTGAACTCCCCCTATAATACCAAGTTGATAAAATATTTAAAAAACCTCCATATGGAAAAGGTGTTTAAATTATAGGTACTTCTTGATAATATATCAATAAACCCACTGGGTCCCTAGACAACAGTCTTGCTGCTTCCAGTAAAATACTTGGTTAAAGTCAGCTGCAGTGAATGCAAGCACTATACTTATTTAAATCAAATTCTTTTGCAGACTTACAAGGTAGGATACAAATGCAGCAAATCAGTGGGATCTAATAAAGCTTTAAAAGAAAAGAAACAACATTTTGATAGTATGCTGTGACATATTGCTTTCTGTTCAAGAGGCCTCGCTGGAGGAAAATAATAAAATCCATTATGGAGCTTGGCATTTTCCCTAAAATCCTGGCATGCTGAGGACTCCTGAGAACTGACATAAAAGGAACCGAGTAATATTTCCAAAAATGCTGTTTTACAAGAGTAGGAGAAAGCAATGATGAACAACTAACTATTTCTCACTAATTTTAACCCAAACTTTATCAGTTCAACGGTGGTTGGTCATTTTTAAACCCCAAATCCCCCTATGATGATGGTTAAATTTAAAAAGAAAAAATCAGATTTTGACTCATTTGTATGCAGAGCCAGTGATTAATAAAGGGATATGACACAGGTCTTAAGCATAGTGTCCAAATAAAGCCCTTCTACAACAAGTAAGAAACACATGGTATAGTATAGGGGGTTCTGCGGAAGTGAGAGCTCACTAATAAATTAAACATTTCTATGCAGGAAGCATATAAAGGATTTGAACATAGTTCTTTAGAACTATTAGCCTATGGGTTCTCAGTGCAGCTTGTACATAAGACTGTATTGGACTCACTGTGTGCAGGTATCTCTAATACACTGCTAGTAGTGATGAAGGCAATACGTGGTTATAGATTTAAGAGAGTTTCTAAAAATAATTGCCATCCAAATGCTTTTGAGATGTATTAAGAGAATCCTCACACCACCACCCAGTAGGGACTTCTACAGCATCATCACTCACGGGAGCTCCATGAGAAATAATGGTGCACCACACTGCTAAGTTTGCAGGGACCATCTCCCAAGGGTGCTATTAGTCCACAGTTCACTCGGGCCCCTTGGGAAGTGGGCCCTGCTAAGTAGAATGGAAACCCAATTAGCCCAGACCACACCAACAATCAGCCTAACCCTACCCTCTCATTCCCTTCTTAAAAACCCCCAAAAATATGAATATTCATGGTGTTCTACAGTATATAGATGAAAGATCATTTCCAACCTCAAGCCAACCTTCTAATTAGTTTGACTAACCTTTATGTTTCTAAAATAGCGGATATATGCAAATAAATATTATTTTGGGAAGTAAAGCTTTACTCTCAATTTGTTAGCTCTGTAGATGCAGAAATTCCTTAGTGAAGCACTTTTGCAGCGGGTATATTATTATAGCCAGCAAATGTGCAGATCAGGAGACAAAAGGCTCAGCACGAGCCCTCTGTCCTAATTTTACCTTTCTTTTCTATTACAAATGCAAGTAATATGTTAACTTAGACAACACCCTGGTATCAGGTTTAAAGTTTCACATACTTTACAGTCGGAAAATCTTATCTCTAATATTGCTTTGAATTTCTGGGAAGTGTAGAATACGTTGCTCCATAGAAACCGGAGCTTTTAATAACATGATTTATTACATTTAGGAAGAACAGAAAAAAATGGACAAAGGGTGAACAGTTAGAAGAAAAAGGAAACCTAAAATACTCAGAATTTTATGAATATGAAGGCAATTAACTGCACCTTATAAAACAGGACAGTGTTTCCATTAGCCTTAAACGTATGCCAGGGATTGATGTTTTAACCTCTGTGCTGGCCTTCTTTGAAACTACATGCAGGAATTACAGTGCTTTTATTATGTATAAAGCTCACTTGGTTTTAATATTCTCAGAATATGTTAGTGGCTTAGCAAAGGTCCAACCATGGGGCAACAATAGCTGCCGGCTATTTCAGCCAAGTTATCCAACATGTACTTCCATTGCATATTCACCAATTTGTCATTTAGAAAGTCCAAACCAGGTATCTGTTGCCACATTATCCAATATGTACTAAAGAAACACTATGGAGTTTAATTTATAAGGTCAAATTTCAAAATGATTTGAATTTTTTTTTAACTCTAATAAATTTGAATGTACGGACAACTTGAATGGGAGGTTATTTATGAAAAAACCTGAACGTCTCATTCGATCGAATAGGAATGGCCCGCAAATCCATATTAAAATATTCTGAAAAGAAAACGCTAATGTCGATCTTCAAATGGTTCAACGGACCTCTGCCATTGACTTCTACATGAACTCTGCAGGTTTTAGGCAGTGAAGTATCGTATTAGAACTGTTCCCATGGTTGAGGTGTAATAAATCTCACATTCAAATTCTAATTTGAGTTGGTGGTTGAACTTGAATTCGGATTTACCTTTCGAACCTTAGAAAATCTGCCCCTACATGTAGCAGCCCTCGCTTTAATTTTTAGACATTTATTTAAGTTTATAAAGAATCCAACCGTAAGAGCAACATCTTCTGCCATGTTCTCCAACATGGACTACAATAATAACAGAAATGCTAGTAGTTGCTGGTTGATTTTAAGTGAGAAAATTCTCTAAAATGCCATTATTACCATAGTTAAAGGGATACAAAAATCCAAGATGCATTAGTTCACACAGACACAACAGAATCCCTATTTTAAGGCTGACTTTTAACCCTTTGTTATATGCCCCGCACACCCCAACAACTCTGAACTTCAGTGGTAGCAAATGATAAAAAGTTCCTAAAAATATTTAGCCTATTGTCTTGGAATATAATTCCCTGTGGTCTTTACTCAAACTTACATTCTTACATTTTTCTGGTTTTTTTTGAGGGCTGCTCATAATGTAATATTGAGAGGCCGAACTTGGAGTGGTCTTTTTTCAAACCAAATACATTACGTTTGTAAATTAACTTTCTGCACTCAGACTGGTAAAAGATCATTTTATCAGGAGAGGATGCCTTTAATTGGAATATAAAAAGATCTAATAGTCATGCTTTTAAATCTTGCAATGATTTAATTAGATGAAACCACAAAAGGGTTTCATGGCATAACAATCTAGCAAAGATATTGCTTATATTAACTTTATTTCACCATTTGCAGAGATTTGCAAGAGGCATTTTAGAGTTGAGAAGAAAATGTTGAAAAAAGAAAATAAATAAAATCAGAGAAGAAATAACCATATAGAATATAGAATGACAATTAGTGGGAGCTCAGAGCTAAAATATAGAGGAGACCAGGGAGAATTCATAGCAAAGAATGAATTTATTTTGTTTTAAATGTTAAAAAGGCACAGACCCATTAAGGTAATTCCATCACAGATCACTTGATCCAGGGAGGGAAAGTTTTAAGAATGCATTTCACATTTAGCTTCAGAATGACAACAATTCTTAACATAATACATTTAGATCATGATAGATGCCATATATAATATATAATATTCTTTGCAAAAGATTTACTCATATTCAGATGGCCTTACTGCTAAGAGGCAGCAAGAGAAAGAAGGTGAGAGGATGAAAAGGATACAGCTGTAATGGAAGAAAGCAAAGTGTTGGGTAAATGGAAGAGATAAATAAAACTGCTTTCAGAGGTAAATTCTCCATTTCCTGCTGTTCTGTTTGTTCAAGCTGTTTGATTGAAAAAATGGAACAAAACAGAAAACATTGATGGCCATGCTGTATATGGCCCCTATTATCTGTATTCTGGCCCATGGTCTAATACTGTACTGGCAACCTTTTGTTCTCCCAAGACGTGACTTCAAAGCATGGGATTCCAAATTGCATGCATCCCTATTAAGGACCCCCAGTATAGTGCTGTCCAGCTCTATATGTAGAAAACTGATTCAATGCTCAAGAGAGAGACAATAATCGGAGTATATGGCGTCGCACAATCTAATAGTAACCTTGTGTTGGTATTGTGTCATTCAAAATTAAAGTAATCAACTGTAAGTATACAAATTGAACATTGTGATTTTGTAAACGTGTCCTTGGTGTTTATTGAGTAGAAATTAAATAAGATAAACTCTTATAAATAGTGAGTAAAAATAATTAAAGTGCTTAGTGCTTGATGTGAGCAAGGTGGCGTATTAGAACCCACGACTCGGAGGTCAATATGAGAACCAGATAAAAAATAACTTTTATTTACTCCTTTTAAAATTCATGAACTGTGGAAGGGAATTAATTGATGAAACCATTAAAAACAATTAAAAGAAAGGGTGGAAATTCGATCCAATATGTGGGTGAAATGGGAGTAACAATATAAAGGATTGGATTGTTCCCATGTGGATCTTACATCACCCGTATCCCTATAATAGCTGGACAGTAATAGGGGGTACTCTGAGGACTGAATTGGCGATGGTCAGTGGTATTCAGAGAGGGTGGATGCGAAGACTCGCTCTGAGAAGAGGGTTATGATGGTGGAACGGTTCAGTATGATACCCTCAAGCGCAGCAGAGGCCAATAGTATTGCAGATGAATTGTAACTGCAGGCCCCTCGGTTAGAAGGATGAGCAGGTCAGCCACTGTACAGTATGGTGTGCACGTCGTTTTTAACTAACACTGTGTCCTCTCAGAGGCACCTATGTTGTATGGCCTATTCCCTAGACACTAAAAAAGCAACACCTACTGACAAGTCGGCTAGACAATGCGCATACGGATTCTGAACCACCACAGGATAGTCGTACCCTCCGTTTTCCCCCTGTAAATTCTCTGCCCCGCTGCAAACTGCCTTAGGATTCCTTTTTTACCCCTATCTTGGACCGCTAAAAAGCGGCGGAGCTATAGTGCCTGACGCACGTTTCGCCGATTATAGGCTTTTTCAGTGGCTGACCTGCTCATCCTTCTAACCGAGGGGCCTGCAGTTACAATTCATCTGCAATACTATTGGCCTCTGCTGCGCTTGAGGGTATCATACTGAACCGTTCCACCATCATAACCCTCTTCTCAGAGCGAGTCTTCGCATCCACCCTCTCTGAATACCACTGACCATCGCCAATTCAGTCCTCAGAGTACCCCCTATTACTGTCCAGCTATTATAGGGATACGGGTGATGTAAGATCCACATGGGAACAATCCAATCCTTTATATTGTTACTCCCATTTCACCCACATATTGGATCGAATTTCCACCCTTTCTTTTAATTGTTTTTAATGGTTTCATCAATTAATTCCCTTCCACAGTTCATGAATTTTAAAAGGAGTAAATAAAAGTTATTTTTTATCTGGTTCTCATATTGACCTCCGAGTCGTGGGTTCTAATACGCCACCTTGCTCACATCAAGCACTAAGCACTTTAATTATTTTTACTCACTATTTATAAGAGTTTATCTTATTTAATTTCTACTCAATAAACACCAAGGACACGTTTACAAAATCACAATGTTCAATTTGTATACTTACAGTTGATTACTTTAATTTTGAATGACACAATACCAACACAAGGTTACTATTAGATTGTGCGACGCCATATACTCCGATTATTGTCTCTCTCTTGAGCATTGAATCAGTTTTCTATTTACATAGGAGTAGTAAGCACATCTACACCGAGGTGTCCAGACCCTCGGTCCAAGGACCTCCCGAGGTATAGACATTAGGTTAGAAGGTGCGGCAAACACCCTCTCAATTTCTATATGTAGAAAGCCTATTATCTGTCATTCATCATATGCATGAGCCAGATTAATTCTATTATATATAATACTTGGTCCAAACGTTCGCATTAACCTAATATCGCCCTGCTGTTGGTGGGCATATTAGGGAAAGATCCTCTCGTTTGGCAAAAGCGGATCCTATCGTATATGGCCATTTTTAGTCTACTGCTGTAAAGCATCGCTGGAAAGGGTTTATGCATTCTCCAACTTACTGTATTCTTCACCATTTTAGCTACTATAGCTGGCTTACATACATATGTTCTGGACTGGTTTATACAGAAATATATCCTATTGTTTCACTGCTTTACCAAGCATGGAACTGAAAAACTCTAGCTAGAGTTCCCATAGGCTTTATAGTCTGCAGAAATGAACTGGTTATAATGAATTCTTGCTCTATTCAGCAGCCTACAGAATGTCTGTTCTTCTCCCGCCATGTCATCTTTGACCTGGTTCAGAGCACAGTTTGCAAATTTAAAAGCCACTTCTCTTTTTCTACAAAAAGGGCAGTGTTCCAGAAGCTTCTACTTCCTCAGCCACGGACACATTTCGCTCATTGCCCTTTGTCCAAAGCTTTGGTTTCACAATGAAAGCACTTTCACCGAAACAGACTTGGAAAGGACCCAAAGAGTCAATCAGAGGAAAGGGTTCGTTTTGATTGGCCCATGAGCGGAAGGTTGCGCTCAGGACGTGGGAATGAGACAGCAGAGCTATGCCAGACTAAAAAATGGAATTTGTCATCAGTCCTCCCGTACTTGCCAACATGGGCAAGGCTTGGCACAGAAATTGGAGGCGTCGGAAATAGCCAATACATATTTCAGCACTTCTTTCTTAACTACTGCCAGTGGGATAATATATCACCATTTAAAGCAGTTGCTGGAACTAACATATGCTAACTAATACAGTACAGAGTATGCTTATTTTGCATGTTTGGGGTGACACTGTTCCTCAAATCCATAAAGCTAAATTAATGGCAGTTGCAGGGGGTGCCCCAATGGGGCCCATTGCAGACAAGGCAGCAAGATGAAGAACAGAAGGAGAGGGTGGGAGCCGCCTGGAGGGTCCCATCCAACGACAGGGCCCGGGTGCAAATCCTACATCCAAGCCTGCTAGTCAAATGCCATGGAGTGAAATATAAAAATCACAATATAATTAGCAGCAATAGAGCCTCGAAAGTGCCCTCCAAACCCAAGAAAAAGTCATCTAATCCACTTACTGAGATCAATGCTGGACTAACCTTTAACAGCTTTTATCTTAGGGAGAATGGCTTTTGTCAGGCATGTCACGTTTATGGATCCTGTGTGACTACATGTCACATATTGGGACAACAAGGAGCTCGGGATTAATAAGATGGCACATGCTTACAGTTGGAGCGGCTGCTTTCACGGCTCCTTTGATTTCGTAATTGATTTCAAAGCCTTTCTGACAGTCTGACCTGGAGAATTGTTACGTGATAATAAATTAAACCTAATACTCCAGAGAGATTTCCACTGCTGCCTTATTAGTTTACCCCTCGCTTAACTGTCTTTGTCTTGCATTCCAATATCCCCAGTGGAATTATGTACTTATTGCTCCACTCTTATTAGTGCACTACTCCTTGCACCACTGCCATTAAGCCTCTAATACCCTCACATTCTGCCATCACTTTGACGCCTACAAACAGTGCCTGCCGGAACATTGGTACCTTTTTATCCCAATACACAGGGACAATATATAACTAATAGTGATGGGTGAATTTGGGGCGAATTCTCGTTTCTCGCAGGCGTCCAAAAAAAAAACCACACACCGGTGTCCATTTTTATTTTAAGCTGGCGAATTTTCCCAGCGGTTTTGCTGCAAATTTGTGCCTGACAAATAAATTCGCCCGTCACTTATAACTAATATATATAAATATAAAATACAAATATAAAGTCTAACAAGAAGTTTGTAAAACTATGTTTGCCTATTCTTTTCATTTAAAAAAAACATACAAACCGATGAGTTTTGTTTTTAATATTAAATATGGAAAATTAGGGGCCAAATTAATCAATATTCAAAATTGCATTTTCTTCCTCAAAAAAAAAACAAAAAAACAAAACGATAATTATAAAATTATTTGTTTTTTCTAAACACAAATCTTTTATGATTTATCTAATAGAAAACAAAATCGCAAAAATTCTAAACTTGCATCTAAAACCTGTCATGATTTTATAGAAGATAATGGGGGTCATCTCAAGCATTCAAGCACTGCAACTCCCCCCCCCCGAATGTAATACATCACTTGAGATTCAGCGGGAGGGCATGGGGGGGGGGTCAGTGCTGGTTTAGTTGTGGTTTTTTAATAACACTACTTCAAAAACCCCGAAAAATGTCTGCTCTCTGGATTTAATGCAAAGCAAATCAAGTTTGTGTTATTCCTTTACAGAAAGTGAAGAAAAGGGAATATTAGGCTGTTAAAAAAATAGTAATATCTGCGTTCTTCTTTACAAACTCAAAAATTCACTGTATAAACTGAAAAATGTTTCAAGGTTTTGCTTTCCTTTGAATCACTGAACTAATATTTAGAGGGTTATCAAAATCCGAAAACTACGACCAACTCCCTACTGACTCCCCCCCCCATTTATCAATAAATGTTTCCAAAAATTTCTTGTGTGGCAAAATCATCAAATCATGAAAAAAAACCATCAGAATTTTACGAATTTTTGGGATTTGATGCCCGAAAACCTCAAAATATTTGGATTATTGAACGAAACCCAGAGCAGATCAGGATATCAACGGGACATCTGCCACTGACTTCTACATGGACTCGGCAGGTCTGAGTTGGAGTACTTTTTTTATTCGGACTTTTAACACCATCAGACATTAATAAATCCCAAAACAATTTATTTTTTTTTCTCTCCGAAAAAAAAATTGTATTTTCCCCCCGTTACAAATCTGACCAGAAAAATTTGGAGCTTAACAAAGAACCCCCTTAGTTGTAAAGGCACGGTTTCCAGGAACTGCTGCACTTCTGAGTTGCAGACCAACTTCTGGCATCTGTTACATTCCACAATTCTTCTGCATTTTTTTTTTCCCTCAGAAACCATATTTTTGAGGTCACCCTACAAGTTTTCTATTGGATTAAGGTCTGGGGATTGAGCTGCCACTCCATAACGTCAATCTTGTTGGTCTGGAACCAAGATGTTGCTCGTTTACTGATGTGTTTGGGGTCATTGTCTTGTTGAAACCCCCATTTCAAGGGCATTTCCTCTTCAGCATAAGGCAACATGACCTCTTCAAGTATTTTGATGTATTGAAACTAATCCATGATCCCTGGTATGTGATAAATAGACCCAACACCATAGTATGAGAAACATCCCCATATCATGATGCTTGTGGCACCATGTTTCACTGTCTTCACACTGTACTGTGACTTCAATTCAATGTTTGAGGGTCGTCTGACAAACTGTCTGCAGTCCCTAGACCCCCCAAAAAAAGAAACATTCTTGTAGCGGTAGTTTTCTGTTTACTTTCATGTATTTCAGGTTTTGGTTGCCATTTCAAAAGCATTTGAGATCATTTTAGCTGAGCAGCCTATCATTTTCCGCACTTCATTATATGTTTTTCCTTCTCGAATCAACTTTTTAAATCAAAGTACACTTGTATGTGAACAATGTCTGGAACAACCCATTTTACTCTGTTTTTCAGAGAGAAATTCACTATATAAGCGCATGTACAACAATTGCTGCCTTCCTTCCTTAAATAAGGGCTGTAATTGGCACCTTTTTGTTCACAGAATGAATGACCACTAATTGAACCCCACACTGCTATTATTTGGAACAAGTCTCAATTAATGATTCAATTACACAGAATCAGCAGCATGCAGGTCATGAATGTTGGGTCTGTTGGTTTTCTATTACTTTACTACACCTAATAGTAAATGATTTGCCATGTAGAAATAGAATTTGATTGATCAGGTTAGTGATGTTAGACTGCTATTAGTCTGAACACAACTGTATATTGAGTCACTAAAAAAAATGCTAATTATTTAGTCCTTTACTCCACACCATATACTTGCCTGTAATGTAAGTCCACCATATAATAGGGGAATGATATAATTTAAAGACTCTATACAGAAATGAACCCTTCTTGTAAAGGAAGCAGAAAAGCATTTTTCATTTCCTGTCAAAATCTGCCGTGTTTTCAGAAGACAAGGGGAGCAGCAGGGCAGCAGATTCTCCACAGGCTCTGCAATCATCTTGATAGGGTAAGGGCACACCTGGCGATTCGGGGAGATTTAGTCGCCTGGTGACTAATTGCCTCTTCTTTGGGGCGACTAATCTCCCTGAACGGCTTCCCCCTGTCTTCCACCGGCTATAATGAAAAATCTCCGGCGCATGGCACACGCTTAGTTTTCCGAAGTTGCCTCACGAGTTTGGGGCGACTTCGGAATACGAAGTGCCGTGTGTGCCATGCCGCAGGAAACTGGAATAGATGTTTTTGGGATGGAGCTTTGGGGGGCTATGAAGGCGGGTGGAGGGAGCAGAGGATGTGATAGGGTTTAATTCTTCTTTTAGTCTTGCTCAGAGGGTTTTTCTTTCCTGAATGTAAAGTACTACTTTCAAATTATTTCTATGTAATTGTTACAACATCTAAGAGTGTTTTGCATTTTATCATTGGTGTTCCTGTTAATGGAGAAAATGTGTGTGGGGGGGGGAGGGATGTATACAATAAGGCAGGGGTCCCCAACCTTTTTTACCCGTGAGCCACATTCAAATGTAAAAAGATTTGGGGAGCAACACAAGCATGAAAAAGTCCCTTGGGGTGCTAAATAAGGGTTGTGATTGGCCATTTGGTAGCCCCTATGTTGACTGGCAGCCTACAGAAGGCTCTACTTGGCACTATACTTAGTTTTTATGCAATTAAAATGTGCTTCCATGACTGGAATTCAAAAATAAGCACCTGCTTTGAGGACACTGAGAGCAACATCCAAGGGGTTGGAGAGCAACATGTTACTCACGAGCTACTGGTTGGGGATTGCTGCAATAAGGGGTCACTGCAGGGAAACATGCAGACCAGCTGCACTCATTTCCAAATCCCTGTGATGAATATTCTGGCACAAAATCTATGCGTTACAGACTTTCCGGTGGAACAACACTGCTTACTCATACTGCACAGACCCCAAAAGTGCTGACAAAAGACCCACAAGCCCTAATACATTATAACAGTTGTATAAAATCAAACTGAAGTCAAGGACCACTGTGAATTTTTCCAGGCTAAGCGAAGTGTTTCCAAACACTAAAATCTAATTAATGAGAAAATATTTTACAAGTAAAACTGACATATATTATGGGCCAGAATACATATGTTTTTTTCCAGTTACAAAATAGTTTTAGGTTTTTTTATGCAAGGAATAGGATATGTCGGTTGTTGTACTGTGACACCTCCCACAGAATTGTGAGTAGAGCGATGTTGGGCAGCGGGTATGCCAAAGACTATTGTTCTGTGGGAAATTACACTACTTTGATCAGCTATCTCATTTTCCCTTGCAAACAGCAATAGTTCTGAATGAGAGACTGGGGCATGTTGAATAGGAGAGGGCCTGAATAGAAAAGTAATAATAAGTAAAGACATAAGCCTATGGCTACTGCCACAAGTGCCTGTTCCTCCACTTGTGTATAAACGTAGTAGAAGCAGGGTCAGACTGGGGGGCCCCGGGCCCACCGGGGCTACTGCCCCAGGGCCCCCCTTCCGCACCGGCTTGTTCGCCGCGTCTCTGTGCCGGCTTGTGTGCTTCATCTCTGTGCTTTATACGCATGCGACCGGCGCCTTGGTCGCGTCCTGCGATAAAGGGGGTCGCGGCATTAAGAGGCAGATATGGGTACGGACCTGGGCAGGTGGGGCCCACAAGAGCCAGGGCCCACCGGGTTTTTTCTCGGTGTCCCGCCGGCCCAGTCCAACACCGAGTAGAAGAAACAGCCCCTACTCTTCTTATTCCTTCTGCATTGTCTGGTTAGGTGTTAGACACACGGTATGGATTTTGGCCCAAAGATGCAAAAGGAGAGGATCTGAGTGGAGGGGCTTTTTCTCTGTCTACATTTATACGTGAACTACCTACTGAGGTCCTTCGGTTTTCCATTGAGGGTGGGACACAGATTCTCTGGATTGCAGAGGAACTTTCAAGGGAGTGTATTTTACATTTTTCTTTACATAGAAAAAAGTAAAAGTTAAAAGAAAAAGTAAAATGACTGTGAAAAAGAAATGTCAATTCCAGGGATCTGTAAAAATCTGGGTATGTAAAATTGGGGTTCTACGGTAGATGCATTTTTGAATATGATGAGAAAGTACTTATGTAGTGTTGGTAGTGTGGGTGGCTGCGTAACTGAAAAACTTCAAAACACGCCATCGGGGATCAGAGATCCTTTCTGTAAACAAATGCAATAGTCGTTATTTTCCCTATTTGGAAACCATGTATAAGAGCAGAGACACACGTGGAGATTCAGGGAGATTAGTCGCCCAGTGACAAATCGCCTCTTCTTTGGGTGACTAATCTCCCCGAACTGCCTTCCCGCCGGCTAGAAATCTATTTGTTTTCCAAAGTCGCCCGAAGTTTCCTCGTGAGGCAACTTCGGAAAATGAAGCCATTGGCTAGAATCTAAATCGCCGACGGGAAGGCAGTTCAGGGAGATTAGTCGCCTGAAGAAGAGGCGATTTGTTGCGGGCGACTAAATCTCCACGTGTGTCTCTGCCCTAAAGAGTTTTTCACTTGAACACCAATAGCTCAATCAAATAGAAAGGATGCTATGAGAAAGCATATTGTTTCTGCTCCTGGATCAGCTATAAAATGATGCACAGATGCTTACAGCTTCTATTTGGTGCAATTGGCTGAAATCAAACTGTAAAATGTGCAAGATTGGGAGTTCCTTTAAAAGCCTCAGCATAACAGCAAGTAAATCATTAAACTGTACAGAATATTCCAGTTACAAATACATCTTATTTTTCCAAACATTGATGGGGGATTTTCCAATGGTTCTGCAAGAAAACTTCTCTGCGGGAATGAAACTCAGCAGCTGCAGTAAAGATCTGCCAATCCCACCCAGGCATCCTTTCTCTTCCCCTGACTCCAGAGGCAACAACATAACTGGGAACAGCCATACAGATTAGCGGGGGTTATTACTATTATAATAATAACAAGAGCCATGAATTACCTGCAAATAATATATCCTTATCTAAGAAACTTACTTACGCCATTAGTTAGAAAAGGTGATATAGCTTGCATCACATGACTCATAAAAACCTGAACAGGTATGGGATCCGTTATCAGGAAACCCATTATCCACAAAGCTCTGAATTTGGAAAGGCTGTCTCCCATAGACTCCATTATAATCAAATGATCCAAACTTTTAAAAATTATTTTCTTTTTTCTCTGTAATAATAAACCAGTAGCTTGTACTCGATCCCATCTATGATATCATTAATCCTTACTGGAAGCAGAACAGCCTATTGTTTTTTTGTTTTTTTTTTAAGGTTTAGATGATTTTCTATTAGCCTTAAGGTATGAAGATCCAAGTTATGGAAAGATATGCTATCCAGAAAACCCCAGGTCCCATACTGTATATAATAACAAATAAGGTACCCCTTTTGTAAAATAAGAGTGCATCAGAAATCCCAAAAGAGTTCCATGACCTTTATAAAAGCACTCATATGTTCACAGAAGTCATCAGTGACTTGTAAGACTTTACATTTTATAAAACGCTATTCCCACTTTGATAATACAAATTTATGTTCATAGAATACCGCCTGCCTGCTCCAAAAACAGCATAATACAAAATAATACAATTCTAACACAATTCATAACTGAAATCATGTATTGTACAGACATACCAGGCAAGAAGGGGATAATTCGCTGTTTTGGATCCTTCTGACCTCCTTCCACTGGAAACTTATCCAGAATTTGCATCTAAATATAAAAGAAATTGTTAAATATAAAAAGCTGACAAAAAAACAAAAACAACGCACAAATGCATGTGGGCCTTACATTATATTTCATGCGGTCTACTGTGCAACATGCCTTTAAAGGAGTTGTTCATCTTTAAATTAACGATTTATTTAAATTAAAATTTAAGAGTGATATTCTGAGACAAGGAACAATTGGCTTTCATTTTTTATGGTTTTTGAGTTGTTTGGCTTTTTATTCTGCAGCTCTCCAGTTTGCAATTTCAGCTATCTGGTGCTAGGGTCCAATTTACCCTAGCAACAATGCAAAGATTTAAATAAAAGACTGGAATATGAATAGGCGAGGGGCTGAATAGAAAGATTAGTAATAAAAAGCATCAATGACACTAAATTTGCAGCCTTGCACAGTATTAGGTTTAATTGGGTCAGAGACCCCCGTCTGAAAGCTGGAAAGAGACGGAAGAAGATGGCAAATAACTGAAAAACTATAAATAATGAAGACCAATTGAAAAGCTGCTGCCACCCAATAACATACTAAGGGGCACATTTACAAAGCTCGAGTGAAGGATTCGAATTAAAAAAACTTCGAATTTCGAAGTGTTTTTTGGGCTACTTCGACCATCGAATGGTACGACTTCGACTACGAATCGAACGATTCGAACTAAAAATCGTTCGACTATTCGACCATTCGATAGTCGAAGTACTGTCTCTTTAACAAAAACTTCGACCCCCTAGTTCGGCAGCTAAAAGCTACCGAACTCAATGTTAGCCTATGGGGAAGGTCCCCATAGGCTTGCCTGAGTTTTTTTTGATCGAAGGATATTCCTTCGATCGTTGGATTAAAATCCTTCGATTCGATTAAGAACGAATAATCCTTCGATCGTTCGATCGTAGGATTTGCGCTAAATCGTTCGACTTCGATATTCGAAGTCGAGCGATTTTAGTTCCTAGTCGAATATCGATGGTTAATTAACCCTCGATATTCGACTCTTGATGAATCGGCCCCTAAATGTTAACTTAAAGGTGAACCATAAAGCATCTGAGCTCCCCAACTGGACACAGTGAGCCCACTTTTTGCACTTCTGCACTGCAGATTTAACATTTTATTACTGAGCCACATGTAAAAGAGATGATTCGTTTCTGAAAGGCTGCAAAATGTCAGACACATAATGAATCCAGAATATGGAGCCAGAAGGCATTTATAAAACGTCTTTAGTAACCATCTTTGCAGCACATCAGGTCAGCCTTTCTCTCAACACCTTCCCTGGGACTAATCATTCTGATTTATTTGCAGTACTGATGGGAATAAAGAGACTCAACTTGAAGGGGAAAAAAAGCTGCAGACATAAATAAAGAATGAGATTTGCTGACTAAGGCAAAGTTGTGTCTACGCATGGGAAGACTAAGTTGTTCAGCAGGACTCGATGTGCAGTGAAGAATGGAGCTGCATTCAGATATCTCTCTAAAAGCACTACATACACCCTCCCAAGGTTCCTGCTGATTTTGTGTGCATGTGTGTAGTTTCTCATTAAACAAACAGTGCAGCGGTCTCTTTGAAACGGTGATGGGAGCACTTTTGTGTAACTGAAGCGGTGTGGTTGGATCTGGGTCTCACATTGTTGCTCTTGGAGCGGACACGTCCCCTGGCAGCCGCTTCATATTCTGCAAAAGGCTGAGCACGGCATTCGGCCTGATGTTCCATTACATGTGGCAAGCTCTGCCTTTAGCTTTTACACTGGCTGCATGTCAGGTGAACTTTCAGTTCTTCAAATGGAGTAAGATTTCTTTTTTATATATATTTTATTTGAACACTTTCAACTTTCACAGAGTTTTGCAATTCCTTGTGGCAAATATCTGACCTTACCACAGATATGTCAACTTGCACCATTGTTCCAGACCATCACAGACAATCAGGCTTTCAATATTTTAACTACAGGAGCTCGAGCCAAGCTTTCTGCAGATTGGGTGGTACAGGTTACTGTACTAAAGTACATTTTACCTGTATGTGATCTATATGTTACCTGTATGTATATCCTGTGCAGGATTTATGCTTTTCTTCAGTTCGTTCCAGCTTTGCTTTAATTTCCTGCCAATTAAACACTATAAACACTTAAGCTATAAAGGCTTTCTTCATGACCCAATTACTCTACCTGTATATGTTTGGAGTAAGGAAATTAACCATAGTACCTGGAGGAAAGCTGCACAAGCACAGGATAACAAACTCCATGAAGATGTGTTGGTGCAGAATGAAAGTTGAGGGGTAGGGTAATACCTTGCTGTCAAGAGGAAGCAGCTTCATTGTTCAGTTCAGATAATGGACATTCAGGGCAATGCTCTAAGACAGGCTTTCTTTAAGAAAAATGTTCTTTTAAACTTTTCCAGCTATGTATCAGTAAAATGAATAGATGCCAATTGTCCAAGGCAATTCATGCCTCTGGCAAAGTCAAAAGGTTTCAAAACTGGTTAGAAGCAGCTAAATCATTTTGGTTTCTATATACAGGTATGGGATCCGTTATCCTGAACCCCCCCCCCCCCAGAAAGCTACCAATTACTGACAGGCAGTCTCCCATAGACTCCTCCATTTTATAGAAATAATCCAATTTTTTAAAAATTATTTAATTTTTCTTGGTACTTATTTTATTTAATGTTTATATGATTTTCTAGCTGACTTAAAGGGGTTGTTCACCTTTGAGCTAACTTTTAGTATGATGCAGAGAGTGATATTCTGGGACAATTTGCAATTGGTTGTCATTTTTTATTATTTAAGATTTTTGCATTATTTAACTTTTTATTCAGCAGCTCTTCAATTTGCATTTTAAGCAATCTGGTAACTATGGTCCAAATTCCCCTAGCAGCCATTCATTGATTTGAATAAGAGACTGGAATATAAATAGGAGAGGACCTTACTAGAAAGATGAGAACTAAAAAGTAAAAATAACAATACATTTGTAGCCTTACAGAGCATTTGCTTTTGAGATGGGGTCAGCGACGCCCATTTGAAAGCTGGAAAGAGTCAGAAGAAAAAGGCAATTCATTATAAAACTATTGAAAATAAATAATGAAGACCAATTGACAAGTTGCTTAGAATTGGCCATTCTATAACATATTAAAAGTTAACTTTAAAGGTGAACCACCCCTTTAAGGTATGAAGGTCCTAATTACGGAAAGATACATTATCCGGCAAGCCCCAGGTCCAGAACATTCTGGATAACAGGTCTGATACCTGTAACCAGAAAAAATGTTATTCCGTAAAACAAAAACATAAGCCCCTAAAAAAAAAACAATAATAATAACCAAATCCCTCTAGGGCAAAAGTAGCTGATGGCTGATTACAAGGGCCATTGCCTCCATCAAGGACCCAAGACTAAACGATTAGACTGAAAGAAGTGTGACTCTTTGCACTTCCAAGGTCTGCTCATAACCAATGAAGTCACTCCACAGAATTTTCCATATTGAAGAATCACAACCAATGTGGTCATATTTTAAGTCTGCAAAATTATCATGTGGGGAACACTCTCTTAGGACAAGGACTACCTATTCTTGAAAAAAGACCAACTTTATATGCAAAATAATGACATAAAAGTAATGAGTAAGCGGAAGTGCAAAGATAGCACCCAAGCCTATGTTACCATGACTATGGAGTTTTAAAAACTAGGAGACACTAATCCAAGGATGCATGGCAGAAAAACTAAACAATGCATTAGACACTATAAGCCATAAACAAAACGTAACAAGTAGCAATAATTTGGGTCCAAAACTAAAGACCAGTCAGGAAAAAAAAGATAATGATACTTTCCGATAACCAATACCTACAAATGTTAACGTTGTTTGTAGATGTAATTGCTGTTGAAAGCTGCATATGCTGGTCCCTTGCAATTCTCTGAACTGCTGGTTTTAACTACTGAAACAACATTCATTCAGTCAGCATTCTTCCAACCAGGATGCCAATTCCCACAATGCCCTGCATGCTTCTTTGAAGGTCTATTAAAAGAACAGTAACGCCAAAAAAATAAAAGTGTTTTAAAGTAATTAAAATATAATGTACTGTTGACCTAAACCGGTATGAATGGTGTATTTGCTTCAGAAACTCTACTATAGTTTATATAAACTAACTGCTATGTAGCCATGGGGGCAGCCATTCACAGCTAAAAAAAGGAGAAAAAGCACAGGTTACATAGCAGATAACAAATAAGCTCTGTCGAATGCAATACGAACTGTTCTGTTATCTACCATGTAACCTGTGCCTTTTCTCTTTTTTCCAGATTGAATGGCTGCCCCTATGAATACATAGTGGCTTGTTTATATAAACTATAGAAATCTTTCTGAAGTAAAGATACCAGTTTTACCAGTACAGGTATGGGACCAGTTATCCAGAGTGCGCGAGACCTGGGGTTTTCCGCATAACAGATCTTTCTGTAATCTGGATCTTCATACCTTAAGTCTACTAGAACAGGGGTACCTAACCACCGGGCGGCAGCCCAGAACCGGGGCACGGACAGTACTGAACTGGGCTGCAGAGTTTAGCCCTCAAATAATGTGATGCGTCAAATTGGACACGCAGTTGCCCTTGCCCTCCCCGACCCCTCACGACCCCCCGGGTCCTAGCAAAAAATGTTTCCTTTCCACCAGTCCCTGGGCCAAAAAAGGTTGGGGACCGCTGTACTAGAAAATCATGTAAACATTAAATAAACTCAATAGGCTGGTTTAGTTTCCAATGAGGATTAATATCTTAGCTAGGATCAAGTACAAGCTACTGTTTTATTATTACAGAGAAAAAGGAAATCATTTTTAAAAATTTGTATTATTTGGATAAAATAGAGTCTATGGGAGATGGCCTTTCCATAATTCGGAGCTTTCCTGATAACGGGTTTCCGGATCCCACACCCAGAGGCTTGGTACCCCACTGGGTACCAGGGGTGGCAGAAATGCCGCTCCTGGTACTTTAAGAGCTGAGTTTCCGCTTTTCAAACCAGAAATTAATCTCTTCTAGCACAGAGAGCGCAATTATGCTCTCTGTGCTAGCGTTCTGGCCCTATCTGCCGCCCTCATGGACCCCCTCCAGCGTGAAAAAGTTGAGCGCATGGGGGAGGGGGCGGCAGCAACAGCAAACTGCCTCAGTCAGTGGAGGGGCAGGACAACAGTACATTATATTTCAATTACATGAAAGCATTTTTATATTATGATGTTACTTTTCCTTTAAAGTTTTTGGGTTGTGTTATAGTGTCTCAGTAGTCAGAACCATCAATGCAGGGAACTACAAGGGACAGGCAGATGCTGCTCTCAACAGCGATTACATTTACAAATGAATTTAATTGAAACAGTGTCATGAATATTGGCAAGGAGTTTCGGGCATGGAAAGTCTAAAATAGAATAAGGCTAGAAATGCTGTATTTTGTAAACTAAATATAAACATGAACGTAAAGCACCACAAGCCTAATCAAACAAATTTTGTCTACAGAGGGTCACCATCTTGTAACTTTGTTAAACATCTTTGCAAGACTAAGACTGTGCGCATGCTCAGTGTGGTCTGGGCTGCTTAGGGATCGTCATAAACAAAGCTGCTTGAGTTCTGCATGGCTGGGAAGTAAGGCGGGGGCTCCCCCTGCTGTTCATAAGTATGATTGTTTCCTTGCTCAGCAGTTAGGGACCATCTGACAATTCCTAACCACAGCAGTAAATGAAGGGAGAATTTCACTGCATACAGTCAGGTTTCTTATAAAAAAAAGTACACATTTTTTAATTAAAGTATATTGAGATATGTTTCTTTTTCATTAAAGAACATGCCCTTTAAGCAAACTTATTATACGCTGTTTGTTTTAGATATTCCTGGAACTCAGGTGGGGTGACAACTATAAAGCTGGTTTCATTTTTAGAATATACTGGTGGACCCAGAACAAATGCTGTACTACTTCAACCCAAAAAATATAAAAACTAAAGGCTCTGCTTGTGCTTTAAGGATTCAGCTTTACCTCTAACCAAAATCATGTCTATAAAAACAGAATGCTGGAAAAGCGCCTTGAAAATGAGCAGCCACCGGAAACTCTTGCTGCTCTAGTGTAAACTGTGAAAACCCTGTGTGTTTCAGTGGATAATAATAATAATGCACGGATTTGTTCTTATTCAGTCGTATTTAGATGTTGTCTGGAACAGTAGGTGACACAGCAAGCGGAGACAAGCAGCGTGTGCCAAGTAAGAACAACATTATCCGCAGTGGGGACTTAATGAAAATGTGCAGGGAGATAATGATAGTGAGGCCCCCAAAACTATTTTATGCCTGATATACATTTAACAAAACTAAGATTTTCAATATTCTCTACTATTGTAGAATAAACTTCTGCACCCTCTACAATAATTCCAATACAGGTATGGGAACTGTTATCCAGAATGCGCAGGACCTGAGGTTTTGTGGATAACAAAACTTTCCATAATTTAGATCTTCATAACATAAGTCTACTAGAAAATCATGTAAACCTTAAATAAAATCATTTAAACATTAAATAACCCCAAAAGGCTGGTTTTGCTTCCAGTAAGGACTAATTATATCTTAGTTTGGATGAATTATAATGTACTGTTTTATTATTACAGAGAAAAAGGATTTTTTTTAAAAATGTGGATAATGGGAGACATCCAGAATGCTCCAGATTACAGAAAGGCTGACAGGTTTCCAGATAACTGATCCCATACTGGTACAAAAAAGCAATTGGGTAATGTAATAACAGGTGCAAAGCTTCCTTTAGTTTAAGAAACCTGTAGCAAGCAATCAGCTTATAATATCTAACTGGCTGAGGTCACTTTTAAAACAAAAATATCTTCAAAACGATATCCTTCATTAATGAGGTCATCTGCAGCAGAGTAGTGTTATGAGTAACAAAGCGGATATCTATTCAATTTAACCAAGGTTTTGATACACATTTATCACCCTGACTACATTATCCATCAAAGTTAATGGGAGCGTATGCATCTCATCACTGGCTGAAGTGGCAGCTAGGGAGAGGGACTACTTTTTTTCTCCAGCTTCCGGGAACATTGACAGCACCGAAAAGCCGGCCAACGGAGTCAGTTCCTCTATTTGGCGTAAGTGGCCAATGAATCAGGTCCTGCTGTTTTCAAGGAAAGGAGATGTGGTATTCTCTTGCGGGAAAATTAGATCATAGCTGGGGTTTTAGTCATTTAAGATTCGAAAACACAGCTTTTCTCCATTTGAAAGGCGGTAGGATTATGTGAACAAAAACACACATTTTCTGTAATTGTAGCTTCTATAAATCTAAGTACATCTACAAGAGGCCTTGTGTTGGCACATATTGCTCAGGATACACCCGGAAACACTTTTTTGATTAAAAAAATTCTTTATAAGTTTAAAGCTGGAAGGGCTTTGATTATTGTGTTCATTCTATGGACAAAAGTGCACAAAACCTTACCACAGGTATGAAAAGAGAACAGTATGGTTTATGGGGGAAAAGACCCATACACTTGTAACGCCTAGTAGAAGTTTAGAGGTAGGGGGTCTGCATTTTGAATGTTTGCTAAACCAAGATTTACATTATCTCATTGATGACATAAACTAAATTTATAAGTGAAAAATTTTTGAAGCTTGCAATGAGTCTATCTATCTATCTATCTACAGTTATATAGGTGCACTCAGCATACAGAGTCTGTATATTATGCAAAAAAAGGAGAGTTAATTTGTATATGTATATAATACACAAAAGCCATGAATATCTTGTAAATTATATCCTTATAAACGGTGAGTAGTGATGTAATTTCTGTCACATGACTCACTAAAATTTGTGTATTATAATTAATAAAGTACCCCCAGTTGTAAAATATGAGGATATTATAAGTTACCTCGGAGTTCCATGACCTGTATAAAAACAATCGGCCTTCGGCCTCGTGTTTTTATATGGTCATGAAACTCCTCGGTAACTTATAATATCCTTATATTTTACAAGTGGGGGTACTTTATTCACTATATATACACGAATATATGTTTAAATATGTGTGTGTAAATATAAATGTGCCCTGGTCTCTTTTTTTTGCCAGTTCCTGCAGAATGTTCAGCGTGTTTCAAGAATCTAATCACTAAAAGTAATCTTGTAAATGCCTCCTACTGCGCATGCGCCACCAAACGCCGCTGAATACAGGAAGAAGATCGTTCGGGAGAAGATGGCTGCTGTGAACTCCGCTGGAGAGGACCTAGAAGGAGGGGTAAGTAACAAGTTAGGGGGGGGGAGGTAGGCCGGGCCGAAGAGGGATGTGGGCATATGCAGGGGATGGGGGAAATTTTTGCGCCCAGGGGTTGAATACTCCTTTAGGGTAAACCACCGCTTTAACAGTGTTAGGTCAACTGCTCTGCAGAAGGCATTCAATTGACTCATATAATTTCCAAAACCAAGAAAGGACGACACTCCGAAGAAAAGTAGGTTTAAATAGCCTATGACTAAAGGATTTGTTCCCAAAACGTGTAAGGCGATTGTTGTCCACAGGATTCTGCAATAAACCTGCTTTTCTTCGGAGTGCCGTCCTTGTATGCACAGTGGGAACGCTGTGGACAGAGCACCCGGACCTACATGGGTGAACAGTTAAGGGAGCGTGAGTTTTTGAGCGATGGCCTTTGTTTTGTTTTTTCAATTGACTCATCCAGTTCAGGTGCCTTCAGGTTCTTGCACAGCACTGAAAATCACCGAGCAGAAATTATACAGAATAAGGTGGGAAAGCACCAATTCCCTTTACTATTAAACATTGCACCGGAAGGGCAGGGTATTGGCATCACCTGAGATGGACCCAACGCCAACCCTACAAAAACTATTTTTACAAATATAATCTCATATAGAAGCAGAAGTTATTTTAGTAATGTTGTTTAACTGAAAAAGCAATTTATACGAGTGACAAAGATTTCTTTTTTGAAAAGACCTATTTTCTGTGCCACATCTAGTTAAAAAAAAAAGGAACAAAGCGCAGCTGTTTAGTCACATCATATGGAGTGAACAGTACAAAGGAAGCTTTCACCTTGAGTGCGGACATAACTCTATATACAGCCACTGTGGTTAAATGAAGCAAAATGTAGCTATTTTGTTGCAAATTGCCTGATTTATTACATGGTTGTTCTGGAGAGATAAGACTGGTTTACCATAAAGTGAGTGACTCAGCATCATTTATAAGTGCCCATCCATCTTTCAACTTGCCAGTGCTATTTTTAGATTTTAGTCTTCATATTTGTGCTATGTACTCATATATAATAATTAATATAGTCCAGGTCACAGCATCTTCATCTTAATTTTCCCATTGATTTATAAACCAATGAAAAGGTAAATAGATTGCTAATTTCCTACTATCTTTTTTGAAGGTGTTACTGGCTCAGGTGCCACCATTGTCTCCCAGATAGACTGTCATTAGCCATCCTTACCATTATCCAAATGCCTTCTATTGTGTTTTCCTAGAACAAGTATCCATTAACAGCGAATATCTTAAATGAGAAGCTTAACTAAAGAAGTAATAATTTTGTACCAGCCAGAGGCAACCACAGCCTTTTAGCAGGGAAGATCTGTGCCTCCGAAGATGCCCCAGTAGCTCCCCATCTTCCTTTCTGCTGATTCACGGCACATGCTCTGTGCTGTTGAGCTTAGGGACCCACTCGCAATATACAGTACACATAGAATATAAATGTCACAATATAAGGCTGATTAGTAATTAATACAGATAATTACTACATGGCAGCACAGAAACCAGTGCAATTAGCATCAGAATTAAATAATCAGCCTTGTAACATCAGCTTATATTACATAAAAAACGAATTTTCTGCTTGATAATTAGCGACGACCCCTAAGCTTAGCTTCTCAACAGCTGCTCAGAGCCCACTGAGCATGTGAGTGTCACAGACACTTTCCAAGATAGTGACCCCCTGTGACAAGTTTGAAGTCCTGGATCATTGCTGCTATTGACAAGCTGAAACTTTAGGCTGGTGCAATACGTTCAGTATATAAAATATGGCATTTTTAACTATATTCATTTTTTGGGTTTAGTTCTCCTTTAAGACTAATAATAGTTTAAGGTCATTGGGACATAACCAGTGAAATGGGGCTGTGAATGAGAGACAGCTTGCTAGGTTTTCATAAAACCTGCAATGAGATACCATAAGGGCAGTGACACACGCTGCAATTTTTGGGAGATTAGTCGCCCGGTGACAAATCTCCTCTTCTTCAGGACGACTAATCTCCCCATACTGCCTTTCCGCCAGCTAGAATGAAAATCGCCGGCCGGGGTGGCAGTCGGAGTGCTTTGTTTTCCGAAGTCGCGCAAAGTTTACTCGTGAGGCAATTTCGGAAAATTAAGCGCTCCAAGTGGGGCGACTAATCTCCCCAAATCTGAGCGTGTGCCCTGACCCTAAGAGAACTGAACAATGCTTATTTATTCACTATACAAATACTGTGTAATGCCTCAACACTACATCCTCTTTACAGATTATTTTAGTGGTCACAGATGCCACTTACTTCAAGCATTTAGTGAAATACACTCAGCTCAGCTCACCTCATAAATTAATAAAGTAAAATTCCCCTGCTGTTGGAGATGCCTTGTCTCTCATAGTAAATCTGGTTAAATACGTACTCCTCCCTTATTCCCATCGACAAGGGTGCAGCACTTCAATCCTCTATAATTCTAGAGCACATTCATCAGAAGCCGTTATGAATACAGTTATCCCCTTACCTCCTCATACTGATATTATCTGCAGTACTTTCATAAAGTGAAGTCATTTTATACATTTGGCTGTCTATCCCTGGCAAGTCTGATGGTGCGGTGTATCCAAGCACACACAGGACAATACTCGGCGTTTATTATTCTCTAATGCTCTGCTAATCTATTTATCTGTCGGACTGTTTATTTCTGCCAATCCTGCATCCTCTGTTGTATATTAAATCTGTTCTAGATGGGCTCGGAGTGTTGATCAGTATCAGTACAGTATAAAAGTAGGATTATAAGGCTGCAGCAGTACATCTTTTCAACAGGCGCAACTTTTACCATCCATTACAGCCTGGATAATGAATTTTAAAGAACAAATATAGTTCTGCAAAACAAGAAAATGCATCACTACACCAGTCTGTGTTCACACACAGGGAGCGGAAATCAGATACGCTGCATTTTTGCTCTAAAATCAGCAGTGTGTGGGTACACAGGTCAGCACTGTACCTATCAGCACAATGACAGGAGGGAATGAATAGCTTTTCACTTGCATTTCTACAGCCTTTTGTACCATTACAGGTACAGGATATGTTACTCGGAAATCCTGGGACCTAAAATTTCAAGGATAAGGGGTCTTTCCCTAATTTGGATCACATACCATAATCTGCTAAAATAAATGTAAACATTAAACAGACCCAGTAGGATTCTTTTGCCACCAAGACAGATTCATGCACTTAGATTGGGTCAGGTACAAGGCACTGTTTTACTATTACCGAACAGATTAAATATTTTTTTAAAAATGCATTGTTTATTGAGAGTCTACGGGAGGTGACCTTCCTGTAATTCAAAGCTTTCTGGATATGAGTTCACCAGATTCCATACCTGTATCAGAAGCTACCAAAGAAGACTGCAGGCTTCTAAGCACTTCTGCAATTGACTTTATTTATAATTCAGATGGCCCACTGGCTGTCCCAAATGATTTCTCAGGATGGCCCAGATAGATAGGTGTTCTTATTGGATTCCTAAATGTTACAAGACTAAATAGTTTAAAATATTTTGAACTAAGGTTAAGTATTTCAAACGCTTATTTGAAGACATCTGAATCAAATGAACCTCTAGTAATCCTCCTTAGAAAAGTTAGTTATCCTGGATATTCTGAGAAATCATTTGCAACAGGCAAAGCCTCACCTGTTTTATTAGCAGATTTTTCCCTGTTATATATAATTTTGAGCAAGATTATCCCTGACCCATTGTGTCAGTAGCCCAAGGCACAACTGAATATGCAGACGGTGTATCCTATGCCTAGTGAGCTCTCATTTTCCTAGAAGATAGCACACAGGACCTGATTAATATAGATTGGAGGAGTTAGAGAATTAAAGTAAACTGAACTAGGCACTGGTAACTAAAGGTGGCCATACACGGGCCGATAAAAGCTGCCGACAGACCGAGTCGGCAGCTTATTGGCCAGTGTATGGGGCCCCCCCGATCGAGACTCGGCCCGAAAGTCGGCCAGATCTCGATCGGATGGGACTAAAAATCCTGTCGTATCGCAGCCGCATCTGTTCATTGATGCGGTCCCGAGATATGACTGCCCGTTCCCATTCATTAGGATCCGATCGTTGGGCCCTGGGGCATATCGGAGAGAGATCCGCTCATTTGGTGACATCGCCAAACGAGCGAATCTCTCCGTGTATGGCCACCTTTAAGATCCCTTTTAAAGGAGAACTAAACCCTAAAAATGCCATATTTTATATACTGAATTTATTGCACCAGCCTAAAGTTTCAGCTTCTCACTGGCATCAATGATCCAGGACTTCAAACTTGTCACAGGGGTCACCATCTTGGAAAGTGTCTGTGACACTCACATGCTCAGTGGGCTCTGCGCAGCTGTTGAGAAGCTAAGCTTAGGGGTCGTCACTTATTATCAAGCAGAAAATGAGGTTGGCCTGTAATATAAGCTGATGCTACAGGGTTGATTATTAAATTCTGATGCTAATTGCACTGGTTTCTGTGCTGCCATGTAGTAATTATCTGTATTAATTACTAATCAGCCTTATATTGTGACATTTCTATTCTATGTGTACTGTATATTGTGAGTGGGTCCCTAAGCTCAGTAAGTGACAGCAGCACAGAGCATGTGCAGTGAATCAGCAGAAAAGAAGATGGGGAGCTACTGGGGCATCTTCCCCGGGCTGGTATAGAAACCCAAAACATAATGTACAACATTTCTAGCTTATTTTTAGTTAAGTTTAGTTTAGTTCTCCTTTAAACGCGCTGGGCTCCGTGTTTTTCAGACTTTAGTATAAAGGTCTATCAGAAACAGAATCAGACCCACAGCACTGCTCACTTTTGGATTTTGCACCACCATTTTTCCCCAGGACCCCCCCTCCTACCTGCAGGTCGAAGAATTTGCTGTACCTCCTGTATATAACCTCGGTTGTTCCATTAGACCACGTCACCTTTATGATGTATACCTGTGTGGAGAAATTAATAAAA
Source organism: Xenopus laevis (assembly GCF_017654675.1). NCBI lineage: Eukaryota > Metazoa > Chordata > Amphibia > Anura > Pipidae > Xenopus > Xenopus laevis. The sequence continues at coordinate 105,483,649 of NC_054376.1, forward strand.
AAAATTTCAGTATACGTAATGGAAGCACTTGCATTTCCTTCACTTGGAGCCGAAAAATAAGAGATTCAAGATATGATGCCCAGGAACTTTTTTTATATAGAAAATAATGTACTTCCTGTTGTAAACTAGAAGAAATGAGTCCCATGCCCATATAAGCATCTGTACTGAATGTTATACAGTATTTAACAAGAAGAGTTACTTCTACACAACAATGGGAATTAAAGTAGCTTTTATTTTGCAGCGGTTGTGACACAGATCAGACCTGTGTAATAAAACAAAAATGAAAATATACAATAACTATGTTTTCCGATGACAGGATCCCTTTAATATTTAAAGGAATACGGTCATGGGAAAACATGTTTTTTTTTTTCAAAACACATGAGTTAATAGTGCTGCTCCAGTAGAATTCTGCACTGAAATCCATGTTTCAAAAGAGCAAACAGATTTTTTTATATTTAATTTTGAAATCTGACATGGGGCTAGACATATTGTCAGTTTCCCAGCTGCCCCCAGTCATGTAACTTGTGCTCTGATAAACTTCAATCGCTCTTTACTGCAAGTTGGAGTGATATCACCCCCTCCCTTCCCCCCAGCAGCCTAACAAAAGAACAATGGGAAGGTAACCAGATAACAGCTCCCTAACACAAGATAACAGCTGCCTGGTAGATCTAAGAACAACACTCAATAGTAAAAGCCAAGTCCCGCTGAGACTGATTCAGTTACATTAAAGTAGGGAAATAAACAGCAGCCTGCCAGAAAGTAGTTCCATCATAAAGTGCAGGCACAAGTCACATGACTGGGGGCAGCTGGGAAACTGATATGTCTAGCCCCATATCAGATTTCAAAATTGAATATGAAAAAAATCGGTTTGCACTTTTGAGAATTGGATTTCAGTGCAGAATTCTGCTGGAGTAGGACTATTAACTTCCTGAAGCACCAACACACCTAGAGAATTTTATAAATACACATTTGAAGTAGAGACGCTGTACAAATGGTAGCCAAACCCTAAGTTGCGCTCAATATATATATATGATCACAGAGAGGAAAAATAATCTGTGTTTATCCTGTAAATTTCCACAGTTCCCATTTTATCATGGAGATTTTTCAACAAATGCAGGAGTGGAGACAGATGGGCAGGAAACCAAAAAAATGTCCATATTCACATCTGCAGGAAACCGAGTGTCTCCTTTGAGCCTGCAGATCTAGGAGATCTAAGCGACTGTAACAATGTTTGTTAGGTCTTCAATCTTATATCTGCTCATGAAAGCAGAGGTTATCTCTGAAGAAATCACATAACTTGCAGAAAGCAGTGATTGTGTCCTGGCTGTCAAAGCACAAATACCCATGGGCATTTCAAACAAAACAGAGCAAGTCATTTATATGAGGAGCTCTTCTTATCTTGGTCAATTACACCCCCAGCGACTGAGTTATATATATTTATAAAGGCTCATTTAGAAAAGCAAGTGCAAAGTGTAAAATGCAAAAACAACATGTTACTCCATTTTTTATTTTTTTTTTAACAGACAACTATTCCCAAATGGAATATGGCAATTTAGCCTGGATTTTTTTCATCCCAAGACTAAAATGTTTGATAGTTCAATGGCATCTCTCTGTAAACGCTATGAGAAAACCCTAAGGTGTTCTCTCCTATGGAGAGTGAAATGTAATTCCCCCCAATCAGTTGATCATATCCTCATATATTTGGACCCAAAAACAAGACAAATGTGACTATAAGAACTTCTAGAATTCACTGACACACAAGTGCAGGGCAAGCTCTTGCAGTTATAATAAAGCGAAAGTGCAACGTTTCGGGGCCACACAACTTTATTAAGCATATCATGGAGGTTGCTGAATTCTCCATCACTGTGCAACAAGCCAAGAGAATTGGGTGTGTTAAGGGTGTGCGTATGCTTCACATGTTCGAGTTACTATAAGAACCTCCGCATATGTCATAAAACTTCTGGATGACAATAATGCCTTTGTGGAACCTTGGAGAAATAAAACAAGATCAACATATTTGGCTCTTAATATTTGCATTGGAAAACTAATCAGTGACCCTTTAATAGGGAATAAAGAGCTTGCACTCTCTGAATACTAGCATTTATAATGTTAAATGAAAGCTGTAGCAGAATCACACTTCACAGACAGGAGAAAGAACTGAGCCTTAAAGTGGACCTGTCACCCACACATAAAAAGCTGCATAATGAAAGTCCTTTGCAAATTTGAAACACAAATATTTTTTCTCGTTAAAACATCCATACCTGTTATAAATGTGTTTAAATATCTGAGCTGTCAATCAAATATTATCTGCCCCGCCTGTATGCCTGAGGCATAGAGGTGGGGCAGTCAATTACTATCACTTTCCATTCGGCAATTCTTACATATCACTGCACTTCTCACATTTCTCCTTTCTTCCTCAGGCTCTATAATTATGTAGGGCACTGTGCATGGGCATTAGGTTCCCCCAGCGCCGATTTGTACCTTAGGGCCGCCTGAGGCGGCTCCTGCAATGCCGCCCCCCCTCGCCGACTTACCTGTCGGGAGGGGAGGCAGGGACACTAATGCGGAGAGCGCAATTGCGCTCTCTCGCATTCGTAAAGCCGAATTTCCGGTTTAAAAACCAGAAATTTGGCTCTTAAAGGTGCAGGAGCAGCTTTTTGCTGCCCCTGGAAACCGCTCCGGCGTTGCCGCCTGAGGCGAGCGTCTCAGCTCGCCTCATTGGCGGCGCGCCCCTGGGTTCCCCATTCTGGTGCATACACAAGATTTGGGAGTGATACACATTTGGTCTTAATAACAGTGTCCACAAAATGGCTCCTGCCTGCTTGCTGCGATAGTGTAATTCCAAGACGGAAGGAAACCAAATTAAAATAATAAATATAGTATAAATAAAGTTTATTTTGCTCAAGTAACATGATAGAAAAGAAATTTTGATTATTTCTTAGGGTGACAGGTCCCCGTGTCGGCAGCTTATTGGTCCGTGTATGGGGCCCCCCGACGGGCTTCCCCGATCGAGATCTGGCCGAAAGTCGGCCAGATCTCGATCAGATGGGACAAAAAATCCCGTCGGATGGCGGCCGCATTCATTGATTACTATTCGTTAGGATCCAATCGTTGGGCCCTAGGGCCCACGATCGGATCAGCCCGATATTGCCCACCTCAAGGTGGGCATATCGGGGAGAGATCCGCTTGTTTGGGGACATCGCCAAACGAGCGGATCTCTCCGTTTATGGCCACCTTTATTTTGAATAATGATAAGACAACTCCCATGTCACTGTATAAGCGAAGTTTTTACCACTAGTGATGAGCGGCAAATTTTTGCAGTTTCGCAATTTGTTTTGCCAAGCGAAACAGGTCAGATTCGCCCATCACTAATCGCCACACTATATTGTTGCACTTATTTTTCCCTTTAAAGGCAGACAGGATCTATACAATGCTTATGTGTTAACTGAAAACAAAACAATGTTTTCTTATAACATTAACAATCATGGTTAGTGGAAAACGGATACTAATTCTCCTCTCTAGACAGTAAAAGCTCGAGCTGCGTGCCCTTAAAATCCCTGAGCATATTCCAGAACACTTTGTCTTTTTATTGAAGCCCATTAAGAATTGCCAGATGACATCATGTAATCAGGCAGTTTTGTTCTGCTGAAATCCCAATGTGAATGAAGGTTTTACAGAATTATATCATGGCTGGCGGTCATCCTGAAGAAACCAACTAATGTCTTTGGTTTGAAAGAGAAGAGATGCCGCTTTCCTTGACCCAATCACTTTGTGGCATCAGAAAAGCAATACAGTACTTTCAAGGCTCGGCTTGGAATTTTTAATGGTTTTAGTACTTAAAAAAATCCACAAAAATGTTCTACAGGGAATAGCTTGGTAAAATGCAGAGAGAAATGGAATCCCTTACACCACCAGCTGTTAGGGCTGAGGTGCAGTATTACCTAGTCTCTACTGCTGCAACAAACACTTAATTAACACTTCACCCAACTATGCATAGGTCTTAATTTTGCTCCCTTTATTGCATTATTTTAATCAGATATGTCAGACATTTTTGGGCAGCTGTAGGTACAGTGAGAAACCAATGTGCTGCATACCCATTGGCTGCATTCTGGCTGTCAAAAAAGTATGATGTGGGCATATTGTACTAAGCAGCATTCATTGCTTTTCTAATGGATCCGTTAACAGGGTGAAGCTGCTACTGGACTTCTTAATGTTGCCTCCAGGCTTCTTTTGTCACATAGGGGCAGATTTATCAAGGGTCGAATTTCGAGTTCATGGGAGTTATTTAAAACTTGGATGAATGGGATCGACCCGCAAATTCGAATCGAAAAATGTCTGGCACAGGTATGGGGTCTAATATCTGCAAACGCATTATCAGGAAAGATCCAAATTACAGGAAGGCAATCTCCCATTTTAATCAAATAATTCATATTTTAAAAAACATGTATTTCCTTTTTACATGTAACAGTAAAACAGTACATTGTACTTGATCCCAACCAAAATATAATTAAAAGTGATGGGCAAATCTGTCAAATTTATTCGCCCATTACTAATAATAAATACTTTTTGGGGACTAAACAGTGCTATCGGGTTTAATTGATGGGTTAACGTTTTTCAGTTAAGGTATAGAGATCCAAATTAGGTAAAGATCCGTTATCCGGAAAAACCCAAGGTCCCAAGCATTCAGGATAACAGGTCTAATACCTGTATATCAAATGTTTGGCCCTCTAGACCAGTTTTACAAACCAGTTTTCTCCTCACTCCAAATGCGATGTGAATATGGCTGGTGATGTGGAAATATTTGGCTGAAGGCAAAAAAATGGAAAGTATATTTATCCTTTAGATGTCAACATTTATCAATTAGCAGTTCAAAATAATTCTCCATCCAAGAAAGCCTAGATTACACATTTGCATTATTCAACCAAGTGAATCTCCCAAATCAATACCTGCATTAAAGGGGAAGTATATTGAGGTTATTCCCTGCCACGTTTGGAAAAGACTGCCTGGTAAAGCCAATAATGCATTCTGTCATTTTCATAACCATTTCATCACAAACAGCCACCTCTTTGGATGAGGTTAAATAAATATGTATCAACCTGACCAGTTTAGTACAAACCAACACATACTATGCTTGTACATTAGGAAAATGTATGCCAATACTTAAGTATGTACTCAAGTGGTAATTCTTCACGTTCTTTACATATAGGGAATAATGACCCTTTAAGACCTCAAATCACTAATGGACTAAAAGGCTTGTAGAAGAGTTATTTTCCAGCTTTACATAATAACTGAATAAAGTATATAGGAAATGAACAGTGCCAAGGAGTTTCGGCAGCAGCTCTAGTCAATTACGGATACAGCAAATCATCATAGTGCAAACAGATGCTATAAAAAAAAAGCAATGGCGTATCCAGTATGTTCAATTGACTGTAGGGAGTTACAGGAAAGCAAGTCCACGTGACTTACTGGCTACACTGCTGCAAAGCAGATGGGTAAATAAGTCATGTGGTCATAGAGATGCTCATTACAAATGACCAATTGCTAGGAGGAATTCTTGGTGCCACCGCCCACCCCCACTAGATACAAGAACTACTCCAGCAGTGTTTCATGATATATCGCAGGTGCAGTTTCCAGGACTATTACTTCCAGCTGTATCTGGCTTTAAAAGAATTCAGATTTCTGAAAGAGAAGCCATTCAAAAAACAAACAGCTTTACCCTGACTATTAACAAAATCAAATATCAAAATATTCTTTTTAGACGTTTATAGTCTATGTACGCTAATAATGTTAGCCAATTCAAAAACATTGCCTTTTTTCCCCCCAATGTTTCTCTACTCTGTACGGTGGACAGATGTTAAGTCCCATTTAAAAGGGGCAGCTTTCCCCTGTTTTAATTAGGGAATACATATCGTTTTTGCGATTGCTTGCACTAAACAGGGCAATTAAAATTGAAAGTAAAGCCACAGTCTACTTTTTGTTCATGCAAGCACAAACAAACAAATCTGGAATCCACTGAGAAGCCCTCTGTATAAACAAGCTCACCTCCACCAGCTGCAGCCTGTAAGATAGGGAGCTCATTATACCCAGCTGATCACGTCCCACCAGCTGCTCCATTTAAAATTCTTCCCCTCTGCAAGATCCATGCCAATATCTAAGAATGTTTACCAATGTTATCATAACACCAAATAGTTCTGGCACCATGTGCACTACTTCATATAAAATAAACAGAAAAATATTTGCTTTTGGGCAGAACCTATTAGCAGTAGTGATGAGTGAATTTATTCCCCAGCAATGGAATTGTGGCATAATTTTGAATTTCGCCCTGTGCAATTTTTTTCAAGAAACTGAAGTGCAAATTTGCAGTTGAAAAATTTGCTGTTAAAAAACGCCCATAAGAAAATATGCTCATTGACTTTAATGCATTTGGACAAAAAAAAAAGTCGACATAAGAAAAAATTCCCATTGACTTTATACATTAAGACAAAAAAGTCGCCATAAGAAAAAAAAACGCCCATTGACTTTTATACATTAGAACAAAAATGTCACCATAAAAAAAACTCCCATTGACTAATACATTAAGACAAAAAAGTCGCCATAAGAACAAACACCCATTGACTTTAATACATTAGGACAAAAAAGTCGCCATAAGAAAAAACGCCCATTGACTAATATATTAGAACAAAAATGACACCATAAAAAAAAAACTACCATTGACTTTAATACATTAGGACAAAAAAGTCGCCATAAGAAATAAGGCCCATTGACTTCAATGTATTTTGTGAAATATTCGCCATTTCGCTAATTTTTCCGCAGTTTTGCAAAGTTTTCGGCGAAGCTAAATGGGACAGATTTGCTGATCACTAATTAGCAGTACAAGTTCTACTTATTGGGCTTCTATTAAATACGGGTTTGCCAAAGGCTTTTGATGTATCCCATTATGGAGCCCAGAGAGTCTAAAGTGCCACAGGGCATCCACTGCTGATACACACGCTGCTTTGTGTTTCTCTTATACTGAACATTTTAATATGCTTGAAATTTTACAGCACCCTTAAAATGAAATAAGGAAACTTTGTTGCATAGCTCTGAGCAGTTTAGATACAGGAGCTCATATGGAATTAATTTCTCTACCACTTAAAAGGTGCCCTGGGCAGAGCGTATTCTATAAAAGCCAAGATTACTGTGGTTCGCCATAAAAGAATACCTGATATATAGAAGAGTTAGGGTTGTAAGTAAAGCAACTGGCTCCTAATTAACTGGGTGCTGAGTAAAGCCGCTCGATATAAATGTATTGCTTTTACAAACTTAAAATAAAAGTATTTCCAGAAGTACTTTACAGATGCTTATCAGTAGTGATGGGTGAATAAATTCGCCTGCCACAAATTTGCGGCGAATTTACGCGTTTCGTAAATAAATCCACGAAACTCCTGTGGAAATGTGCCAGTGTCAAAAATTTTTGGACACGTGTCCACAAAGTTGCTCATGTCTAAATTGCTGCTATTCGGACGCCCATTGATATGAACGCCGGCGTCGAAAATTGATGCAAGCGACTTTACAGACTCGCGGCCAAAGTTGACACGGGCGAGTATCATGAATTTTTCGCAGTTTTGCGGGAAATTAGCAAATTTTCCGGGGAAGCAAAATAGGAGAAATTCGCCCATCTCTGCTTATCAGTATTGATTTTGGATAAGCACCCGTTGGCCCTCCAGATATTTATCTTAATATTCTACAAAGTAATGAGAGTTACATTTATTATCTAACAAGTTATCACCATAAGTTGCATCTCTGAAAGCACTACAAGGACACCCAATGGTTTTTTTATGGAGTAGTTCACCTTTAAACCAATTGTTAGTATGATGTAGTAGTAGTATGTAGATATTCTGCTACAATTTGCAATTATTGTATTGTATTCAGATGGCAGTTTCCCTTTAAAGGAACAGTAACACCAATAAATGACATTTTAAAAAAAATATAACGTACTGCTTTAGAAACACCACTCTAATTTATATAAACAAGCTGTTGTGTAGCCATGGGGGCAGCAATTCAAGCTGGAAAAAAGGAGGAAATGCACAGAATACACAGCAGATAACAGATACAACACCATTGTATTCTAAAGGTCTTATCTGTTATCTGCTATGTGATCTGTGCCTTTTCTCCAGCTTGAATGGCTGCCCCCATGGTTGCACAGCAGCTTGTTTATATAAAATATAGTAAGGGCAGGGGCACACGGGCATATTCGGGGAGATTCAGTCGCCTGGCGACTTATTGCCTCTTCTTCAGGGTGACAATCTCTCCGAACTCCCTTCCCCCTGCTATAATGAGAAAACACCAGCACAATGGCACTCGCGGCGCGGCACTTCGATTTCCGAAGTTGTCCGAGTCGCCAGGCGACTAAATCTCCCCCCAAATCTGCGAGCCTGCCCCTTTCCTAAATGTTCTGAGTAAAAATGTTTACCATAGTTCATTAAATTGCAATTAAATTGATACACTTGAATTTTTTGGCATTGCTGTTTCTTTAAGCTTGCTTAAACCATTTTTGGAGTCTTATTCACAATAAAACATGAAAAACTAAACGACTATCTGTTGCTACTTTCGAGTCCAATTTATACGTAACACTTTCTTAGGACTGACACGATCACTCTAAATAGAAGGATAAAATTTAACAAATTTCATTTGTTTTTTTTCGGCAACCAAATGCCACCAAGATGGACGTATTCCCAGCGTATCTTGACCATTAATAATACAAAAAACACCAATTTCTCTCTAACAGTTCATCAAATTGTGTGTAAAATTTCACCCCAGTGAGATAATCATCTCCAGTACTTTTCTCCAAAAATAAGCACGAGTGGAGCAAACAATGAGGCTTTTTAAGAGCCCAATGCTCAAGAGTTGGTATCGAAGATGTTAAATCATTACAGTGCTGTTTAATAGCTGCCTTGCTGGCAAGAATACAGAAAGGGAGGGCTATATGGAAAATGGAAAAGTCAGAGGAAAATAAAACAACTGTAAGAGGCAATGATGGAGATGCCAGGAAACAAAGAGATTTCTCCTCTTGGCTGCTATGGCTGCTGGCTGGAGTCCACACCCTCTCGAGCAGTAATCCAGGTCCCACATTAGGAGTCCAAGGCTGCATAGGAAAAACACAAAGTCAGCTTTCCCTAATGCGAATCAGACTGATCCAACTAGGACAAGAGTAACAGGCTCTGTAAGGTAACATTCAGCTATCCAGCTGCTATAGTAATGTACCCTCTCAAGGCACAATACAGAGAGCAGTCTTTTATAAATATTAACCTGTAACTACTAGCAGAAGATACTCATTTTCTGCCTTGTGATCTGATCCTGTGAATGGACTTTGCCTATATTTCTTCATTCTGATAACAAGGTTAAGAGAAGGAAAGGCGCTCTTTACTTGGGGTTGCTAAACGTTAGGCACCTCAAGTGATTGTATATACTTACCTCACACCCCGGGCCAGTGCTCCGATCAGCAGAAAACTGCACCGGGCCGGGGTTATTCCAGCGAGCAACACGGAATGATCTGCTTCCAAGTAGAGTTCCCACTTTTTTCGGAAAAAAAATACCGGCCTTCCTATATATTTATTATTTTTTCTTATTAATAACATTGGGATCAACCATCATTTTTACCGGCCAGATGGTAACTCTAGTGCCGAGGGGTAAGTATGGAGTATGGGGCATTTCCCCGGGGGGATAGTTAGCCTGGGGGGAGGCGGGGTCTACCTGGGGTGGGGATATGGATTTTTTTCCCCGAACAGGTTGAATTCTCCTTTAAATAGCACTGCCAGCAAGACTCACTTTACTGTGTCTATTCCAGCTAACGTGGATGAGAAAGCCTATGCTTCTCTGTGGAATTTACTTTATCCATTCAATCTACAACAAAAACATCAGTGAACACAGTAGGGTAAAAAAAAAAAAAAAATCATACAAGACCATCTGGTTGCCAGCAGTCCCTCAACATAAAAAATTGAAAGCAGAGCTAAAACAAAAATAGTTTAAGTAAACGTAAAAAGCAATTGCTCAGAAAAGAGAGAGTGAGGCAGGCCAAATCTGCAGTATCTGCTATTTTTTTAGGGGAACATATTACTCAGCACTTTATACTGATTATATATCAGTCTGTACTAACTGTGATTTGTTCCCTATGAGGCAGCCATACACAGCCAATCTCTGACCAATCCAACATGTCCTCACTTACATTGAGCATCAGCCTGATCCATGAACCACCCGATATCTACAGCACATGGATATAGAGCAGGACCATTAGGCCTTGTCAAAACAAAATTTTATGTGTTTATAGGATCACTTATAAAAGGTTCAGATATGGGACCTGTTATCCAGAATGCTGGGGACTGGGGTTTTCCAGATAAGGGGTCTTTCTGTAATTTGAGTCTTAAGTCTGCTAAAAAAAAAAAATGTAAAATTACATTACATTGTTTTGCCTCCAATAATGATTCATTATATCTTAGTTGGCATCGTGTTCAAAGTACTGTTTTATTATTACACAGAAAAAATAAAAATCATTTTAAAAATGTTAATTATTTGATTAAAATGAAGTCTGTAAATCAGAGCTTTCTGAATAACGGGTTTCTGGATAACAGATCCCTTATCTGTACATACAAACTACAGCCCAAGAACTTGCTAATATTAAAAAATCAATTCGCTCAGTTTTGTTCCTGGTTCAAAGTACAGTCACCCTTTGGCACCAGCAAAATCACATGTATCAAATCAGTCTGGAATAGAAATTGAGGGGCTCATGGTTTCTTTCTGTTCATAATTTTAGCCCTTTGTGCTGCCCCTTAGGTCACAAGAGTCATGAATTAATTTTATTGGACTCTAAATGGTTTATTAAGTTTGCAAAAAAAAAAGGAAGCAGTGGGGTAAAACTGAATTAAAGATTAATTAGCCTTCTGAGGCCTAAATTCTATTAAACATTGATAGTACAGGTATGGGATACGTTATCCGGAAACCCGTTATCTAGAAAGCACCAAATTACAGAAAGGTCGTCTCCCATAGAATCCATTTTATCCAAATAATCCAAATTTTTAAGAATGATTTATTTATTCTCTGTAATAAAACAGTACATTGCACTATAATCAATCCTTATTGGAAGCAGAACCAGCCTATTGAGTTTATTTAATGTTCACATGATTTTCTAGTAGACAAGGTATGAAGATCCAAATTACAGAAAGATCTGTTATCGAGAAAGCACCAGGTCCTGAGCATTATGGATAACAGGTCCCATACCTGTACTGCACCATAAGCAGCTACTTGGGATGCTTAACAAATGTAGATGCTACCCCTAGCAACAAATCAGAGCTATACTTCCATTTTTCCATCTTTTAGCAGTCTGATCAAAACTAGTGTGTGATTAGTTGCTATAGGTAATTGGCGTAATACAGTTTAGCATTGGTTTTATTAATCAAATATCAATGTTATAATGACCTGGTGAGCCAACATTAGACCCTAGTAGAGGATATTGAATTTCCCAGCACTCCCAACAGCTGTTGGTACAATGTGGGAGTTGTGTTTACAATAACGGATGGGTTTATGGTTGCTCAAACCTAAAATACACATGTATACACACCCACACATACATGTTAGATATAGGAACCCCTGGAACATGCTGCTTTTGGACAATAGCCTCCCAATTCTACAGGCAGAAGCAGGACACCTGTCTGGAAAGGAAAATATTGAGCATATCAAGGCGTGTTCCAGTGGGAAGGGTGCCAGGAAAGGAATAACATGTGTGGGATAAGGAGGTATTCGTGACTTTCTGAACTTTTCATCTAAACAGATATTTCTTACAGACACTCCTCTCCCTTTTTCTCGGGTCAATGCACTTGCTAGGCCACTTCCAAATATTCTAGGCCATCGGTCATGGCAAGCAGGAACATAACCTAATTGAATTCATTAGGTCGATAGCTTCATTACCTTTTTTGTTTTTTTTAAACATTTCCTTAATGGAGATGCATATTAAAGAAACATTATGTCGGGCCATTTATGGATTTTTGAAACAAGTTAACTATTATGTATGGCTTTTCCTATTCAGTAAAACAAGTATACTCGAGCGTCTGAGAGATGCCCAGTTAGAAAGTAATTGCTCAGTATATCTACACAGGCAATCCATAATTAGGGCCACACTATTTGCACTGCAGTCTTTAGATTAGTTTACAACTGGCCATACGAGGGAAGTTCTATCCTTATAACTACTTGCAGGGTTGGTCATAATAGTATGGCCAACGTACCCAAATCATATTGAGGATGTCTTGAAGTTCAGTTGGACACAATTTTGTGAAAAGGACATTATTAATTCATTGAGGGATATTTATCCAGTGATGACAGCTCATTGCAATATATGTTGACTGAAAAAGAATGTTTCCTTTCCTCTCTAAAAGAATCCCTTCACAGTTCATTTCTGCCTGAAATCATACACTAAAGCTCTTTCAGGCAATTGCCATTTAACTGTATAGGAGACATCAGGTAGGATGTTTTTAAGTGTGCCCAGAAATGTCATATGCAAAAATGCCTAAAGTGTACCCAGTGTGTCATACAGATCTACACAGTACTGTACTCTTAGTGGCTAAATAGAAAATGAAGGCAAAGGCAACCACATGGCAACTTACACTTCGATGCTATTAAACCAAACTTCTGAACCCAAATGTCCAAATCCAAAATTGGAGAACTAATGCCACTACAGTATTATGCTGCAAAATAACTGGTTAATTGCCACTGCCATTTTTCAGCACAACACTTTGGAGGGGTTTGTTCTGTTCCAAGCCAATTTGGAGAGACCGCACAGCTCACAAACCCAAGCAGAGTTTCCTGGTGCTCAGTGGTGGGGGAATCGGCAATCGCCCAGCCAAGGTACGTAGAAGGATCACCGGCACACAGGAGTTTAGTTAAGCAGGGCAAGCCCTTGCAATTTTATTAAATGCAGTCCAACGTTGCACTGCATTTAATAAAATTGCAAGGGCTTGCCCTGCTCAACTAAACTCCTGTGTGCCGGTGATCCTTCTACGTGTTTGTTCTGTGCCAAGGGAATCCTAGAAGTATCGGCAGCTCCAGTCAGGGAGCAGTCAGTGCAAAGCTGACCATATGCTAGAAGAGCCCTAGGATGAACCAGTTGGAGGGCCCCACACACAGGCATAGATGCTACTGAATCTGGGCAGGCATCTAGGTGCTCTCCGCAAGTGATGAAGCATCTAGTACCTCTCTGAATAGAGTCAATGCTCAGTCTAAACTTTGCACTTGTGCATCCATTTGTAAATGAAGAAGCAGGAGTTTTATATCAGGAGTTCCCTCTAGGAAGAACTACGGAACTCGAAATGCTATACCGGCAGATAACCGATTCCCCTTCGTGCGAGCATGCCATTCTCAAAAGCAACAGGAGGTCCTTGCTGCTCCTGTCACTTCCTACTCCTTGCTGTACTTTTCCCCCCCATTCTAAATATAGTTCTAGATGTTACTTTCCAAAACTGGAAAATGATAACTAATGACTTAACAGCTGGTCCACAGTTTGCCAAATCGAGCCATAATACAGTGAAACATTTCCAGCCACAGGAAAGCTTATACCTTGTTTCAAGGCTGTCCAACTTTTTCAGAGCAGAGTGCCTGTTATCTGATATGCGCTATTTACCCTGGCTAAATCATACTGAAACAATGAAGTCATACATGGAGGGCTAAAATCATATTAAAACAATGAAGTCATACATGGAGGGCTGAAATCATATTGAAACAATGAAGTCATAAATGGAGGTCTAAGATGCTCATGGGCAGACTTGGAGTCATAGAGATGCCTTGAATGACCATGTCCAGTCCATAGGCCCCCAGCACTGCACTATTTATTGGAAGTGTATATTTTAGTTTACTTCTCCCATAAAAGTAAAATAAAAAGATAGAATCATGGGGCACAGGTGATTTCTGCTGTGTATATCTGCATTCATATGAAGGGAGATTGTGTCTTACAATTACAGCACCCAGAGAAAAATGAGTCCATTAAAGTAATATAGAATGTGAAGTTCTCCAGTGGAAAGCATTCTATAGGTATTTAGAGGAAATTACCGGCTCAGTCCCCAAAGTAAATGTAAATAAATCAATTAATAAATAAATTAAATTAACTTAACAGCTCACCCAGCACAGAGCCAGACCCAGGTGTAAAAACCCTGGGTCTCTCGTTTGTAGGGTGTAGCTTCAACCAGTATACGGCACAAACAGTATAAATCTCGGCAATCTTGTATGTATAGAAACTCACCGAAGATGCTTGGTGGCCCGGGTGCAGCGCCCCGAACCCGTAGCTGGGGGAGTAACTCAATGTAGACAGCGAAGAAGCACGCACTCCAAGGGCCAGTAATTGTGATTAAAAGCCTTTATTCCAATAGCTAAAACAATAGAACCTTACGCGTTTCGTATCCGAGGATACTTATTCATAGGCATGATTGAAAGCAGCCGTACACAGAATTTAAACAGATAAAAAGGATATGACGTGTGAGGCCAACAATCCTAATTTTTAACCCTTAAAATATAAATTGTTTCAGCTGAAACAAAATCTTTGCTTTCATACTATTCTATAGGTAGCCTCCAAAAACAAATTCAGATTTTTTTTTCTTCTCTGTTCCAAAATCTAAGTTTTTTTTGTCACATTGACTGTTATAAATTAACCTTGTCTTCCTGTTCTCTTTAGCTTCCACGGATCATTACAGACAGATAGACATCTATGGGGACAAAACAACTGTTTGCCAAGAGATATCTGCTCAGGAATCAGCCAGATATACATCAGGCTAAGATCAAAAATGACATTGGGCAAGAAGTTCAGGGGCCATCAGTTTGTTATTGTTAGCCATAGACCCCCTAGGGTGTCTCCAGTTGTTCATTTTTACTAACACATTTAGCCTGTCTGGATCTGTGTAAATCTTTACACTTACACAATGCTCTAACAATCCAAGTTGAAAAGCGTTCTTTGATGCAACCCCTGCCACTAAGTCACACAAAAAACAGCCTCCCAAACTTAAAAGCAATGTTGCCTCAAGGAAGAACATTCCAGAGACTGATTTCTATCTGAAACACGATTTTCCTTGTACTGAAAGAAATTCAATATTCTTGCAAATATTCCTTGTGCTCAACTTTCTATCCATGTTACAAAGGAACATAATGCACATGTCAATATTTCATCTAGATAGGAAATTCCATATAATTAGCCTTATCCTTGCTGAAGGTTAAATCTCCTTTCCTATTATCAGAAGGGATAACCTTGTGGCTTCAGTATCTCACTATGAACAGAAAAGAGTGGAGTGGATAAGGTTAGCAATGCAAGAGAGTGCAGTTAGGTTTTCTTTTCATTATAAATTAGTTTAAGCTTTGCACTGCATAAGGTATAACAAACATCAATAAACTCTGCTTAAACAAAAGCTCCCCATACACGCAAAGATTTTTCTTGCCGAACGACAGATTTTAGCGAAGTCCGACCAATCCTTCGAAATTATCGTGAAGTTAGTGGGAATTGAACGATCGTACATCAGAAAAATGATCGGCCAGGTTAAAAAATCTTTATCGGTCCCAGTGCAATCTATCTATGTTTGCAGGGCCAAGCAGGCAGCTCCCCTTTGTTTTCCTGGCAAATGGTCTTTTTAGTTGATGGACAATTCGTACGATCGTTTCAAGATAATCGTGGTCTCACGATGACGATCGGATCTTTTAAAAATCTTTATATCTATGGCCAGCTTTAGTGGGATAATAATGGCACATACCACTTTCTACAGAGACATGTAACTATGCCTATATAATGTTTCCAAGCAATAACACCGTAATTGAAAAGGTGGCCCTGACTTCTCCACATCCCTCTGCTATGGATCCCTTTGGAATCCCAACACAGTTTCAAGCAGGAGTAATATCTATAGCATCCGTAGCATAGTGTTGGGGATCAACACAGGCGATTATCGGACCGGTGAGGGAGAGGCAGTGAGCACCTACCTATTAAATGTAGAATTAGTGCTTGGGCCCCTTTATACAGGCATAATGATTCCTGGTTAATGGAATACCTGGTAAAGGGAAAATATACCCCTCTTTCTGACTTGAGCTCATTCAGTTGGTCTTATATAGAAAAGGTGCATAAAAGTTAAATGGACTTTTTTTTAACATACACACATACCGTATGTTAGGGACAGTTGGGTGGTATGTACACACACATACCTGATTCTACAGATTGAAAAGAGACCATGATAGTCTGTCTGAAGTCCCTCGGAGCAAAAATGCACCTCCCTTAGGCTTGCAGGGTAATGCAACCCTTCACTTATGTTGATCCACTGTGAAACCATGGGTTCTGGGACTTGAAGTCCCTCTGATTTCCAAACAATAAGTGCACTATCCACTGGGAAAAATCCCAGAATCTACCAATTCACAATGAAACAAAGGGGTAGCATTACAGTTACACTATGAGCCAGTGGGGTGCAAAATGGGATCCCAGTGATTGCGGGCAGTGAATGATTTTCCTATAATCCGTGGAATCATATCATGTCTTGTGTAAAAATAAAAAAAACACAGGGGAAAAATTATATTTATTTCAGGAAGTTATATTAAAAACAGAAAAGTAATTTTCTGGTGTAGGATTTGTAATTGTTGAACAAGCCCTTTAATCTTGAAAACATCTTAAAGGAGAACTCAACCCCCCAATTAAGAAAAGCCCCTACCTACTAACCTAGATAGTCCCCGTTCCCGCCTCCCCCCCCCCAAATACTTCAATAGCCCTGAAAATGTCCATAAAATATTTCACCTATCAGTGCAGAGTAAGCGCAGCGGAGATTGTGGGCATGAAAAATGGATGGTAATTCATTCAGATTTTAAAATAAAAAAGGTCAATCTGCTCAGTAACAGGCCTTCAGTAAATCAAGCTCTTCTTATTACATTCGCACCATTATCCCATAGGATATAATCTTGGAATCTCTCCCATCATCCAGCTGTGGAAGATACGGGCAGAAAAGCAAAGCTGGAATTAGGTTAGTGATGTGGATAGTAAATAAGATGATATCTTAATGGCACATAAAACATCTCTGCCTATGAAACATCTCTGCCTATGAACTGCATTTGTGTTGCAGAAACAACTTGCTTACATTTCATATAGTTACAAGATCCCGTCAGTATCAGGCAGCTCACAGGAGTACTATGTCCTGGTATTTGTTATAGTAAGCGAAAAGCGCTGGGTTTGTTTATTGTTACACAATACACAGTATTAGTCTGCTCATTAATAAAGACACAGACAGTATTACTTCTCTTGTAGCTGAGATATTGGGTGTGCGAAGCAAGCACTGCATTGATTCCCAAAAAATGACTGCTTTTAATGGACTTGGATATGCTCCAGCGCTAATAAATAAACATTAAAGGAGAACTAAACCCTAAAAATGAATATAGATAAATAATATATATTTGTATACTGAATTTACTGAACCAGCCTAAAGTTTCAGCTTGTCAACAGCAGCAATGATCCAGGACTTCAAACTTGTCACAGGGGGTCACCATCTTGGAAAGTGTCTGTGACACTCACATGCTCAGTGGGCTCTGAGCAACTGTTGAGAAGCTAAGCTTAGGGGTCGTCACTAATTATCCAGCAGAAAATGAGGTTGGTCTGTAATATAAACTGATGCTACAGGGCTGATTATTAAATTCTGATGCTCGTTACACTGGTTTCTGTGCTGCCACTTAGTAATTATCTGCATTACTAATCAGCCTTATGTTTTGACATTTATATTCTATGTTTAAAGTATATTTTGAGTCGGTCCCTAACTGACAGAAGCACAGAGCATGTGCAGTGAATCAGCAGAAAAGAAGATGGGGAGCTACTGGGGCATCTTTGGAGACACAGATCTTTACTTCTAAAGGACTGTGGTTGCCTTGGGCTTGTTCAGAAGCACAAAACATAATGTACAACATTTCTAGCTACCTCTTTAGTTACGTTTTACTTCTAATTTAATTCTGTACCTGGGAAATCAGGTTTGTGGTCATTATAAAGGTCTTTCCAGCTGTTCATGAACTTCTATCACTTACATTTTTCAGTTACACTGACATTTCTTGCAGTTACACTTTACTCTGATAGCGTTGTGCATTGCTATTGCCTCTATTGACGACTGCATTTACATTATCATTATTATTTTATTAATCTAGCTTTTTGTGTTACATAGAGCATAACAGATATTGGTCATAATTCACACCAGTCCCTAAGCTTACAACTGAATGCCCCAAACACACACACACACACCAGGGTCTGTTCATAAAGAGCCAATAGTCATAACAGCACGTTTTTGGAGTGTAGGAGGAAACCCACACTGATCTGTTTATAGCGGCGTCATTCAGCTAAGATGTCCACTTGGAAGGCTTCCTGACCTCCATATCTTCTTAGGTAATAGGTATATTTCTGAGAAATTCATATTCATATGAAAAATCACCAGAGGTATGGCACTCGCAACGCTTCGTTTTCTGGAGTTGCCCTTCGGGCAACTTCGGAAGACAAAACGCCGCAAGTGCCATCCCGTTGGCGATTTTTCATTCTAGCCGGCGGGAAGGCAGGGGAAGGCAGTTCAGGGAAATTGTTGCCCCAAAGAAGAGGAGATGTGTTGCCGGGGCAACATTCTCCCTGAACTGCCTTCCCGCCGGCTAGAATGAAAAATCGCGAGCGGGGTGGCATTTGCGACAGTTCGTTTTCCGAAGTCGCCTTAAGGCTATAATGAAAAATCACCAGCGGGATGACACTCGCGACGCTTCGTTTTCCACCCTCTGGGCAACTTTGGGAAAGAGACACCGCAAGTGGCATCCTGCTGGTGATTTTGCATTCTAGCCGGCGGGAAGGGAGAGAAAGGCAGTTCAGGGAGATTGTCGCCCCGAAGAAGAGGAGATTTGTCGCCTGGGCAACTAATTTCCCCGAATCTGCCAGTGTGCCCTTACTATCAGGCATGTTTAGTTTAAAGGGGTGGTTCACCTTTAAGTTAACTTTTGGTATGTCATAGCTTGGCCAATTTTAAGAAACTTTTTCAATTGGTATTTATATTTTACCCCATCTAAAAACAAATGCTCTGTAAGGCTACAAATGTATTATTATTGCTACTTTTTATTACTCATCTTTCTGTTTAGTCCCTCTCCTATTAATATTCCAGACTCGCATTTAAATGGATGTAGAGTAATTTGGATCCAAACTATATTGCTAAAATTGCAAACTAAAAGATGCCGAATAAAAAGCTAAATAAATTGAAAACCACATTTAATAAAAAATGCTTGCAAATTGTCTTGGAATATCACTATCTGCATCATACTGAAAATTAACTAAAAGGTGCACAACCCCTGTCAGCCTCCATTGGAGGTCCAACCTTTGGCATTGACCCATTAGCTCACAACACAGTAATGCAATGTCAAATATCTAGGAGCAAAAATGAGTTAAGCCCAAATCCTAACTGAACTTCAAGCTGGGCTTCCAGTAATATCTAAGAGAGCAAACATACATTTTACCTAAGGTTTTACACAGGCACTGCCTAGGACCCCCTCGTGGACCCAGAACTACAGTCTGTTAACCATTAATGTTAAAAGTGTGGTGTCCCTGATAACTAAATACTTGTATGTTAGGGAAGGGATAAGAAAGAAAGCAGTATCCCGGAGTTCACTGGAAAATTGAGAAATTGATGTCACAGATGTAAAAAAAAAAAAAAAAAAAAAAATCCAGCAGTGGGAAACCAGTAGCAAGATGAAAGAGAAGTTGGTATAAGTGGGATATGCTCTCACACAGATGTACAGTATTTAATACTATTAGACCACCCAGTCTACACAAAAACACCATATACACTTCAGAGGACAAACAGTAAGACCAGGAAAGTGCAGCCGTCACTGTCAGGCAAGGGTTAAAGGGGTTGTTCACCTTCCAAACACTTTTTTCAGTTCAGTTGTTTTCAGATTATTCCCCAAAAATAAAGACTTTTTTCAATTACTTTCCCATTTTTTATGGTTTTTCCAAAATCTAAGTTTAAAGTTGAATGTTCGTGTCTCTGGTGTTTGAGTCTGGCAGCTCAGTAATTCAGGTGCAGATTCTGAACTGTTACAACTTTGCAACATTTAGTTGATACATTTCTCAGCAACATCTTTGGAGTATTAGCAACTATTGTATCAATTCTAACAGCTGCCTGTAATGAAACCCAGAGATTTTGCTCAGCAGGGACGAAGAAATGTGTCAACTAAATGTATCAATTTAAAACAGTTTACAGGGTCGGTGACCCCCCTTCCCAGAGCTGCTTTAGAAGGAGAAAGATTAGACTTTAGACTTCAATATTAGAAAAACTGTGACACAGTCATTGGAAAAAATCGTTATTTTTGGTGATCTATCTGGAAACAACTAGTTGTTTTAAGGTAAACAACCTCTTTAAATAATAGAAATTGTGACTTGTCACTTCCAGTGATTTACTACCATCTGTGTAACAAACATATATGTTATGGAAAACTGTTCTTCTATCAGCTAAAAAGCATCAAATCAACATCAAATCTTATCAACATTTAACCTTTTGCACCAGTTATTGCATCTAAGAGTAATACATTTGTGTTATTGTTTATGGCAATTTGCTGTAAAAATGAAAGCAAACAGCTTACTGGATGCTACTGGCAACTGCACATGTACAATTTAGTCCCCTTGGTAAAAATTAGGGATGCACCGAATACAGGATTCGATTCGGGGTTCAGCCTTTTACAGCAGGATTCAGATTCGGCCGAATCCTTCTGCCTGGCCGAATCCGAATCCTAATTGTCATATGCAAATTAGGAACGGGGAGGGAAATTGCATGACTTTTTGTCACAAAACAAGGAAGTAAAACATTTCCCCTTCCCATCCATAATTTGCAGATGCAAATTCGGATTCGGTATGCGGCTGAATCTTTCGCAAAGCATTTGGCCGAATCCAAAATAGTGGATTCGGTGCATCCCTATTAAAAATCAGCTTTGTTGTTCTTAATTATCTTGTATTAACATATAAATCTGTTATTTATATGGTGAAGAGGATAACAGAATACAGAAACGCAATGTAAGACTTAGAGGCAAATTCCACTTCCTAGGGCAAAAGAGGCTTTTTGTACCAAAAGATTTGTTGGATGCGGATGTCTTCTCTCTCTCTGTTGACAGCAAATGATAAATGTTCTGTATGATATCTAAATATGAACTGTAAATACAGCTGAGTAGTGCAGGGCCTTGGGGCATGGCTAATATACTCATGAGTTCCGCTCAGAGGGACTTGCACTATAACACAGAACAGAGGCTGAATTAAGTACCTTGAAAGCATCAATGACTTGTAATAATCCTAAATGGAACCCTTACAGCTGGATCTACTTTCTATCTGACTAATGCATACATACAAATCAATACACAATCTGGTGCTTTTAGGATTCCTTTTCTGATACAGACCAGCCCATCATCCCATTCAGTATATTAGACGCAGAGTACTAGCACTTTACAATGCATTCCTCTATCACTTTAAAATATAGTACCAGAGTTTTACATTATTATTACACGTTTGCTTTGCCTTTGCACCGTACATTGCAACACAGGCAAATCTCTACTGTCAGCTCAGCTGGGAATAGGAACTGCCAAGTCTGAGAGCCAGACCCAGTCTGTAATTAGGCTGATTACTTTCTTGCACAAGGGCAGGCTCACCCAGCCCTAAATTCAAGTCTACCATTCCATTTCGTCAAATTGCGGCCCAATCTAAATCAGCCTTTCATTAATACAGTCAGGTATTAAAGGAGAACTAAACGCTAAACATGAATATGCCTAAAAATACCATATTTTATATACTGAACTTATTGCACCAGCCTAAAGTTTCAGCTTGTCAACAGCAGCAATGATCCAGGACTTCAATCTTGTCACAGGGGGTCACCATCTTGGAAAGTGTCTGTGACACTCACATGCTCAGTGGGCTCTGAGCAGCTGTTGAGAAGCTAAGCTTAGGGGTCGTCGTAAAATATCAAGCAGAAAATGAGGTTGGTCTGTAATATAAGCTGATGCTACAGGGCTGATTATTAAATTCTGATGCTGATTGCACTGGTTTCTGTACTGCCATGTAGTAATTATCTGTATTAATTACTAATCAGCCTTATATTGTGACATTTCTATTCTATGTGTACTGTATATTGTGAGTGGGTCCCTAAGCTCAGTAAGTGACAGCAGCACAGAGCATGTGCAGTGAATCAGCAGAAAAGAAGATGGGGAGCTACTGGGGCATCTTTGGAGACACAGATCTTCCCTGCTAAAGGGCTGTGGTTGCCTTGGGCTGGTACAGAAGCCCAAAACATCATGTACAATATTTCTACCTACTTCTTTAGTTAGGCTTCAGTTCTCTTTTAACCAATGCTGTGACATATTCCATGGGTCGTACACAATAACATATTTGCATTTATTTACTATTTAAGTATCTTCTTTGTGTACACAGGGAAATATTTTTGCGTTTAATGGATGTTGTGCAGACACACAGTTAAAGATGGGAAGTGAATAGCGGTTTACAATCCATGGCTCTGGATTATAAAGATGATCCCCCTAATTTTACCATATCATATCAGATAAAAGCTTCAGTCTGCTGGATTTTTTATCTACATTGGCCTTTACAGGAATCCATATCAAAAGGTGGTCCGGTCTTTCAGAGCATCCTGGGTATTACAATACAACAAGCAGTTAGGATACGGGTTGAGCACCTTTAGCCCGTGTCTCCCTTCCTAAACAAATCGCCCACGCCTTAATTCCATCACAGAAACATGGCAGCCCCCACCCAAAAATAAGACAACGCAAAAGGCAAACTTTCCACTAGCTGATAATTCCCATGGACACTTGGCCAGAGCTTGGGAACACATAGATGAAATAGGGTGTATTTTCCTTTATCTGTGTTTGTATGTTGGATATAGACATTATTCTGTCCCTTTAAGCTGCAGAATATGTGTTATTAATAACAGTGGTAAAACCCAGCTCCAGAACAGGTCATGGTGCTCCTTATATTGACTCCCAGTGTAGGACTGGACATTATATGTCTCTTGTGCCTGAATCATTCCCCTGCAGAAGCCACCCTCCCACTATACAGTGCACTGCTGTGGCTTATTTCCAGCACCTAGAACTTTTAGTGACAGCAGATGCTGCTGCCCATTGATTTCTGCTTCTAGCGACACTATCATGCATCTGTGCAGTTGGTCACTTCACAACATTAGAAGCATGCCCCTGCAAATTGGGAACACATTGTAACTGCGGGAAGAGACCATTAGGAAATGGTACCAGTAGAAGGGGTCAGACAGAGAGTACCAGAGTAACTGTGGGAAGAGACCATTATGGTACCAGTAGAAGGGGTCAGACAGAGAGTACCAGAGTAACTGTGGGAAGAGACCATTATGGTGCCAGTAGAAGGGGTCAGACAGAGAGTACCAGAGTAACTGTGGGAAGAGACCATTATGGTACCAGTAGAAGGGGTCAGACAGAGAGTACCAGAGTAACTGTGGGAAGAGACCATTATGGTGCCAGTAGAAGGGGTCAGACAGAGAGTACCAGTGTAACTGCAGGAAGAGACCATTAGGGAATGTGCCAGTAGAAGGGGTCAGACAGAGAGTACCAGAGTAACTGTGGGAAGAGACCATTATGGTGCCAGTACAAGGGGTCAGACAGAGAGTCCAGTTGCAGAAGTGGATAAAGGCAAGGCTTTTACTCACATAATGCTTGTTGGGGCTGCGCCGCTTTTGCACGTCCTGCACAATGACTTCCACGACGCTTCTCCTGGGCATGGCTGGATCGTGCTCTCCAGCAGCAAACAAAGGGTAGATCAGAGCCTGGGACTTGTCTTTGGGTGGTCCGGCCGTGGGTACATCCAGCTGGGGGGGGGAGAGAAGATCTTGAATTCAGCGCAATTCGGGGCGACTAAGAAAAGAGCAGTGTTCCCCTAGACAGAAGAACAGCATCCGGACTCTGCTCCCTCTTCTCTTTCCCCCTGTCTCTCTTTTCTTTCTTCCACAGTTTCAGAAAAGCGCCGCACTCCTCACTCCTCCCCTCTCTCAGACTTGGAAAAGTCGGCCCACTATTTAAAGCTGCAGCACCAGCACAAGCCGCTCTGTAGAGACCGCGAGGAGGTGACTGACGGCCTCTGGGAATTGTGCCGCTCTCAGTTGAACGTTCATGTGTCTCTATTGCTGCAGCTCACTGTTACAGTCCAACTACCTCTCCTGGATATTTCCCAACTGGTGCGTGATTTGGTCTTTACTTCCGTCATAAACCTGTAATAGTGAAGTTATCAGAGTCACGTGATACCATTCCAGCTGATTTAGTTCTGATAGAAAAACCTGCTTGTGTGATACCTTAGTCATTTATTGGCAAATAATCAGTGGACAGGCTCCCATACACTGGTCCATAATTCTGCCATCAGTTGCCTTCTACGACATATCAAACAAATAATTTATGCTTTGAAAGTTGGCCGCAGGGGGTCACCATCTTGTAACTTTGTTAAACATCAAGACCAAGACTGTGCACATGCTCAGTGTGGTCGGGGCTTCAGTTGGGAGGTTAAGCTTAAGGATCGTCATACATGATCAAAACAGCACAAGTCAAATAATATCTGCCAGAATAGGCAGACTGCACTGTCATGTGTCCTGTGTTGTCATGTAATCTAATGTGGATTTCATAGTTTTTGTTTTGTTTAAAGGACCAGTAACCGCAAAAAATTTATAAGAAAAATTTGTTAGTATGCTACGAAAAAAGATGCCAACACATATTAAAGTCGTTAAGTCTTTATTAAGAAATAACTTACCGAAACTCCGCTTGCGCTTCTCTTCAGAAAAGGTGATCCGTCATTCGGCTCTCGATTTCTCCTCCCTGCCTTCCTTATAGCAGATAGCCAGGGAGGAGAAATCAAGTGCCGCACTATGGATTGTCGCCGTTTCTGAAGAGGAGCGCAAGCGGAGTTTCGGTAAGTTATTTCTTAATAAAGAGTTAACGACTTTCAAGTTTAATATGTGTTGGCATCTTTTTTTCGTAGCATACTAACAAATTTTTCTTAGAATTTTTTTGCTGTTACTGGTCCTTTAATACAAACTTTCTCCAAATCTGCAGAACCAGTGGCTGTTGCAAAATAATCCTCCAAACAGAATCCCAGTTTATCTGTTTAAATCTGGCTCCATGATCTTTGTCCCTGCAGCTTGAGTTGGAAACATTAAAGGGGATATAGAGTCGCCGACTGTTCTACAGGGAAACAAACAAAGCTGCTTGAGTTCTGCATGGCTGGGAAGTAAGGCGGGGGCTCCCCCTGCTGTTCATAAGTATGATTGTTTCCCTGCTCAGCAGTTAGGGACCATCTGACAATTCCTATCCACAGCAGTAAATGAATGGAGAATTTCACTGCATACAGTCAGGTTTCTTATAAAAACGGTACACATTTTTTAAAGTATATTGGAGCTAGGTTTCTTTTTCATTAAAGAAAGTGAAAATGGGATTTTATTTTTTTGCCTTTACATGCCCTTTAACTTATAACTTTAATGTTATTGTCACACAGGGCTGAAACTTGGCCTGTGGTTTAGAATAAGCCCCTATGCTGAAATCCGCTCCTTAGCTTGCCATTGCGTTGACCCAAATGCAGACACACACACAGGCGGATTTTAGTGCCAAAACACTAACTCTGGAATTTCTGCACCATAACCTGCCCAACATAATGAATCCATGCGCAGGCAAGGTAAGGGGTTGCTTTAAGTGTAGGGGCTTATTCTAAACGACAGGCCAAGTTTCAGCAATGTGTAGGGACTTGCCTTTTTTTCACCCTAAGGGTAAAGGCACACACTAAGATTCAGGGAGATTTAGTCACCCGGCAACTCTTCTTCTGGCAACTAATCTCCCCGAAAAGCCTTCGCTCAGAGTGCACTCGGAGCACTTGGTTTTCCAAAGTCGCCCATAGTTTCCTCATGAGGCAACTTGTGCGAGTTCGGAAAATGAAGCGCTGAGTTCGCCATCCTGCCGGCGATTTCGATTCTAGCCAGTGGGAAGGGGAGATCGCCTGAAGAAGAGGCAATTTGTCGCTGAGAGACTAAATCTCCCCGAATCTTAGCGTGTGCCCTTACCCTTATACTGGCCTTTGGGTCAGCGGACAGGCTGGGATATATCAGGGTGGGAAAATGATTGGGGTGGGTGGGTGGAAGTTGCTGGAAAGTGGGTGGGAGAATGGGCAGTGTGGGTGAGGAAAAGACAGATCTGCAGCCAGGAGACAAGTGTTTCAGTGGAAGGGGTAAGGGAGGCCAGGAATTTATAGTTTCACTGGCAACTACATTGTCGGTATATTTGTAATACCAGTGCCAGTCAGTAACATGTGCCTGCATGCAACCAATAGTTGGCCAGTTAAACTAAACTGGGGAACGTCTCAGACCTGCTGAGGTTGTGTATAAGTCAATGGGAGAAGTCCTGAAGATATTCTGATCTGCGCTGGGTTTCGTGCAAAAACCTGAAGATTTCATGGTTTTCAGGCAAAAATCCGTAAAAATATGAGTTTTTTTCAGGTGGAAAATCTGAAAAGTTCTTATTATTAGAATTTTTCATGATTTTTTTGAGTTTTTTCCCACACTGGACTTTTTCAGAAAAATGTATTGATACATAAGGAGAAATAACCCTTGCGGATTTGGTCGGAGTATTTGTCAGAAAATAATGAGATAAATTCCGATTTTGATAAATAAACCCTGTACTGTCTCTTCTTGCATTCCTTCAATTATTTTCCACTTCAACAATAGGGTTTTCAATGCATATGCGTAACTTGCACACAATATAGACACTTCATTCTGAGGTGTCTTAGGGCAGAGACAGACACTGCGATTCGGGGAGATTAGTCGCTCGACGACAAATCTCCTCTTCTTCGGGGCGACTAATCTCCCTGAACTGCCTTCCCGCCGGCTGGAATGTAAATCGCCGGCAGGATTGCACTTGGAGGGCTTCGTTTTCCGAAGTCGCCCTAAGTTTCCTCGTGAAACACAAAGCAATAATTTTGTTTTGAATAATTACTGGCAAGGGTACGCTGACCCACAGATATCCATGTACTGTATAATACTGGTTGGTCTCAGAAGATGAGAGAGTGAAGACAATCTGGAGCTGCTAGTCACAGTTTTTTTTTTTTTTTTTTTTAAAGTTTGCCTGAATGAGCAGAATAATTGAAAGTCGGCCGTACTGTGTATCACCCCTTTCCATCAATTTGGCCCATGGGCTGATCAGTCAGACTGGTACTGGATCAGTACGGCCTCATTTGTCGCCGCAACTTCATTGACCAAAAACCTTACATGTGTGAACATTGCAAAACTTTCCTTTCTATCCTAAAAAAATGTTTTATCTTTTAGCTGTAGTAACACTGCCAAGAGTATTTGATCTTTCTCCTGTGCCAGCAACATGGGCACCACCTTGTGGTAGAAAAGAGAAATGCTCTTGTCTAAAACAATAAGATGTAGAAAATATTACCATTAGTCAGGTATATAGAAGATGAAAAATGAAGCAGGAAGGGGTGGGACCTTTAGTATCTGAGGGGAGTCAGCTAATTGAAAACAAAATAAAAGCGCAGATTCTGAACTCATATTTTTCATCTGTCTACACAAATGAGGAACCAGTTAATGAAGGTTTCCTTCTTAATAGTCCCAATTCTAGTAATACAACTAATGATGCATGGTTCACACATGAGGAAATTCAAAAGAGACTAGAACATGTTAAGATTAACAAAGGTCCGGGGCCAGATGGTATTCATCCCAGGGTACTTAGCGAGCTTAACTCTGTGATTGCCAAACCTCTTTACTTAATTTTTCAGGATTCATTGAGATCTGGCATAGTGCCGAGAGACTGGCGAATTGCTAATGTGGTGCCTCTATTCAAAAAAGGATCCCGTTCTCAGCCTTAAAACTATAGGCCAGTTAGTCTGACGTCAGTAGTAGGAAAGCTTTTCAAAGGGTTAATAAAGGATAAGGTACTGGACTTCATAGCAAATCATAATACTATGAGTTTGTGCCAGCATGGTTTTATGCATAATAGATCTTGCCAGACTAACTTAATTTATTTTTATAATAAGGTGAGCAGGGACCTCTATTCTGGGATGTGATTTACTTAAACTTTGCTAAAGCATTTGATACAGTGCCGCACAGAAGGTTACTGGTTAAATTAAGGAATGTTGGCCTGGATCATAGTATTTGTACCTGGCTAGAGAACTGGCTAAAAGATAGACTACAAAGAGTGGTGGTAAATGGAACATTTTCTAATTGGACCAGTGTTGTTAGTGGAGTACCGCAGGGCTCTGTACTAGGTCCCTTGCTTTTCAACTTGTTTATTAATGACCTGGAGGTGGGCATTGAAAGTACTGTTTCTATTTTTGCAGATGATACTAAATTGTGCAGAACTATAGGTTCCATGCAGGATGCTGCCACTTTGCAGAGTGATTTGTCTAAACTGGAAAACTGGGCAGCAAACTGGAAAATGAGGTTCAATGTTGATAAATGCAGGTTATGTACTTTGGCAAAATAATATAAATGCAAGTTATACACTAAATGGCAGTGTGTTGGGAGTTTCTTTAAATGAGAAGGATCTAGGGGTCTTTGTAGATAACACGTTGTCTAATTCTGGGCAGTGTCATTCTGTGGCTACTAAAGCAAATAAAGTTCTGTCTTGCATAAAAAAGGGCATTAACTCAAGGGATGAAAACATAATTATGCCTCTTTATAGGTCCCTGGTGAGGCCTCATCTGGAGTATGCAGTGCAGTTTTGGACTCCAGTCCTTAAGAGGGATATAAATGAGCCGGAGAGAGTGCAGAGACTAAGTGCAACTAAACTGGTTAGAGGGATGGAAGACTTAAATTATGTGGGTAGACTGTCAAGGTTGGGGTTGTTTTCTCTGGAAAAAAGGCGCTTGCGAGGGGACATGATCACACTTTACAAGTACATTAGAGGACATTATAGACAAATAGCAGGGGACCTTTTTACCCATAAAGTGGATCACCGTACCAGAGGCCACCCCTTTACACTAGAAGAAAAGAACTTTCATTTGAAGCAACGTAGGTGGTTCTTCACAGTCAGGACAGTGAGGTTGTGGAATGCACTGCCGGGTGATGTTGTGATGGCTGATTCAGTTAATGCCTTTAAGAATGGCTTGGATGATTTTTTGGACAGACATAATATCAAAGGCTATTGTGATACTAAGCTCTATAGTTAGTATAGGTATGGGTCTATAGAATTTAATTAAAAGTAGGGAGGGTGTGTGTATGGATGCTGGGTTTTCATTAGGAGGGGTTGAACTTGATGGACTTTGTCTTTTTTCAACCCGATGTAACTGGGGGTACTTTATTTATTATAATACACAAATTTCAGTGAGTCATGTGACAGAAATGACATCACTACTCACCGTTTATAACTGATGACATCACTATTCACCGTTTATAAGGATATCATTTACAAGATATTCATGGCTTTTGTGTATTATAAATGTTTCAATGACAGTCACATAATGCTCTAGCTAGACTGAGATTAAGCAGTATTGTTACTTCATCTGAGTTTAACTCTTGAGGTTTAAAGGTAACTTAATAGGGTTACCTAAACAACAGAAGTATTTCAACCAAGAATCTTCCAGATCTCATCTCTCAGCACCTTCAATACACATGCTTCTTATCCATTTCAAATCCTGTTGTCATTAGGTGCGGGAGAAGCATTGTTTTATTGAGCCCACTATTATAGTAGTAAAGAGTACTCTGTTTGCCCTTCGACACTAGTTACTTTATTACATTTTTAGATTATTTACATGTTACAGTGTTTTAAATGGATAAACTCTTACCAAACACAACAAATGCACATTCGAAAAATATCTGCTTCTTCTAGTGGTGTTTTCCTTTCTCTCGCAAAAAGTGGAAATCAACTCAGTAACAAGACAATTTTATATTATTCGTATTGCATAAAGCTTTTTAATAAACTTTTTTTTATTTTCGAAATAAAGTTAAGTTCTGGAAGACAAACAAATATTGCACTTGAATTAATGAGCTTCACCCTTTGAGTGTAGTGAAAACCTAGAATGTATGGCAAATCTATCAGTAAGTTTCTTTTATGTGTGTACTGCAGATTATATGTTAGGAGGCACTTAAAAGGATTAAGGGCAGAGACACGTAGAGATTCGGGGAGATTAGTTGCCCGGCGACAAATCGCCTCTTCTATGGGCGACTAATCTCCCCGAAAAGCCTTCCTGCCGCCTAGACTCTAAAATCACCAGTGGGATGGCGGAGCGCTTTGTTTTCCGAAGTTTCCTTGTGAGACAACTTCAGGCGACTATGGAAAACAAATTGCTCCGAGTACCTTCAGCCGGCGATTGAGTCTAGCCAGCGGGAAGGCTTTTTGGGGAGATTAGTCACCAGGCAACCCGAAATCTCCCCAAATCTTTGCGCCTGTCTCTGCCCTAAATGTGGGACTTTTGATTATAACCTGCTTAAGGTCACACAGTGAGATTCGGGGAGATTTAGCCGCTGACTAATCTCCCTGAACTGCTTCCCCCTGTCTTCCGCCTGCAAGAATGAAAAAACGCCTGCAGCATGGCACTCGTGGCGCTTCGTTTTCCGAAGCTGCCTCACGAGGAAACTTCGGGCGACTTCGGAAAATGAAGCGCCGCGATTCGTTTTTCATTCTAGCAGGCGGAAGACAGGGGAAAGCAGTTCGGAGAGATTAAGCGCCCCAAAGAAGAGGCGATTAGTCGCCGGACGACTAAATCTCCCCAAATCTCACAGTGGGACATTACCCTAATAAAGATCTTTTGTGTGCAAAGCTGAAGTACTATCCCGGTACTTGAAAAGAAAACATTCTCAGTTTGTAATTAGGGATAGAGTCCATTTGATTTTGGTGCAGTAAATATGCACAATGTCAAATATCAAAGGGTATGACAGTACTTTTATGTCACTGCCGTACATTCTATGGCGTCGCACTAAAAGCAGTTAAACAGGCAAGGTGTATGGGTAAATTATTGCACAAATTCCTTCTCTGCATACTTTAACATGGGATTGGAACTCCATGGGAGTGTGCCATAGCCGTAGCATGTTACAGGCATTAAAAGAAAAAAAAAACACAATAAAAACATCCAGTAGTGTAACAGATTGCACACTTCTAAGTAGTGATGGGCGAATTTATTTGCCAGGCGCAAATTTGCGCGATTCGCCGGCGAATAAATCTGCGAAACGGCCGTGAAAATTCGCCGGCTTCAAAAATGAGACGCCGGGTGCCGTCTTGCAAATTTTTTGCTGTTTTGCGAATTTAGTGGGAAATTCGCTAATTTTTCGGTGAATCGAAGCGCCGCAAATTCGCCCATCACTACTTCTGAGATCTAAAAGAGAAACCTTTGGATCAAGCAAGCACATGATATCACTTGCTCAATGATGAATACAACAGAAGAATTATTTCCATGAGGCCTGGAACTCATGTTGATGCCCCAGAAAATAATAACCCCTTTTTGACAGAGTCTCAGTGTAACAAGCAACTGATGGGTGAAGAATAATGTTTAACAATAGAGCCCTCTCATTTTTATAGCTTAATCAATAAGGATACAATGAGCTCTTCTTTGATGCAAGATCAAGTCATGACTCAAATCTCAATAGAAATTTACTATCTACTTGACTGGCCGGCAGTCGATTACTAAGCAGGCATTTGTTAAGTCAATGAAGTTCAAAACAAGCTCATATATATGTTATCTGGTTACCTTCCCATTGTTCTGTTGTTAGGCTGCTGGAAAGGGAGGGGGTTGATATCACTCCAACTTGCAGTAAAGAGTTTATTGGAGTCACACGACTGGGGGCAGCTGGGAAATTGACAATATGTCTAGCCCATGTCAGATTTCAAAATTAAATATAAAAAAATCTGTTTGCTCTTTTGAAAAACAGATTCCAGTGCACTATTAACTGATGCGTTTAACATGTTTTCCCATGACAGTAACCCTTTAAGGAAACACATGTTTGAACAGCCCTTTGATAGCCTCTCCCTGGCTAGAAGAAATAACTAGAAATGTGCAAAGGATTCTGGTTTAGGGAGAAATGCATTCTTTTAATCTGTACACAATCATAATGTGAGCACAGAATTCTGGGGCTGAACTGCTTGTCTGCATGATCCAAATAATACATTTAAGAAATGATTGACAGATGATTAGTCCTGTACAGTAAATAAAGTAAAGAGGGTTGTTCTCATGGCAAGGCATGTTCCTACAATAGGATTCCTTTTTCCATGTATAGATCTCCAGCCTTCAGATCAAAGAGCCCCTGTTCCTTTCTGTTGTCCACCCTTATCATTTCAAATTCACACTGAGCACCCGAGTGGAAAAGCATGAGGAAAAGTTGTGTGTGCCAAGTGTCTGAGTCTGTACAGTTTTGTTCTGGCTGCAGAAATCAGGAGGCCTCGGGAGAGCTGAAGGAATAGAACCTGGTCGGCTTGTTGGAGGGGAATGGATCACCTGCAACTTCTTCATTTAATCGAAAGAACATTTCTTGCGCCTCCTTTTTCAGTTCTAATTCATCCTCAAAAGCCTGCAAGGGAGGAGTTGTGATGGCCGTTACACGTATAGGTTGTGTCTGGGCAATAACATTTTTACATACATTACACTGCATAACAACAAATGTTTATATTTGTCTGAATTCCACATAATTAACATTTTTATAAACGGTCAAAATATGTGACTTCTTAAGAGTAAAAAGCCGGTGTCTTTAGTTGACCATTGCAATGATGTAAACAAGTTACTATTTGGTACTGTGAAATAGAAGAACTGCATTTTTGGCTTACTAACTTGGACTGTAGACCAGTTGGACACGCTATTAAAATGACTTGTGGCAGCAAAACGAAAATTTAATATAAGCTTCATCATACTGAAATAAGAAACTTTCTATATACAATAAATTAAAAATCCTGCATTGTTTCAGAAATAATCAAGTTTATCTTCACTATTCCTCTCTCAGCATCTGTTTCTCTTCATTCTGTCTTCATGCAGCAGTTGGGTGTCAGATAATCATTGACAGTTAGATCCAATATATCTTATAGGGAGGCTCCTTTTGCCTAGAAGATGTACCGTATATACCCGAGTATAAGCCGAGTTTTTCAGCATCCAAAATGTACTGAAAAAGTCTACCTCGGCTTATACTCAGGTCAGCGGGCAGTAGCTGAGATTGCAGTCACTTTTAATCATTCCTATACCAACAGTTCACTTGGGGAGAGACTGCAATATCCCACAATGCCCTCTGTTGGTTATATGAAAGAATAACAGTGCGCCCTCTGTTGGTTATATCAAAGAATAACAGTGACTGCAATATCACACAGCGCCCTCTGTTGGTTATATCAAAGAATAACAGTGCACCCTCTCTTGGTTATATGAAAGAATAACAGTGACTGCAATATCACACAGCGCCATCTGTTGGTTATATCAAAGAATAACAGTGACTGCAATATCACACAGCACACTCTGTTGGTTATATCAAAGAATAACAGTGTGCCCTCTGTTGGTTATATCAAAGAATAACAGTGACTGCAATATCACACAGCGCCATCTGTTGGTTATATGAAAGATTAACAGTGACTGCAATATCACACAGCGCCCTCTGTTGGTTATATGAAAGAATAACAGTGCACCCTCTGTTGGTTATATGAAAGAATAACAGTGACTGCAATATCACAAAGCGTCATCTGTTGGTTATATGAAAGAATAACAGTGACTGCAATATCACACAGCACCCTCTGATGGTTATATCAAAGAATAACAGTGCACCCTCTGTTGGTTATATGAAAGAATAACAGTGACTGCAATATCACACAGCGTCATCTGTTGGTTATATGAAAGAATAACAGTGACTGCAATATCACACAGCGCCATCTGTTGGTTATATCAAAGAATAACAGTGACTGCAATATCACACAGCGCCCTCTGTTGGTTATATGAAAGAATAACAGTGCGCCCTCTGTTGGTTATATGAAGGATTAACAGTGACTGCAATATCACACAGCACCCTCTGTTGGTTATATGAAAGAATAACAGTGCGCCCTCTGTTGGTTATATGAAGGATTAACAGTGATGCAATATCACACAGCACCCTCTGTTGGTTATACGAAAGATTAACAGTGATGGCAATATCACACAGCACCCTCTGCACATGGTAGTGGGACAGTGGGACAATGCACACAGTAATCCGTTTGGCAATTCTCTGTCACCATCAACTTTGCAAAGAAGTCCGGTTGATCGCTGGGGGGGTCTCTTTGGCGGAATGTGCGCTGCTGGGAGACAGGGCTGTAGTTGTGTCTAGGCTTATACTAGAGTCAATAAGTTTTCCCAGTTTTCGTAGGTAAAATTAGGTACCTCGGCTTATACTCGGATCGGCTTATACTCGAGTATATACGGTATTAGAGCTCACTCTATTAAAATCATCATCCTGTCTCTCTACATGCAGAATTTGTGCAAAAAGCAGTTATTTTGTTAGATACTGTTCATACTGGAATCAGTTATTTGAGTGAGCTGTAATACATCTGCTAGGAAAGGAGCCCCCCTCCCCTATAAGATAAATAGTCACTGAAAGTTAGGTCCAATATGACACCCAACTGCTGAATGAAGACAGAATGAAGAGAAACAGATGCTGAGAGAGGAATAGTGAACATAAACTTGAGTTCAGAAACAATGCAGATTTTTTAATTGATTGTATTTAGAAAGTTTTTTATTTCAGTATGCTGAAGCTTATATTAAATTTTCATTTTCGAGAGTTCCCCTTTAATAAATCTGAATGTTAAATTAAAGGACCAGTAACAGTAATTTTTTTTTCAAAATAAATTGTTTCTTTTTAGCAAAAAAAAAAAACCCCACCAACACAGTTTAATTAATTCGCAAAGTACTTACCGGTTCTCTGCATGCGCTCCTCTTCTGAAACGGCGACAGGGCGACAATCCATCGTGCGGCGCTCGATTTCTCCTCCCTGCCTTCTATAGGAGATAGCCAGGGAGGAGAAATCGAGCGCCGCATGATGAATTGTCGCCCTGTCGCAGTTTCAGAAGAGGAGCGCATGCAGAGAATTGGTAAGTAATTTCTTAATAAAAGCTTTGTGAATTAAACGTTTAAACGGTGTTGGTGTTTTTTTTAATAAAAATTACTGTTACTTGTCCTTTAACCAATTTTCAGATCAAGGAAATGGATGATTCCAAAGGCCTAGGTGTTTTCTTTTGCCATTGGTTTG
Source organism: Xenopus laevis (assembly GCF_017654675.1). NCBI lineage: Eukaryota > Metazoa > Chordata > Amphibia > Anura > Pipidae > Xenopus > Xenopus laevis. The sequence continues at coordinate 105,518,856 of NC_054376.1, forward strand.
GATTTTCATTCTAGAATGAACATCGGGTCAGGTTTATCTTACTCACAATGTGAATATAAGACCAAACTAATGAGACAGATGAGCTATACTATAGTCTGTTAATAAGTGGAGTTTACACATGTATTCTTGTATTTAACTCTTTGGCAGAACATAGATACTTGCTGGTTATTCTGCCTCTGAAGCCTTTGTTTAACTGAACTACAGTAGAACCTCAATTTGACATCCCCTCATTTTACATTGTTGTTTTGTAGTCCCACCTATATATGATGCATAATACATTTCCCTGATTTTATATTTTCCTGGATTTTACAACATTTTTTTCTGGTCCACTGAAAACTGTAAAATGGCGGTTCTACTGTATTAAGTTTATAGACGATTCAGCCCAGAGAAACCAGCTGAGTCTCAAGCGGCAAGAAAAATGTTTATATTAGTAGGGATGCACCAAATCCACTATTTTGGATTTGGCTGAACCCCCAAAATCTTTGCGAATACCGAACCGAATCTAAATCCTAATTTGCATATGGGAACGGGAGAAAAAATGTTACTTTCTTGTTTTGTGACAAAAAGGAACTCAATTTTCCTCCCCGCCCCTAATTTGCATATGCACATTTGGATTTGGTTCGGCCGGGCAGAAAGATTCGGACGAATACGAATCCTGCAGAAAAAGGCTGAATCCAAAACCGAAGCCTGGATTCGCTGCATCCCTAGATATTAGAATCCTTAAGTTATTGATAATGCAATAATTAAAGGCCTTAGTAGGAAGCTTCACATGGAAACATGACAGAGATGTAAGGGCCAACTGTCTCATAAGTATAAACAAAAGCTGATGACAGGGACACACACATCAGTGTACAGTTTATATTACTCACTGGTCAATGTGCTGCTGTCTGACTAAATGATCAAATTCAAACAATCCACTTGTTTGTACACTGTATTATTTGTGAGCAAAGATGTGACCATCTGATCTGATCATTTTGCTATTGGATTGCTCAACAGGCAACTTGTATGTATCCCTCAAAGGACCAACATCCTTTACTGTGCCCCACGTTTTGCCTATATATCAACAACTGCTTCAGTTTTTTTTGTAATTTAACAGAACATATGGTTTCTGACGCTGGAGTTTTTAATAATAAGGGGCCCATTTACTTAGTTCGAGTGAAGGAATAGAATAAAAAAAAAGTTTGAATTTCGAATGTTTTTTTTTGGCTACTTCGACCGTCGACTTCGAATCGAACTAAAAATCGTTTGACTATTCGACCATTCAATAGTCGAAGTACGGTCTCTTAAAAAAAAAAAACTTCGACCCCCTAGTTCACCACCTAAAACCCACCGAAGTCAAGGTTAGCTTATGGGGAAGGTCCCCCATAGGCTTTGGAACAATTTTTAGGTCGAAGAAAAATCGTTTGATCGATGGATTTTTCGTTCGATCGAACTATTTGCGGTAAATCCTTCGACTTCGATGTCGAAGGATTTCAATTCGGCAGTCAAATATTGACCATAAGTAAATTTGCCCCTAAGTGTATGATGTGTATTCAAGCATTTTGCCACCTGAATATTTTCTTATTTATATGAGGGAAAAATAGCTCAGAGTATCTCAGGCAGGGTTGTCCGACCCACCCACGTTAATAAAGTAACAGTAAAATCAAAAAAGTGTTTTAATGTAATAAAAATATAATGCAGTGTTGCCCTGCACTGGTAAAACTGGTGTGTTTGCTTCAGAAACACTACTATAGTTTATATAAATAAGCTGCTGTGTAGCAATGGGGGCAGCCATTCAAAGGAGAAAAGACACAGCAGATAAGCTCTGTCTGTCTAATGGTGTTATCTGTTATCCATTAGTCAACCTGTGCCATATAACCTTTTTTCAATTTCCACCATTGCTACACAGCAGCTTGTTTATATAAACTATAGTAGTGTTTCTGAAGCAAACACACCAGTTTTACCAGTGCAGGGCAACAATACATGATATTTTCTTTTCTTTGAAACACTTTCATTTTTTGGTGTTACAGTTCCTTTAAGCTAATTGTCAGTGAGCATTTATGAGCTGTAATCTAAACCATGAGTGAAGTGGCAGGGTCAGTTTCGACTTCAGTCTACAAACTGGCAAATCGGTCACAAAACACAAAAAAAAAAAAAGTACGGATGCAACGAATTCACTATTACAGCAACAAATCCTAATTAGCATATGCAAATTAGGGGTGGGAAAAAATTTTTTACTTCCTGGTTTTGTGACAAAAAGGCATGTGATTTCTCTCCCCGCCTCTAATTATGCATATGCAAATTAGGACTCCGTTCGGCTGAATCCTGCTTAAAAAGTCTGAATCCTGGCCGAATACTTATCCGAATACTGGATTTGGTGCATCCCTAAAAAAAAACTATTGCTATGACTCAGTGGTACAAACTTAGTGCTCAATTACAAAACATTAATTACAGAAATGGAGGCTACACCTTCCCTGTTAATGGGCCTGGTGTTGTATTGCCCACACAGCATATATTGCACAAGGGGGATAATGGAAATAATCTCTTGGCTATTATATCATTTAAAACCTACAAGTTTTAAGGGGTTTTCATTTGTTATAGAAGGAATAAAATTAAAAAGCCTCCCAAAGGGGGCAGACACAATCATACAACTTAATAAAAGCAATAAAGTGCATAAGCGCACGTTCCAGCACAGCATAAAAATGGATTACTGTAAAGAGACTGCCCAAAAGCTCCTTCCCAAGGGTAATATGTAAGATTCATTGGAAAGGACATTTCAATAGGTTTTTATGAGATGAGAAGAGTCAACATGCAGTGCCTTGTGTGATAAGCCGCACATGCCGCTCTTTGAACAATGATCAGTAGGTTTTTATTTTACCTTTTTTCGTGGTCTAATATTTTCTCGCCATTCTCTGATTAACTGAATGTGGTGCTCGTCCAAGGACTTCAGCTTCTGTGTCTCGTGTTCTACCAGCAGGTGGCACTTTTCATTCTGCAAAGGAGAAGTATCTGTCAGCTAAACATTGCACAGAAAGCACTCAGCTGCTACACAGTATTTTCTACCCTACAGCTTTCACATATCAAGGACCTACTCTGCTCCTGTGTCTCATCATATTTAATATATACTAAAGTGACGACATCAGACTGCTAGATACACCCATTCAGTATTAGTTTGTACTGTGCCTGTATAAGATAAAACTGCCATTACTATGTTGCCAGTACTCTTCCTGGCTTAGTCTAAGTTCGAGATCACACCCTATAAACACACACACACACACACACACACACACACAAAACTAAAACCTTCCTAGGCTTTTTTTTTTTTTTTAACAAGTCTCCAGGTTTTCCTGGATTAATACAACCAGCCTGCTTAAAGGGCATGTAAAGTCTAATATAGAATAAGGCTAGAAATGCTGTATATTGTATACTAAATATAAACATGAACTTACTGCACCACAAGCCTAATCAAACAAATAATTTATGCTTTCAAAGTTGGCTACAGGGGGTCACCATCTTGTAACATTGTTAAACATCTTTGCAAGACTAAGACTGTGCACATGCTCAGTGTGGTCTGGGCTGCTTAGGGATCGTCATAAACAAAGCTGCTTGAGTTCTGCATGGCTGGGAAGTAAGACGGGGGCTCCCCCTGCTGTTCATAAGTATGATTGTTTTCCTGCTCAGCAGTTAGGGACCGTCTGACAATTCCTATCCACAGCAGTAAATGAAGGGAGAATTTCACTGCATACAGTCAACTTTCTTATAAAAACGGTACACATTTTTTAATTAAAGTATATTGGAGATAGGTTTCTTTTTCATTAAAGAAAGTAAAAATGGGATTTTATTGTTTTGCCTTTACATACCCTTTAAACACTTGATTCTATTTGGCGGGATGCTGAAAATTGTAGCCCAACAACATTTTGAAATCCAAGTTTGATTTATTTGATTTATTTAGAGTCACTGCTCTAAATCAAAGCAGACAAGAAAACCAATTTGTTTTAAAGGAATTGTTCAGTATACAAATAAAAACTGCGTAAATCGATAGGCTGTGCAAAATAAAAAAATGTATCTAATATAGTTAGTTAGCCAAAAATATAATGTATAAAGGCTGATATGACTGGATGTGTAACATAATAGCCAGAACACTACTTCCTGCTTTTCAGCTCTCTTGGTTTCCACTGATTGGTTACCAGGCAGTAGCCAATCAGAGATTTGAGGGGGGGGGGGCACATGGGTCAAATCTGTTGCTTTTGAATCTGAGCTGAATGCTGAGGATCAATTGCAAACTCACCGAATAGTTATGTCCCATGTTGCCACCCTTCAAGTCGCTGACTAACACAGAGTTAGAGAGTTGAAAAGCAGGAAGTAGTGTTCTGGCTATTATGTTACACATCAAGTCACTCCAGCCTTTATACATTACATTTTTGGGTAACCAACTATATTAGAAACATTTTTTTATTTTGCACAGATCTACTTACCTAGTTTTTATTTTACACTGAACAATTCCTTTAAAATCTTTTGTTGGGGAACCATCATCTCATGCCTTTCATAGGATATACAGGAACAGGTATAGGATCCATTATCCGGAAACTAGTTATCCAGAAAGCTCCGAATTACGGAAAGGCCGTCTCCCACACTCCATTTCATCCAAATAATACAAATTTTAAAATTCCTTTTTCTCTGTAATAATAAAACAGTAGCTTATACTTGATCCAAACTAAGATATAATTAATCCTTATTAGAAGCAAAACCAACCTATTGGGTTTATTTAATGTTTAAATGATTTTCTAGTAGACTAAAGGTATGAAGATCCAAATAACGTATAGATCCACTATCCGGACAGCCACAGGCCCCAAGCATTTTGGATGGATAAGGTTGTACCCGATTACCTGCATTTGCAAAAGATCTCGGACGTTGCAGTCACACTCTGCAAGCATCTCCATTAACTGGTGCTCATGCTTCTGCTGTTGCTGCAACCTCTCTGCTTTCTGTCTTTTTTCCTCTTGCAATGAAAACTGAAAATTAAACCATCAATAACATAAAAGACATAAAGGGTGTTACATTTTTCTTGCGAACAACAGGTGCTCAAGCAATACCATGGGTACAGTTTTTAAGGCACAATTTAATGATAAAAGCAGGATATAATATATACAGGTTTAAAGTGGTTGTTCACCTTTGAATGAACTTTTAGTATATGGAAAATGACATTTTAAGACAATCTGCAGTTGGTTTTCATTTTTTATTAGTTGTGCTTTTTGAGTTATTAAGCAGCTCTCCAGTTTTCAATTTCAGCAATCTGGCTAGGGTCCAAATTCCCCTAGCAACCATGCAATGATATGAATGAGGGACTGGAATACGAACAGGAGAGGACCTGACTAGAAAGACTTAGGGTCAAGGCATACATGCAAATTCCGGGAGATTAGTCGCCCGACGACAAAGATCCTTTTCTTCGAGGCAACTAATGTCCCTGAACTGCCTCCCCACCGGCTAAAATGTAAATCACCGGTGGGATGGCACTCGGAGCGATTCGTTTTCTGAAGTCGCTCGAAGTTGGAAACTTACATTTTAAAAAGAGGAGATGTCACCGGGCGACTAATCTCCCCCAATCTGCCTGTGTGCCCTGTGGGTCAGGGCACACAGGCAGATTTGGGGCGATTTAATTTCCCCGAACTGCCTTCCCGCGGCTAAACTGACTAACATTTTAAAAAGAGGAGATGTCACCGGGCGACTAATCTCCCCCAATCTGCCTGTGTGCCCTGTGGGTCAGGGCACACAGGCAGATTTGGGGCGATTTAATTTCCCCGAACTGCCTTCCCGCGGCTAAAATGTAAATCGCCGATGGGCGATTCCGAAGTGTCACGAAAAAGAGATTTGTCGCAGGGCGATAATCTGAATCTGCCTGTGTGCCCTGACCCTTAGGGTGGTGGCAGACGGGGAGATTAGTCGTTCAGCAACAAATCTCTACTGCGGGCAACTAATCTCCCCAAAAGCCTTCCCACTGGCAAGAGTATGATTCGCAGCCACTTAGGAAATCTGAAGCGATTCGTATGCCATACGAATCGCTTCGGATTTCCAGAGTCACCCGAAGTTTCCTCATGAGGCAACTTCCTATAATCAATACGTATGCCACGTGATTCATACTCTTGCCGGTGGGAAGGCTTTTGGGGAGATTAGTCGCCTGCAGTAGAGAGGATTTGTTGTTGGATGACTAATCTCCACCCTTACAGAGCATTTGTTTTTAGATGGGGTCAGTGACCCCAATTTAAAAGCTGGAGTCAGAAGAAGAAGGCAAATTCAAAAACAATAAAAAAAAAAAAAAGCATCTTGAAAAGTTGATTAGAATTAGCCATTATATAGCTCTAACTTAAAGGTGAACCCCTTTAAAGGTCTGATGGACTTGGCGCGTCAATCACAAAGTAAGAAGCAAAAAACAAAATGCTGCATGTGCCATGAGCCTTATTTTTGAGCAGGTGTAATCAGTAAAGATACACAATGATTGCTTTTGTCTGGGTCATTTCATTGTAGAAGCAGTGACAGTTGGATTAACCCCTTTCCTACCAATGGCCGCTCTAGACTATCCAGTTGAATGGAATAATGGGATAATGATCCACAAAGAAGGCTTGGCTAGTCCAGTGTCCTACCTGCTTAATCTTGTCCCTCTGCTCTGCAGCACTGCCGCTTGGGCTGATATGGAGACTCTTCTTGAACATAGTCATACGGGTCTTTGCCTCTGCTTTTTGGTTTTTTGGCAGACGGACCTTCTCCTGCTGCTGGCGCAACCTAAGTTGTTCCATCATTCGCTGGTTGTATCTCTGCATCTGTTCTTGCTCCTGAAAGTACAGACATTAGCGTTCTTTGGCACCCAAGCCGCCCACAACTTAATTCACAGGTTGTAGTGATTATCATAATGTAAATTCTTTCTCTGCATCAGTTTTTTTTTTGTGATGCAGTTTTCTGTCTTTATTTCCATATGTAGAAAAGAATATGCCATCCTGATAGGGTGGAAGTACAATCAAAGGGGCAGTAAACTTTCTTTACTACACTGGTAAGTTTTACTACATTGGTACAAACCGTTTACCTTTTCATGTTTCCTCAAGAGCTCATGGCGCTGTAGGAAATACTGGTCCTTCAGCTGCTGTTTCACTAGTTGGTGTCTCTCCTGCAAGTGTCGCTCCTCCAGCTCCCAGATAACCGATTCCCTGTCTGGAAAACACAGTATTTATATGGTCGGTTAGAACATTCTACATATCTAATAGTAATATGTGAGGGGTATTCAGCTCTGAGAAGGTAATTGTACCTCTGAGAAGTTGCTGCTTTTTGTTTAGGAATTCCCGCTCCTTGTTATAGATCTCCTTCCTGTTCTCCAGAACAATCACTCTCATGGCAAGGTTCAAATCCTCCTTCTGCCGATTTACGAATTGCTGTTCCTGCAGTCACAGGGAGGGAACAAGGATTTAGGACACTGCAGGTGCATCAGAATAATGAACCAGAACTAGAAATAATAATCTTAGGCAATAAATAAAAAAAGTAGGGGTTTCCTACTTTCCAGGGTATTATATTTTCTCTGCTTCCAGGGGTCTCTTGAAGTAATGTAATATTCACCTCAAGCTGCTGCAAGGATCACTTAGTAGCACATTTAAAGGAGAACTAAACCCTAAAAATGCCATGCTTTATATACTGAACTTATTGCACCAGCCTAAAGTTTCAGCTTGTCAATAGCAGCAATGATCCAGGACTTCAAACTTGTCACAGGGGGTCACCATCTTGGAAAGTGTCTGTGACACTCACATGCTCAGTGGGCTCTGAGTTGCTGTTGAGAAGCTAAGCTTAGGGGTCCTCGTAAAATATCAAGCAGAAAATGAGGTTTGTAATATAAGCTGATGCTACAGGACTGATTATTAAATTCTGATGCTAATTGCACTGGTTTCTGTGCTGCCATGTAGTAATTATCTGTATTAATTACTAATCAGCCTTATATTGTGACATTTATATTCTATCTGTACTGTATATTGTGAGTGGGTCCCTAAGCTCAGTAAGTGACAGCAGCACAGAGCATGTGCAGTGAATCAGCAGAAAAGAAGACGGGGAGCTACTGGGGCATCTTTGGAGACACAGATCGTCCCTGCTAAAGGGCTGTGGTTGCCTTGGGCTGGTACAGAAGCCTGAAACATAATGTACAACATTTCTAGCTACTTCTTTAGTTTAACTTTTCTTGTCCTTTAACTTGGCCCAGGGTAAAAGACGACACATTTTGCTTATTGGGTGACTGACTAACAAATGGGCAACGTCCCAGTATTTACTGGGATCAAGACTGTATCAAGGGAATCTCTCATTGTTACTGTTTCAATTTAGCATTGTCATCGTTTTAATGGAGAATGTAGAATTCCACTGAATTAAGAGTTTATATGTAAATTTGTACAACTTTGGGCAGGTTTTTGTTTTACCAAATTGTTGGGCAACCCCTGTGCACAGTACTGTAAACTCACCAAAACTATTATACTGCACATGTTCTATGTCCTGGGAAGCCCCGAGTCTCTGTGCCCTTACTGTCTAGTAAAGCTGATTATTTTTCAGGAAAGAATCTTTGATGTTAAGGATATCTATACCATAGTGGCAACATTAGCTATGGACACCCAAACATAGTGCCTGAATAGTATGTATTCCGATTATTCCCTTCCCATTATACTTATCACTAGTTTATGTGTACTTCATTTTAGCTATAGTTTTTTTTTTTTTATACATTTCACATTTAAGCCTCAATTCCTCAATTTGACTATGAGAACTACTTACCAGCGACTGACAATGCAAGTGAAAGTATAACAACCCCCCCCATCTTGTTCATATACCAAAAAGACACACTTTAAGGGGGTTATTTATTAAAGTCTGAATTTATCTCAATATTTTCTGCTACAAACTCTGATCAAATTCTTTTTACAGGGAAAAAAATAAATCAAATTTTCACAATTTATTTGGATTTTTCATCCAATTTTCACGGTTTTTCGAATTTTTCACTGAAAACTTTGGGGTATTGCAACCTTGAAAGGTCTAATATGCCTGATATTGTGATTCTGACTTTTCCATTCTCAGGGGTTAATAAATTCCAAAAAATTCGAGATTTTTTTTTAAAAAAGTCCAATTTTATAAAAAATAAAAAAAATAAACAAATTTTTCGTGATTTTTGCATTCAGAGTTTAGAAAATAACCCCCTAAGTGTAATTTTGCACATGTGGTCACTACCATCTTGCTCCATTCTGATAAAGGTGCATTTGAAAGCAGCAAATTCCCAGCACTTTGGTACTGTTAGTGGTAACAAGAACTGATTTACCAAAGCGCCTCACCCTGTCTTTGTCATGTAATGCCACTGTCTCACAAAAACAAGGCAAACATTTATTTCAGAGCCCTGAATTTCCCTGACCCCGTTTCCTTTGCACTGAAGTGAGTAGTGTGGGATTAGTACCAAAAGTTCTTCTCAGCCCAGCTCTGGTTTCAAATGAATGCATGACATTGAACACAACGCAAATAATAGTGGCAGTAGACATCATTCTGTTTATAGGGAAGAAACCTGGATTATAGTTAAAGGGATTCTGTCATGAGTTTTAAAATGTAGTTTTTATTTCTAAATTTACACTGTTTCCTGAACCAGCAAGTGTATTTTTTTTTTTAGTTGCAATATTGGTGTGTTGGCAGCCATCTCAGGTCATTTTACCTGATCATGTGCTTTCAGAAAGAGCCAGCACTTTAGGATGGAACTGCTTTCTGGCAGGCTGTTGTTTCTCCTACTCAGTGTAACTAATGTGTCGCAGTGGGACCTGGATTTTACTATTGAGTGTTGTTCTTCGATCTACCAGGGAGCTGTTATCTTGTGTTAGGGAGCTGCTATCTGGTTACCTTCCCATTGTTCTGTTATTAGGCTGCTGGGGGGAGGGGTGGTATCACTCCAACTTGCAGTACAGCAGTAAAGAGCGAATTAAGTTTCAGAGCACAAGTCATATGACTGGGGGCAGCTGGGAAACTGACAATATGTCTAGCACCATATCAGATTTCAAAATTTAATATAAAAAATGTTGTTTGTTCTTTGAGAAACGGATTTCAGTGCAGAATTCTGCTGGAGCAGCACTATTAACTGATGCGTTTTGAAAAAAACATACAAGTGTTTTCCCATGACAGTATCCCTTTAATGTTCCACGAGGAGGATGCTACTGTATAACTGCACTGATGCATCTTAAAGAAACTCAGTCCCTTAAGTAGAGTCTGTCATTTGGATCTATGTTTGTAGTTTATTTGGCCAGATCAGTAGCACTTCCATTGTATTTAAATATAGTTTTACGTAGCCTTGGAGTGCTCCCACAACCCCCCTTTTTCCATCATCTTTTACAGTAAAGACCAGAGTATGCTCACTGCTTGTTGATTTCTAGGAGATCATGACACTGAATTCCAGAAATGATTGCCAGCACAAAAGAAGCAAAGAAACAGTTTCAGAGAGTGCTTGACAGTTACTCATAATCAGGTTCTCAAATATGAAGTCCTAATAGAATCTATTGTTCTCTGAACAGGGGAACACTTATTTATCTACAGGTAAGCCATGCACCTTCCACGGCTTTTTCCAAAATGAATCCATTCAATGATAAGGTTAAGTAAACACAGTGTTACTCGCAAAAAGGCAATACTGCTACACTGGAAATCCATGGGGCCACCTGCGTTGAACTTTTGCAAAAAAAAAACAAAAAAAACTTATCAAGGACTCTTTACCCAAGAACAAACTTTGTATACCAATGCCGTGGAAGCTCTGAAAAATTTGAAGCCATCTGGGGAATATGGCTGGAAGTGAATGCAGTGCCTCAAATAGTGCCTCAAGAACTAGTAATAAAAGCATGGCTGAAGCAGTAGGACTATATGTGTAATGTTTTCAGCTTGGTAACCACCTCCAGCTTGCTTCTTCTTCTTCTTCTCTTCTATCACACTATCTTTTTTTTCTATCTGTCCTTTTCTTTGTTGTAAATTGAAATGCAAAATAAAGTTAAACCATCAGAAGAGGGTCACAGACTGGTCCTTAAAAGGATAAAAAAAGGCTAAAATTAAGTAAGCTTTATCAGAAAGGTCTATATAAATACACTTGGAAACCGTGAAGGTAATGCTGCTCTCTGTAAATAAACAAAACACATTTCTTTCCTTCTATTGTTCATACGTGGACTTCTGTATCAGACTTCCTGTTTATAGCATAAACCTCCAGGGCTTGGGCTTGAGCATGCTCAGTTTGCTCCTCTCTCTCCCCTCCCTGCTGTAATCTGAGCCCAGAGCTATGAGTGAGCAGGGAGAGACTCAGGCAGGAAGTGATGTCACACCAAGCTAATATGTCAGCTGCTATCCTAAACAAACAGAGCTTCTAGAGCTGTTTACTCTGGTACAGTAACGCATTGTGCAGAATAAATATATATTATTACAGCTTGCACTATTGTGTTTAATCTATTGACAATAAACTGCTTTCCTTCTCCTTTAAGGGACAGTAGATGTTAAAACAGTCTATGTATTCTGGACTGTATGCATCTTTAGAAAGGCAGCTCTAAAATCATATTACACCAGAAGTGGAAATAAAGATTTAAGCTTCAGGAAATGTGCACCCGACCAGCAGAAAAAAAAATACTGGAATTATAAACAGTTTAAATATAGGTTAACTTGCACAAGTGCTGTCAAGTTTAAATCCAGTGTAGGTGCATATAATCAGCTTATTATCGGAAATGGTGCAGTTTTGGTAAAAAAAAAAAAAATCAAATAATCAGTTTGCAGAAACAGAGGCAGTGTCACTTACTTACCTCAGTTTGCTTCTTATGAGCAAAGCCGTCCATTTGTACTTTCATAGTCTCTCTGCGCTGCTGCCGGGGGAGTTTTTCCACTTGTGCTTTCAACTTTATAAACAGATGAATGATAAGTGTTACCTTCTGTTTTTATATGGGGATATAAAAGACTAAATACTTTTACATTACAAAAGCAAAGACTGCCTGTGAATACAGGCTCTAAGTGGTATACTGTCCCTTTAGGTTATTGGCATGAATTCGGTCAGATGCATTCACTTCTGTGGAGACGAAGTGCTTTATATTTATAGTGCAGTTTACAAATTCTAAAAAAAGAAAAAGTCGAGTAAATCAGACCTCTTTTTTCCTCAGCTTGAGCTGCTCTAAAAATTTGATGTGGTCTCGTTCTTGCTCAGTCTTGATGTGCTTGGCCTCATCTCGTCTGCGAAATGCATGTTCTTGCTCCATCCAAACAATTTGCTGTTTCTGATGCCGCTCAAGCGTTTCCAGTTCTGTGTCATAAAACTTCCGCTTACTCTGCAGGGTAAGATAAGAACAATTAGGATTAAAAACTGGGTAATTAGATAAAATAAAAAAACCTTTCTACTATAGTTGGTTAGCCAAAAATGTAATGTATAAAGGCTGGAGTAACTGGATGTCTAACATAATAGCCAGAACACTACTTCCTGCTTGGCAGCTCTCTTGGTTTCCACTGATTGGTTACCAATCGGTGGCTTGAGGGGGAGGCCACATGGGTCATATCTGTTGCTTTTAAATCTGAGCTGAATGCTAAGGATCAATTACAAACTCACTGAACAGTTATGTCCCATGTGGCCCCCCTTCAAGTTGTTGACTAACTCAGAGTTAAAGACCTGAAAAGCAGGAAGTAGTGTTCTGGCTATTATGTTAGACATCCACTCACTCCAATTTTGGCTAACTAACTATATTAGAACCATTTTGTATTTTGCACAGCCTATCTGATCCAGTTTTTGTTTTCACACTGAACTGTTCCTTTAAGGCTGCATATCATCCCCATAGTAGAAAGAGTCATGTGATGAGATGGAACAAATGTTGGTGATAATGTTAAAATGTCCAAAAATTCTAATTGTGGACTGTGGACCACAACGGTATGTTACAAGTCTGCCATTACTTGTCACTAGTAATACTTAAGTCATTATATACAAGTATAGGATCTATTATACAGAATGTTAGGGACTTTGGTTTTTCCAAATGTGGACCTCCAAACTTTGACTGGTAAAAATCCTTTAAAGGGAAACTAAAGTCTAAAATAGAATAATGCTAGAAATGCTGCATGTTGTATATTAAACATAACTATAAACTCACTGCACGACAAGTCTAATTAAACAAATGATTTATGGTTTCAAAGTTGGCAACAGGGGGGGTCACCATCTTGTAACTTTGTTAAACATCTTTGCAAGACCAAGACCATGCACATGCTCAGTGTGGTCTGGGCTTCAGTTGGGAGTTTACGCGGGATCGTCATAAAACAGCACAGGTCAAATAATTTCTGCCATATAAGACCGATTAATAATCAGAATATACAGACTGCACTGGGCCCTGTGTTGTCATTTAATCTAATGTGTATTTTTTAGTTTTTGTATTGTTTAATACAAACTTTCTCCAACTGGCTGCAGCTTAGTTACCGTCAGGTACAACGGTTTCATCATTACACAGAAAAAGGAAATCATTTGTTTAAATTACAATGATTTGCTTAAAATAAGCTTCTAGATAAGGGATCCCATACCTGCACATCAATTTAAAATATGTTAAAAGGCAATGAAGTTTCCTTGCGAGGCAACTTTGGGGGGCTCCAGTAAAAAGAAGTGATGCATATATTTTCCCACTGGCAATTTACATTTTTACCAGTGGGAAAGCATTTGCAGGAGGTTATCCACCTGCAATAAATCTCCTCTCCACATGTGCCAGCACCCTAAGGGTCAGGGCACACAGGCAGATTCAGGGAGATTCAAATCTCTTCTTTTCGGCGACTAATCTCCCCGAACTGCCTTCCGCCGGCTATTATGAGTCTATAATAAGTCACCTGGGGCAGGCACACAGAATGCTTCGTTTTCTGAAGTCGCCCCGTAATTGCCTCGTGAGGAAACTTCGGAAAACAAATCGATCCGTGTGCCCGCCCCCAGGCGATTTACATTTTAGCCGGCGGAACGCAGATCGGGGAGATTAGTTGCCTCGAAGAGGAGGAGATTTGTCGCCTGGCGACTAATGTCCCTGAATCTGCCCATGTGGCCAGACCCTAAGGGTCAGGGCAGCAGGCAGATTTGGGGAGAATAGTCGGCAACGACAAATCTCCTCTACTTCGGGGCGACTAATCTCCCTGAAACTTCGGGGCGACTACTGAAACTGAATCGCTCCGACCGAGACGTAACTAGAGGGGACGGGCCCTGGCGCAGGACGTGCAGCCGGACCCAGCCCCCTCCGTACGCCCGGAAACGGCTGCAGAACAGAGTGGCATGCAAGCTGCTGGGGGGCCCTGAGGGGGTGCGGGCTCTGGCCCAATCGCACCCCCTGGTCCCCCGGTAGTTACGCCACTGCGCTCCAATTAACATCCCACCGGCGATTTACATTCTAGCTGGCGGGAGGAAGTTAGGGGAGATTAGTCGCCCCGAAGAAGAGGAGCTTTGTCGCCGGGCGACTAATCTCCCCGGATTTGCTTTTGTGTCCTGACCCTTAAGCGCTGGAGTTTCTTTTGATTGCTATTGAGAAGATCTTCGCGATTTGCCAACCAGTAACACAGCACAGTGGAATATGTTGGGACTTTATTAATACTTGTTAATAATATTCAAGAGAAAACACATACATTCATTTCTTGTTCAAAGCGACGCGACATCTGTTCGAGTTGGAAGGAGTGCTTAGAGGTCAGCTGAGCTTGGTGCCTGTGCTCCTCCTTCTGCAGTAGTCTCAATTCACGCAGCTCCTGGCGTCTGGCAGGCAACAAAATAAGAGAACATGCATCAGGATTCCTTTGTAACAATAGACATAACAACATAACGGGCTCCCAACAACCATGCTTTCTAAAAATAGACCACTTTGTAAGGCCTTATGCTTTATGATACAGATAGGGTTGCCACCTTTTCCTATATATTTATCTTTTTTTCCTATTAATAACATTGGGATCAACCCTAGATACAGATCCAAGCAGGGTTTTTATAAAGAACTCCATTGTGCGTCAATTTTAGTTTTACATACAATAGAATATATTGACCAACCAAAACAAACATTTACACTACCTCCACTGGACTCTAAGTAAAAGTAAAACATAAAAGGGCTGTCATTGTCCATTAAAAAGAGGGACAAGTAGCAATACCTTAGAAATGACTCTGCTCATTCAAGTCACAATAAAGCTGAAGGACACAACTAGATCCACTGTAGACTACCCTGTAAACACACCTACATACAGCAAGGTGGAGATCAAATGCAAAAGTCACTATTGAGTGGCAAGCATTTAATTATCTGGCAAACCCTAACATTAAAATCTTTGAACGCTCTTTTTCGAACTCCGCAAAAAAAAAAAAATATATATATACTGTCATGGGAAAACATTTCAAAATGAATCAGTTAATAGTGCTGCTCCTGCAGACTTCTGCACTGAAATCCATTTCTCAAAAGAAAAAACAGATTTTTTTATATTTCATTTTGAAATCTGACAGTGGGCTAAACATATTGTCAGTTTCCCAGCTGCCCCCAGTCATGTGACTTGTGCTCTGGTAAATCTAAGAACAGCACTCAATAGTAAAATCCAGGTCCCACTGAGACACATTCAGTTACATTGAGTAGGAGAAACAACAGCCTGCCAGAAAACAGTTCCATCCTAAAGTGCTGGCTCTTTCTGAAAGCACATGACCAGGCACAATGACCTGAGATGGAGCCTACACAACAATATTACAAAAACAACAACAAAAATAATACACTTGCTGGTTCAGGAATGACATTTTATATTGTAGAGTGAATTATTTGCAGTGTAAACAGTGTAATTTAAAAATAAAAACGACATCATAAAAATCACGACAGAATCCCTTTAACAAAGGGACAAGTCCCAAGAAGAAGATGACAAACACGATACAATTTCCCAGGTATCCTTGGGATTTAAAAGTATATGAGAGAGAGAGAGAGAGAGAGAGAGGGAGAGAGAGAGACTCAAAAATCACACATTAGATCATTTTTGTAGTTATAATTTCACAAGCAATTAGGCTTTACAATAAACCATGATATGTTATCACTGATATACTCCAGCCTGTTTTTTTGGGTGATCATTCTATGTTCTATGGCTCACCTCAAGAAGCGCATCTCTTCATCTTTCTTCTCATCGTCACCGATGATCTTTGAGGTAGTGATGCTCACTTCTACTCCATCCACAACAAACCTCCTTGTTCTCTTCAAGGTCTTTTTGTGCAAACGATTTTCCTAAGAACAAAGAGTGATTGAGCAGAAAGCGGTTAAAAGGCGTGCCAGCTACATATCAGCATTTTCCCACGACTGCTTGGTCAGGCAGAGAAGTGGCACAAAGCTGATTTAGACTTTACTATTATAGTTTGCACAACTTGGTTACAGCTATCTATATGCTGGAGCGGGCCTTGAGGGAAAAAGACAAAGGAATAACATACAGGCTATTTAATTAAATTTTGGCTTTCCCTCTATATTTATGCAGTGAACTAGAATAGGTGGTGTCATCACTCTTATAGGAGTTTTCCTTTGACACCAGCTTAAAGGGGAACGATGGGGAAAATTGAAATTAAGGGGCACATTTACTTAGCTCGAGTGAAGGAATAGAATAAAAAATTCTTTGAATTTCGAAGTATTTTTTTGGCTACTTCGACCTTGAATCGAACGATTCGAACTAAAAATCGTTCGACTATTCGACCATTTGATAGTCGAAGTACTGTCTCTTTAAAAAACAGTCGACCCCCTACTTCATCACCTAAAACCTACCGAGCATCAATGTTAGCCTATGGGGAAGGTCCCCATAGGCTTTCCTAGCTTTTTTTGATTGAAGGAAAATCGTTCGATTGATGGATTAAAATAATTCGAACGATTTTTCCTTTGATCGTACAAACAAAGGAAATGCGGTAAATCCTTCGACTTGGATATTCGAAGTCGAAGGATTTTACTTTGACAGTCGAATATCGAGGGTTAATTAACCCTCGATATTCGACCCTAAGTAAATGTGCCCCTTAATGTAAGCTCATACTAAATTAGTAAAATTTCTAAATACAATTAATTAAAATTCTGCATTGTTTCTAAAATAATCAAGTTTATCTTCACTATTCCTCTTTCAGCATCTGTTGAGTGTCAGATGAATGATCCAATTTATCTTATAGGGGGGCTTCCTTTTCCTAGCAGATGAATAAAAGCTCACTCAAAAAACCGATTCCAGTATAAACAAACTATCCTCCTTTTGCACAAATTCTGCATGTAGAGAGACATGGATGTCTGGTGATTTTAATAGAGTGAGCTCTAATACATCTTGTAGGCAAAAGGAGCCCCCCTGTAAGATCTATTGGAATTTATCAGACACCCAACACCTAAATGAAGAAAGAATGAAGAGAAACAGATGCCGAGAGAGACGTAAACGTGATTATTTCAGAAACGGTACAGAATTTTTAATATTTTTTTTTTCTTATTTTCATGTTTGTGATAGTTCCCCTTTAAAACCATTGGCTAGAAGAGCGACAGCTTATATATGACAGATTTCACCTGGTCTGACTTTCTGATTTCAATACAATGTGTTACAGACACACAGCATGCTTACGTTGTTTGCTGCAGGAAGAAATAACTATTATGATATGGGCACGATTTGCTGTAGGCTCTGCTGCTCTCAGCCTGTATATTTTTGCAGGCTGAGAGAAGTGGATCCGCTCCATGCCCCTGATCCATTGATCTGAATTAGCTCCTCCTACATGCACATACACACGCAGTGAATATCAGCACAAATACCTGAAAGGAGACATCTTTACCAGCATTGCCTCTAATGCACTTATGCACACAACTTATGACAACCCATAAAGAAAAACTGGTATACATATGTAAACTTCATTACTTGTTCTGACCAGCAGATTTGCACTAGATAAGATTACAGTAAGTTTTGAATACTTTAATAATTCTCTGCTTCATAATAAAATTTAAGGTCAACTTTGTCTTCAAAAAAAAAATGAAAGATCACCATTTGCTGAACTGCCAGTAGAGGGCGGTCAACTGCAAATATTCAAAGACTTTAGGACATTGCCTTTTTTTAGTTTCCAAAAAAGGAATATCATTTTCAGGCACATTTTATTGATGGGATCAAGAGAAAAAAATGTCAGCAGTTCCCCCAGCTCCATTTCTCAAAAGAGCAAACAGATTTTTTTATATTCAATTTTGAAATCTGACATGGGGCTAGACATAGTCAATTTCCCAGCTGCCCCAAGTCATGTGACTTGTGCTCTGATAAACTTCAATAACTCTTTACTGCTGTACTGCAAGTTGGAGTGATATCACCCCTCCCTTTTCCCCCCACCTAACAAACAACAGAACAATGGGAAGGTAACCAGATAACAACTCCCTAACACAAGATAACAGCTGCCTGGTAGATCTAAGAACAACACACAATAGTAAAAACCCATGTCCCACTGGGACACATTCAGTTACATTGAGAAGGAAAAACAGCAGCCTGCCAGAAAGCATTTCTCTCCTAAAGTGCAGGCACAAGTCACATGACCAGGGGCAGCTGGGAAATTGACAAAATATCTAGCCCCATGTCAGATTTCAAAATTGAATATAAAAAAATCTGTTTGAAATTCGAAGGTTTTTTTGGGTACTTTGACCATCGAATGGGCTACTTCAACCACGACTCGAACTAAAAATCGTTCGACTATTCGATAGTTGAAGTACTGTCTCTTTAAAAAAAAACTTCGACCCCCTAGTTCGCCACCTAAAACCTTCTGAAGTCAATGGTAGCCTATCGGGAAGGTCCCCATAGGCTTTCTAAGTATTTTTTGGTCAAAGAAAAATCGTTCAATCGATGGATTAAAACGATTTTTCATTCCATCGAACTATTTGCGGTAAATCCTTCGATATTCGAAGTCGAAGGATTTCCATTCGGCAGACGAATATCAAGGGTTAATTACCTAAATTTGCCCCTAAAACAAATTGCTTTTAAATATCTATATAATCATAAAAGTTCATGTCAAGGACACACTGCCCCTTAAAACATTTAGAAACCGCCTGCATTCACATTAACAGTTCAGACAATAGGGCAGATTTATTAAGGGTCACATTTTTTTTTATGGTCAAAACTGTCAAATTCGAATTGTGAATAATCCAAACTTGTTTTGATTTTGAATTTCAAGATTTATCAAACTGTGGCCCATTAAAAATTCTACTTTGCCACCTAAAAACTGCCGAGTTCATGTATAAGTCAATGGGAGAGGTGCAGTGACCATTTTGAAGCTGGAATCGTTTGTTTAGTTGAATTCGATACAGAGTTTTCGGGTCGGTAATATTCGCTCGGGTTTTAGATATTTGATTTTTCTTTTTATTAAATAACCCCCCAATTGAATTTCGAGTAAAATCTAAATTTATTCGAGTTAAAAAAAAAAATTCACATGAATTCGACCTTTGATAAATGTGCCTCTATGTGTGCAATGACAGATGATCCAATTTTGAGTGCTTTGACTTCTGGAGTAGTAGCAGCCCAAATACAAAGGTCCAAATGCCAGAAATCACCATTGCCTTCCGAGTATTGGCTGAAAGCACTTTGAGCATTTTGAGTGTTTGTCAACAAATTCTAGTTTTGACCTGGACAGCCCGGTATTTTGAAGGGCTGCCCGGGTACAAAACTTCCTGCCCGGTCAGGATTCCCCATGATTGACAAGGCAATCGGACAACCGCTGATTGCAGTGTCATAGCCCCGCCCCTGACATCATGGCCGCCCCTCTATGTCACGGCCCTGCCATCCTGCCCGGTCTCCACCAGTTGGAAAGGTTCCCACCCTACTTTATACATTACATATTTGCCAAACTAACTATATTAGAAACTTTTTTTTACTTTGCACAGCCTATTTACCCAGTTTTTATTTTTATACTGAACAAATCCTTTAACCGCTCCTGAATTAAGTATGCAAAAGGCAATGTAGCCCATAGCTACTAATCAGCAGAACATTTCATAAAAGTAAAGCCCTGACTTGATTCTACACTTCAGGCTCTAGAACATGAGCTCTTGGTTTTAGTATTTCTCTGCCACCAAAATAGACTGTATTCCTATACTTTGTAAACATCCCACAACAACACAGTCACACCCTGCGTGAGATACAAGAAATCTTTTCCTCAATAAACTGAAGTGGTTCTCTCCATCAGCGATGGCTGTAAAGGGGAACGAAGTAGATACGACAGGGATTAATCAGTAACTTTGTCTGATTTAACTAAACTCATAGGCACAATGTTTGCTTTGGTAACCGGTTCTCATATTTTATAATCTGCATTAAAGGCAACGTTTCACTTTTCCATAAAAATGGTTTATTTAGAAGCTAAATTAGGTATAGGGTAAGATTATTTACATTTTAGGATATGCGGAATGCTTACCTGGCTGGGTTTTAGTTTGCAAGGGTTACAAGCTTCCAATGTTTACCAGGCTATCAACACCCCCTAGTAACCTAATTTAGGAAAATCACCTAAACATTCCCACTTGATACCAGTCTAAATTAAGCCAAAACATAGTCTATATTGCAATGTAATTTGTGTTTGACCCTAATTTATGCAAGGATGTGGGCATGGGGGATTTCTGGTGATTACAAATATTGAAAATATGCTGCCCAAGTCTGAGATTAATTTAGTCAGGTTTACAAGGTGTTGCAATTTAAAGATTATTAAAAAAAGCAAATATATTATTATTAATATAATCTATAAAGTAGGAAGGTGATCAATCCCTTTGCACTATTATAGAGCAGACAGAACTGCGAGGATGGGATCTGCGTGACTGCGTATACTGTATGTGCAATGTGGTTATTGTCTGAAACCCAATTTGTCTTTTTCCTGACTTAAACTAACATAGCTTAGTGCCCAGACCCAAACTTAACGTTAAAGGGGAACTATCACGAAAATGAACATTTAATAAAAACGTTATCATACTGAAGTAAGAAACTTTCTAAATACAATCAAAAATTCTGTATTATTTCTGAAATAATCAAGTTTATGTTCACTATTCCTCTCTCAGCAGTTGGGTGTCAGATGAATGATCCAATAGATCTTATAGGAGGGCTCCCTTTCCTAGCAGATGAATTAGAGCTCACTCATAACTGACTCCAGTACAAACAAAATCTAACAAAATAACTGCCTTTTGCACAAATTCTGCATGTAGAAAGACATGATGTCTGGTGATTTTAATAGAGTGAGCTCTAATACATTTTCTAGGCAAAATGAGCCCCCCTATAAGATATATTCGATTATTCATCTGACACCCACGTCCTACATGAAGACAGAGTGAGGAGAAACAGATAAAGAGAGAGGAATAGTGAACATAAACTAGTTTACAGAATTTTTAATTGATTGTAAAAGCTTATATTAAATTTTCATTTTCGCGATAGTTCCCCTTAAACTTGTGTTTTGCATTTCCTCAGTTTGCAATTTTAACAGGTACCTGGTTGCTAGGACAAACTCTCCACAGCAACAGTGGACAAATGAGTAAAATTAGGGTCTGTTGTGAAGATACTTTTTTTCAACCCAAAACATCTTAACTCAAAAACCATAATTGTTTCATGATTAAAACAATAGGCAAAAAGATTGTTCAGACCAAGAACTCAAAACCGCATTTCAAGAGCTTAAAGGAATTGTTCAGTGTAAAAATAAAAACTGGGTAAATAGATAGGCTGTGCAAAATAAAAAATGTTTCTAATATAGTTAGTTAGCCAAAAATGTAATGTATAAAGGCTGGAGTGATTCGATATATAACATGTCAGTCAGAACACTACTTCCTGCTTTTCAGCTCTCTTGGTTTACACTGACTGGTTACCCTGGTTACCAGGCAGTAACCAATCAGAGACTTGAGGGGGGGCCACATGGTTTATATATGTTGCTTTTGAATCTGAGCTGAATGCTAAGGATCAACTGCAAACTCACTGAACAGAAATGTACCATGTGGCTCCCCTTCAAGTCGCTGACTAACTCAGAGTTAGAGAGCTGAAAAGCAGGAAGTTGGATTCTGGCTGTTTTATTAGACTGTTCACTCCAGCCTTTATACATTACATTTTTGGCTAACTAACTATATTAGAAACATTTTTTTATTTTGCACAGCCTATCTATTTACACAGTTTTTATTTTCACACTGAACTGTGCCTTTAAATGCTCATAGATGTTTCATGATTAAAACAATGGGCAAAAAATAGGCCAAGTCCTAATGACTAAACCCAAACCTGCATATTACAAGAGGAGAACTCAACCCATTTGTAAAAAACAGAGTACCCAACACCCCAGGTAGACCCCCCCTCCCCCCAGGCTAACTTTTCGCCCTGTGGGAAATGCCCCATACTTTATACAGTTAGTTGGGTTTTCGACTGTATCAGTTTTATACTATTCTTACCCTGTGTGACAGAAAGCCAGTTTCCTTGTTAATGGACAGGTCCGCAGACAAATTCATACTGATGTCCATGCTTTCAGAAGCAGAATTGCTGCCAGAATCGGAATCCCTCTTGGACCAGTTGGTGAAGTAACGTGTGGGGGAATCAAAGCTCCCATTGGGCACCAGTTCCGCAGACTGAGCGCTCCTCTGCCTCTGGCTGGATGCAGAACTGTGCTCCTCACCTCTGTAACTCTCTGCTGTAGAATTTCTCTTTGGCTCAAGGTTGCTACTCAAGGGGTTCAAGATGATTATGTCAGGGTTTCTATTCACAGCATCAGGTCTACCGTTTTCAGGACAGTTCTTAACTTCATTGTTTCTTCTCTGTGAATAATTGTCTGCTTGGGAATCTGTGTTTTGTGGTGACGTCGCTGAGTGGGGTTTTATCCCATTACCCACTTGTTCCTTCTCAATATCTTTGCCTATTTCCACATGTGTGCTTTGGCTGACACCCTTTGTCTTTGGACTAAGCTAAAAAAGGAGAAACTATGTTAATCAGTTACCAAAATGGCTTTGAGCAACAATCCTAAAATACGATTACAGAAAAGCCATCTTCATCTCAGCACCTACATATAATATTCAACATATTCCAAAATAACATTGATGTTTCTCAGCACCTGGGAGAACCTGTTCTCTACGCATAGCTACATGTCAGCTTGAATGCGGATATACAAGTGTTTCTATAGCAGGTGAAAGAATGATGGCTGGTATAATCTATAATTTTAATAGCAAGTTTACATGTTGGCATCAAAGATTAAAACACATTCAATAAAGGGACTCCCTGTATTGAGCACAAATGTTTATACACATCCATCCAGCGTACAGATCAACCTTAGGCTTGTATTGGAGGTTATGTAATATAATATTTGCAACAGGCCCAGGCACCTATAGCAACCAATCAGTAAGTAGCATTAATTGGTCACCTGTTTAAAAGTAAACATCTTATTGGTTCGCTACGGGTAACTGCACTGCCTTTTATTACATAATGGGAGCTATGCTTTTATTGGGGTTCAGTAAAAAAAAGTTTTGCTACAGCACTAGTCACCAACAGCAACTAATCAATAGGTATCGTCTACTAGTCACCTATTTAAAGAACAAAAGAGATTAAAAAGAAACTCCTCCTCCTGAACCGCATTTAGCAGACCCTCAGATACTGTCCTGTTTGTCATAGCTGCAATTAAAAATCAAAGTAGCACAACAAGGTTGGTGGACACCGCCTTGCACTGTTTGATGTCTTTTTTCCCCAGTGACTGTCAAACAGGCGCATACAGAGCTGAATTCAAGTCTGGAGTGGCTTGAACTGCACAAACTCCTGAGGAATGAAAGCTGGAAAAATGACATTAAGCGGGGATGGAAGCCTCTAGAGGTATCATCGGGTTTTAAACAAATGTAATTCTCTTTTTTGACCAAACATCTTATTGGTTACTTTGTTTTAGTATACATGGGCAAACTTCTTTTATTATACATGGGTTGGAAATGCTGATAAGTCAACTAAAAATTCCAGTCAAGGTCAGTCGCTTCTAGAGTTAAGCTCCCCATAGACGCGACGATTCTTCTTGCCGAACGACCGATTTTAGGGAAGCCCGACTAATCCTTCGAAATTATCGTGCGGTTAGTGGTATTCAAACGATCGTACATCTTACGATTTTTCGGCCAACACCTGTCGGGAAATTGATCGGCCAGGTCAAAAAATCTGTCGGTCCCAGTGCAATCTATCTATGTTTGCAGGGCCAAGCAGGCAGCTCCCCTTTGTTTTCCTGGCAAATTGGTATTTTTAGTTGATGGTCAATTCGTAGGATCATACGATCGTTCTGAGAAGATCGTGGTCTCACGATCAGGATCTGATCTTTTAAAAATCTCAACGTCTATGGCCAGCTTAAAGCTGTCAAAGACATATGGGAATTCAGCAAGGGATACCTCTTAGCATGCCGAGGGGAGGAAAAAAGAAAGACTGTTCATAGGCAGCTGAGAGATGAACGGTTCCCATTGGTGAACGGTTCTCTTTAATGTGATGCCAGTATGAATACAAGTGTGAGATACTGGTCTTATCCAAAGGCTCTTAAGGTGGCCATACACAGAGAGATCCGCTCGTTTTGGCGATGTCGCCAAATGAGCGGATCTCTCCCCTATATGCCCACATTGAGGTGGGCGATATCAGGCTGATCCGATCCATGATAACATGATTTTTCCACGAAACATGATTTTTTGACCCTGCCCAATTAACATCTGCTCGACTTTCAGCCAGATATTGAATCAGGGCCGCCAGCCGGATGGGCCCATACACGGGCCAATAAGCTGCCGACTTGGGTCTGTTGGCAACTTTTATCGGCCTGTGTATGGGGGCCTTTAGACGAGAGACATCAAAATCTGCAATCCTCCAGTTGTTTTAAACTATGACTTGCTAAGAATGATGGAAGTTGTGTGTCAAAACAGAAGTGCTAAAAATATGGCAACAGTGTGAAAAGTAAAAAGTGATGCTGTGGTTTAGGTACAAAACGCCTTTTAAATTCTTAAATATTTTGTGATAACTTTTTTCAGCTTCCCAGTATGCACCAGATTTTAAGCGGTTGTTTCCCTTAGAAGGGAAGAGCCAGCAGTGAAAAAGTTCAACTTCTTTCTTAGAGGCAACACATGGCTACACATCGTTGTATAGGCTCTAACTAAACTAGCCAGGACATAGATACAAATGCCACAGTCCGTTGTTAGATATACAGCTGATGGTTTAAAGGAGAACTAAACCCTAAAAATTAATATGGCTACACATACCATATTTTACATATTGAACTAATTGCATTAGGCTAAAGTTTCAGCTTGTCAATAGCAGCAATGATCCAGGACTTCAAACTTGTCACAGGGGGAGCATTCCACTTTACATGCCTCACTTCTAGCAGCTCTACCCTACTCT
The DNA here is from genome assembly GCF_017654675.1 of Xenopus laevis. Classification (NCBI taxonomy): domain Eukaryota; kingdom Metazoa; phylum Chordata; class Amphibia; order Anura; family Pipidae; genus Xenopus; species Xenopus laevis. The sequence goes on from NC_054376.1 coordinate 105,544,149, forward strand.
TCCAGATAAACATGAAATGGGATATACATACAGGTACTTTCTCTGGTATTCTGCACAAGCAGTTTAACAACAAGATAACCAAAGTGTTTTTTTCATGAGATAGAAGCAAGATCACCTTTAGCATTAGTATTCCCTATAGATATCTCTCCATTTGAATGTCTAGTATTTGTTTCAGGGATGACAGTGTTGACCTTTGGTAAGATGATGCATTTTGGTTTCTATTACCAGGTTTATAGATTCATGTAATATCATGGCCAGCTAAAAATAGCCCATGTTTGCTCACCCTAACGATCATTATCTGGAGTGTTAAATAGGTGTGTGCCTACTTGTTATGACAACATTCATTCAAAAGGGCATTAACTCATTAACTCAAAAACAAGTGCTTTCCTATTAAAGAATGTTGGAAAGGGTTCATGTGAAAGGAGTAGCCTAGATGTATGAAGCTGCACATTCTTTTTTTGTTGCAAATGGGGAAAACATTTTCTGTGGCACACGGCAGTTGCTGATCTTGGAGTCTAACAGTATATGGTACCATATAGGACAGTGATCCCCAACCAGTAGCTCGTGAGCAACATGTTGCTCTCCAACCCCTTGGATGTTGCTCTCAAGGTCCTCAAAGCAGGTGCTTATTTTTAAATTCCTGGTTTGAAAGCAAGTTTTAATTGCATAAAAACTAAGGATAGTGCCAAGTAGAACCTATTGTAGGCTGCCAGTCCACATAGGGGCTACCGAATAGCCAATCACAGCCCTTATTTGGCACCCCAAGGGACTTTTTCATGCTGGTGTTGCTCCCCAACTCTTTCTACTTTTGAATGTGGCTCACCGGTAAAAAAAGGTTGGGGATCCCTGATATAGGAGGACAAAGGCAACATTAAGTGCAATCAGTGTCGGACTGGTCCGGCGGGAAAACACCCGATGGGCCCCGACCCTTAATGGGCCCCCGCCGGGCCAGACCCCTCTCCCGACCAGTTTGTTAAAAAAAAAAAAAAAAAAAAAAAAAAAAAGATTTCTTTAGGCGCACGCTGTGCCATATGCGCGCAGCAACATTCATACAGAGCCCTGAGCGGCGCCTTTCAAGAAGGAGCGTCGAGCCGCGCCGTCACGGCTCTGTACAGTAGTCCCGGTGGGCCCCTGGCCCCCCAGTCTGACCCTGAGTGCAATGCATTTGATACTAGAATATAATAGTCAGCCCAATTGCATATCATTAGTGCTTAAATTGCATAAGTATTAGAGATGCACTGAATCCATTATTTTGGATTTGGCCGAACCCCTGAATCCACCATGAAAGATTTGGCCGAATAACTAACCAAATCCTAATTTGCATGTGCAAATTAGGGGTGGGAAGGGGAAGACAGTTTTTACTTCCTTGTAAAAAATGTCACGAGATTTCCCTCCCCGAACCTAATCTGCATATGCAGGGGCGATCCTGGCCCCTCTGCTGCCTGAGGCAGCAGCAGTTGCTGCTGCCCCCCCTCCCCCAGAAATTCACTCTTAAAGTACCAGGAGCAGCATTTTTGCTGCCCCTGGTACCTTGTAGGGTGCTGCCGCCTGAGGCGACAGCCTCAACTTGCCTCATTGGCGAAGCACCCCTGTGCATATGCAAGTTAGGATTAATTTCGGCCGGGCACAAGAATTCGCCGAATCTGAATTCGGATGAAAAAGGCAGAATCCTGGATTCGGTGAATCCCTAATAAGTATATGTATAAGTATTACTTTCAAAACATGCTCTTATTTCTGGGTAGCCTATCACTGGTGTTATTTAACATGGAGGACAGATGGCTAAACATCAAGAAGTTGTAACAAGATGTGGCATCATCTCCTTATAGATACCATGTCTGAGTCTTCTTCCTCCTCTGCTTCTCCTTGTTCTTCTATTTCATCCAGCACTTCTGCCTTGGCTTCTGCTACCAGGTCCCGCAGAGGTTTGTTACCAGATGCTTTCTTTACAAACGGGTGCTGGCCAAATAAAAAAAAAAAGGAAATATATTATACTCACGATTCCCGCTGAAATTGTTACTGTGTGACTTTTTACATCTGAACACCATTTTCAAGCAGCAATGAGAGTGGTGGCTCATACTACTAAATATACAGGTATGGGACCTATTATCCAGAATGCTCGGGACCTAGGTCTTTCTGGATAACGTGTCTTTCTGTAATTTGGATCTTCATAACTTAAGTCTACTAAAAAAACCATGTAAACATTAAATAAGCCCAATAGGCTGGTTTTGCTTCCAATAAGGATTAATCATATCTTAGGATGGACCAAGTACAAGCTACTGTTTATTATTACAGAGAAAAAGGAAATAATTTGTAAAAATTTGGATTATTTGATTAAATTGGAGTCTATGGGAGATGGCCTTTCCGTAATTCGGAACTTTCTGGACAACGGGTTTCCGGATAACGTATCTCATACCTGTACTTCGTAACAGCAGTCCTTTACAGATTATAATCATACCACAAAAAGGGAAATGTCACTACACCAGAGCTTACATTTATTTAGGCATGATCCACAGGACAATAACCTGGATTTGTATTTTTATAGAAGGTGGGTTGTTTTGCCAGTTTTTTCGTGTTTAGGGAAGGTGGTCTAACGGCAAGAGGGTTATTAAAAGGCAACTCAAGCTGTTGGCCAGTATATTCATTTTAATTCAGAGGGACGTTGTACCAATGTTCATGGGCACCTTTTTAATATAGATTAAAGTAACAGTTCAGTGTTAAAATGAAAACTGGATAAATAGATAGGCTGTGCAAAAATAAAAAAAATGTTTCTAATATAGTTAGTTAGGTAAAAAAGTAATGTATAAAGGCTGGAGTGACTGGATGTCTAACATAACAGAACAGAACACTACTTCCTGTTTTTCAGCTCTCTAACTCCGAGTTAGTCAGTGACTTTAAGGGGAGCCACATGGGACATAACTGTTCAGTGAGTTTGCAATTGATCCTCAGAATTCAGCTCAGATTCAAAAGCAACAGATATGACCCATGTAGCCCCCCTCAAGTCACTCACTCAGTGGCAACCAAGTGAGCTGCAAAGCAGGAAGTAGTGTTCTGGCTATTAGGTTAGAAACATTTGTTATTTTACACAGTCTATTTACTCAGTTTTTATTTTTATACTGAACAATTCCTTTAAGCTATAATCCTCCTGCCCATGAAGTACTCTGCCCCAAATCTTAGCTAACCAATGAGCATGTACTGATGCTCCCATATATACTGCACTTTCAGGGGAGAAGTAAGAAATTTCTGGGAAAAGAATCTTGTCTGCGGGGATGTGAACCAGGAGCTACATTGATGTTACAGTGAACAGTTTTCTGGAAAGCTCCCTGCTTTATATTAGACACATAGTGGCCCCTGTGCCCACCAAAAATGAAAAAAAAAAAAAAAAATTATAATAATTTTTCCACATCACAGTCTAGGTTAAAAAAAAAACAAAAAAACACAAGATTGTATGTGGTGATATTGTGGTCTCTATAAAACAACATCTGTGACCTTACCTGGATTTAATACACAATTGTGGATTAAATCTGTAGGATTAAGAAATATGTGGCTAAATGGGTGGTCTCTGAAAGTGTTAGGATGCATGTTTGTTAATCAGATTCCTGTTGCAGGAGATTTTGCGTAAAAATACATACAGTGCTTTTTGCAGATGGTTCTGGCTCACCTCCAGTAGTTGCGCAGCACTTGGCCTGGTTTCAGGATTCTTATCTAGTGCCGTCTTCAGGAAACTGTGGAACTCCGGAGACCTTCCAGCAACACAAAACTTGGTGTTGTCATTGGTTATATGACAGAGGAGAATTAAGACCCTACACCAGGCATGTTTGGTCACAATCCCCAGTAAAATCCTCCCAGGGGCCACTTTTATTTGGATAGAAAGAAAATGACTCATCTCTTGGCAAGTTATGCTAGGACCTACATCCATAAAGGGATACATACAACATTGTTATTATTGTGATCTAACATTCCTGCTTGTTTTTATTTTATTTTTCTTAAACTGGCTCTATCACAATGCCATACGTTTCCAAACAATTGTAGACTTCGATATTGTTCAAGGTACTACCATCAGTTTACCAAGGTGCTGGAAAGTGGGATAATGCTCCGCCAGGAATAAATAAACACGAAGAACCATCAAATAAATGGATCGGTCTTTACTATTTATGTTTACTGCTGCTCTATTCTTTTCTCTCCTAAAGTTTACAGAAATTGTGCACCATACACTGTGATGTGAGATATTTTTTTCAAAATGTCTGTAATGTTAAATACGTGTTGAAACTAAGCTTTCTGGAAAATTTTTAGAATGAATAAAAATACAGTAAAAAGAAAAAAAGAAATGCTGCACCATATTTATCCATATCAGTTTACCTGCCAATATAGCTTGTGAATTTATAAAAGAGCTCAAGTGACAAACAATGCATTAAATACAACAAAATATTCCCCACTGATTTTAATTTTCTGACATTTAGGGGCCCATTTACTTAGCTAGAGTGAAGGAATAGAATAAAAAAAACTTCGAGTTTCGAATTTCGAATGTTTTTTTTTGGCTACTTCGACCATCGACTACGACTTTGAATCGAACGATTCGAACTAAAAACCGTTCAACTATTCGGCCATTCGATAGTCGAAATACTGTCTCTTTAAAAAAAAAAACTTCGACCCCCTAGTTCGCCACCTAAAACCTACCAAAGTCAATGTTAGCCTATGGGGCTTTGCAATCTTTTTTTGGTTGAAGAAAAATCGTTTGATCGATGGATTAAAACCCTTCGAATTTGTTCAACCGACCGAATTGCGGCAAATCCTTCGACTTCGATATTCGACCATAAGTAAATTTGCCCCTTAACGTAAGAAAAACATTTCTGTTCTTGGGGTAAGAAAAGAGTCTGCCAGCTAGATTTGTTGAAGTATTATGGGTCTTACCACTTGGAAACAGAAGAAAGGGTAGGAGGCTCAGATTTGGCAATCTTCAGCAAAACCCTCATTGGGTTGAGCTCATGGTGAGGAGGCTCAATCTGAGCCATTTCTATGAGAGTAATGCCTAGAGACCAGATATCTGCTTTGTAGTCATAAGGAGCATCCTTCATTGTCTCACACATCACTACTTCAGGAGCCATCCTATAACAGATAAGAACACAATGAGAATTAAGCAATCCCACATGAGCGCTATAAAAAATCTCACTAGTAAATAGTATAAAACGCTACTCAATGTTTGGCACATTAGGACATATAGTAATACAGTCAATACAAATTAATCAGGTTCCAACTTTGCGTTCATCAGAAATGCTGTCTATATGGTCTTATTAAAATTTATTTGTTCTAAACAACAGAATTACTAAAGGCAAATTTCTTACAGTGAAGGGACAAACACATTTTACCATGATCAATCTTGGCATAATTAAGATGATGGGGGCAAATGAAGATATGTTTTCACTTTTGGTTCTACAGTGGCTCATGGTCGTATTTCTATGTTCTGTGATGGAAGAGAATTACTGGTTGTGTTTTAGAATCTTTGGCTTTATTGGAAAGTACCAGGATTCTGGGAGCCATACCTTTATGCACTTAGAGTAGCAGGTTAAGAAAAAACAGAAAATTGGATCATAGAGTTACTAGGAAGCTAAATGGGAAAATGCCACCTGAGGAAAGGGTCTCATCTTGCCTCACTGGAGGAACGACCCTGGGCTTTCAGCAAAACAAGTTAATGCCCCTGTGGTTCACTAAAGCAAACACAGATTGAAAGATCTGCAGCCTTTTTGAGAGCTTTTGAGGAATTTTGCATGATTTAAGGAGAAGATGGAAGCTAGGTTCTTTCCTCAAGTCTGCTCTGCAGTCTCAGCATTGTGAAACTTTCCCACAGTAATGCCAAAACCAAGAAATAAAATAAATGATGAAGTAGACTACACAGTGTAAACAACACAATCAATGTAATTCATATGATTAACTTAGAAGAACTATACAATTAGCTGTCTTTACATAGGGCTAAAACTATTTTCCACCATGTGTTATTTGCCCATTGTTTTGCTGATTCACAGGCTATTTGCCATTCAAAATGTGAAAAACGTATTTCCTGCTAAGGCCACGGGTCAAGTATAAACAATTTATATATTCCTGAAACTCTTCCCTCTTTGAATATCCTATACTTATGCTTAGGGATGCAACAAATCCAGGATTCGATTATTTAGGATACGGGCATATCCAAGCCTTTTTAGCAGGATTCCGATTCAGCTGTATCCAAGTGCCTAGCCATAATGAATGCAAACCATAAGGCTAATGCCAGACATAGAGGATCTGGGCCTGTGAAGAAATGTAAGATAATAATTCAGTCAATACACAACTGTGCCTGCACCTGCGTCTATATAAATTTATCCGGGAGCAGGCACATGAAGAAGTAAAATGAGCGGATTCTAAATCTAAGAAGAGGTTCAAATTAAGTTAAATCCTGCTTGAAAGAATTCTAAAAATAAGGATTTGGTGCATCCCTACTTATGCCAATGTTTTACGAATTCATTTCAGTGTGCAGTGTCAGGGACACTCAAAAGGTGGCTAACAAGATGCAAAATGGGGAGTTACAATGGACAGCTTTAAATCAATAGATTATATATTATTATAGGGCTGATGAAGCGGTGTTTTTACACATTAAGTTTAGTATACAAGATGCAGTCACATTCCTTTTTTTAGGCTTTAGTTCTCCCATAAAGACCTTAGCTACACCCCTCTCTTTAGAGGGAATTAGGAGGCTGATGGCTGTGGCCCACAAGTTATCCTCCACAATAGATACTGGAGGCCTGTTTGCACACATGCTACAATCAATCCACATTTTTTGGAGTTATGATAAAATTTTGTGATGACTAATTATACAGTAAAGAAAGAAAAGACCATAATGTCTTTTTATTTACAGTGTCAACCACTGGTACAATTTTTAGTCCATGATAAAAAGCAGCGGAAACACTAAAACCCAAGACATAGCAGATTGGCACTTGTAAATATCCTGGCTGCCATAACAAGCAACCAATATATAGACAATAACAGCTAAAAATGGCCAGTTACCGTATATACTAGAGTATAAGCCGTCCTGAGTATAAGCCGAGGTACCTAATTTTACCTCGAAAAACTGGGAAAGCTTATTGACTCGAGTATAAGCCTAGGGTGAGAAATGCAGCAGCTTCTGGTAAATTTCAATCAAAAAATTGAGGGTTTCTGCTCCCATTGGAGGTGCCGGCGTCTCGTTTTTGGACGCCGGCGAATATTCTTGAAGACTATTCCTGGACGCGGCGACTATTCTCAGACGCCGGCGACTATTCTCAGATGCCGACTATTCTCAGACGCGACTATTGTCAGACGCCGGTGACTATTCTTAGACAGTTTTTGCGCTTGACCCGAGTATAAGCCGAGGTAGCGTTTTTCAGCATATTTTGGGGGCTGAAAAACTTGGCTTTTACTCGAGTATATACGGTATATGGTCATTTAGAAAGACTTGTATTCTGTTCTCTTACCAGTATGGTGTCCCTATAAATGAATCCCTTCTCTGCAGAGTCTTGACATTTTTTGCTGACACTCCGAAATCCGCTGAGGAAATATAAAAAAGAAGAAGTTTTAGTTAGCACAGTAGTGACTGGGACATGCCGTCTCAAATAAAACAATGACCCCAGAGAAGAACAAACAGTGTCTTCCTTTTATTATGGTTGAATAAAACTGCTACCACTGTGTTTAGAAGACTTGCTTGTAGACAGAATATTGTTTTTTATTATGCATTATATTTATAATCCATTTCTCAGCAAAATCATGTTTTCCATTATCCATAAAGCCGCCTGCCCTTCGAGGAAGATGCTGAAAGTACCCACTAGGATAAAAAGCCGGACTTGTGCTGACATTAGAGAGGTAGTATTTGAATAAAGTTTAAAATGTAATAAATGGACCTATGCATAGCAATTCAACCATTGGTTTTCACGTAACTGACCCCAGTATACAGAAAAAGATCAACAACAGTGAGGCTTCAGTTTTATTCTTATTTTTGTTAGACCTGGTAACCTGGCTGTTACAATTCCAAAATAACATTCCAATAATTGTGAGTTTCTCCAAAAAAATAAAGGGCCAATAGATTAAAAAATACAAAATGTTTATTAGGACATATAGGGCAGAAACCTAACGTGTTTCGTGCTTTTTGGGGGCACTTACTCAATTCCTACAATTCCAAGCCAAACAGTTTGACCAAAAAGTGCTCTTAGAATTCTACGGTCTATATCATATTCTACTGCTGCCAACTGATTTTCCCTAGCGCAGATGTATTATTAACCACACCACATATACACACTTTATACCATTGCTGTCTCTCTGATAAAGCTGCCTGGCACATGCTTGCAATCCAAATAGGAAACTCGGATCAAACAAAATGCTGGATAATTTTAATTTGTACAGATATGGGACCTGGGGGTTTCCGGATAACAGATCATTCCATAATTTGGATCTTCATATCTTAAAAGAGAAGGAAAGCTACCAAGGCAGTTTATTGCCAAAAGATTAGCCACAACTGTGCAAGCTAGAACGCCATTTTTATTCTTTAGAATTCTTTACCATAACGGAGTAAACAACTCTAGACACTGCCTCTTTAGGATAGCAGCTGCCATATTAGCTTGGTGTGATATCACTTCCTTCCTGAGTCTCTCCATGCTCACTCATAGCTCTGGGCTCAGATTACTGCAGAGAGGAGCAAACTGAGCATGCTCAAGCCCTAGCCCTGGAGGTTTAAGCTAACAGGAAGTCTGATACAGACGCCCATGTGTACACAATAGAAGGAAAGAAATACAGTGTTTGTTTTGACAGAGGACTCGGAGCAGCATTACTTTGAGCTTTGTTACTGGTGTATTTATATAGACCTTTCTGATGAAGCTTACTTTGTTTTATCTTTTCCTTCTCCTTTAAGTCTACTATAAAATCGTTTAAACATTAAATAAACCCAACAGGTTGATGTTGCTTCCAATAAGGATTAATTATATCTTAAATTTGGATCAAGTACAAGGCACTGCTTTATCATTACAGAGAAAAGGAAAATTGGATTATTTGGATAAAATGGAGCCTATGGGAGACAGTTAACATATTTTATAATCTCTTATACTCTCAATCACATTCATTTCCTTTGCCAAGCTTTCGTTCGAGCTAGAGAATGCTTTATGACTTTGCTGCGTGTAGTTTTTTATTGGGTCCGTGCATTCATGGCTTCTCAGCAATTTCTTGACAATTCTATTTTCTGTTTCATGCTCTCTGCAATCAAAGGGCACCTTACAATAATGGCAAACAGAGCATGACTTCTCTATTTTCAGACATTCACCGAGCAAGAAAGGTCCCTACTGAAACATAAGATTGCATAATCCATGAGTAATTGGACACTTTTACCAAATAGTTACAAAGCTTTAGTTAATTCATTGTTCATTGTTCTGGTGAGACTATTGAACTGCAAATATTTGCACAATCTCAGCCACAATGCTTTTGCGAGTTACACTTCCCCACACCAACACAAAAAGTTGCTGAAATAATTTTCTCCCGTTACATACATTTTACATGTTATTTGAACGTGTAAAGAAATCTGCTGTTTTGGCAAAATTGCTACTTGCTGCAAGCCATGATGATTTTCATGTAGATGTATTTTTGTAAGTTATACTTGCACCAATCACATGTTTGTTTTGGGCATTTCCTGGAATTCGTCTTGGCAGGATGCTTCTGCTATCACCTAGCGGTTGTGATAACATTAGCACTGATGCTGGTTGCACATTTTGGCACTCTATAAGGATGCTGAAATATATAGCCTGACCTTGGTTATGAGCCTAGAAACCTCTGTCTGGTGCTTCTTATTTATTCTGTTTTTGATGTGCTGTTCGTCACTGTTTCCCCGTCTCCTCGAAGACACACCAATCGTTAAGGCGGCGCACTCCAGGGCCCTTTTGGAAGAATCGCTTGCTTTCAAGTCATATGTAAAAAAGAATCTTTATTAATACATCTTATTACACTGATAGAACAGCGTCTGAGGAAGTGCAGTGACACGAAACGCGCCAGACCTCAGAAAACTTTTTCCCCGTCTCCTGGATTCGTCTCCTGATCTTTGTTATATTCTGGATTTGTGTGTCCTTCTGCTTCTAACACCATACAGCTAGGTCCTATCTGTAAGAAAAGCACCTGTGCGGCGGGGTCGCCCGCCGCATGGTCCATAAACGGCGCCATGTTGTTCTAGGGCGCGCGCAGCACGCCTCTTAAAGGCATGCCTACGACAACTCTGCTAGCTTAACCCCTTGACTGACTACCCGGTTTTGACCCTTGCCTGCCTGACGATTCTGATATCCGCCTGCCTTGACCCAACCTGTTTGACCATCCTTCTGCCTAATCCTTTTGTACCGTGACTTTCGGCCCAAAAGACTCTGCAAACAGCCGTGCCCCTTTGCCAACCAGAATATCTCGCCTTGTACCTCCCGTTAAGTCCAGGTGGCACCCAAGTAAGCTGAGGACTCCTCTCGAAGCCCAAAGGTGGTCAGACTACTGGTGAAGCCGATCCCAGACCAGGGTACTTGGCACTTGTTCTGGTATTGGGTGCCGGTCGTGACATTATCCTTGGATGCTGCCATGCTTGTGGTTACAACCATTTATCATTCTTCCCAACTGTCCCGTTTTCAGCGGGACAGTCCTGCTTTTGACAGCTCAATCCGCAATCCTGCGTTTGTACTGAAAAGTCCCGACTTTCTCTGCACTGAGCAGCCAGACAAAGAAACAAAGTTTCTAAAGTGTTTACGACACTAAATGTGTAAGGCTGTGGACACAAATTCTTTTCACTTTTGAACTTATTCCCTGGTGGAAGTTTGCCTTCTTTGAGTGCCTGCTCCAAAGGTTTTTTCGGGTTTGTCCGCTCCCCGTGCTCAGGGCAGTGCACCTGGGCCTCTTCCCTTATGTGGTAAGTAACTATTTTCTACTTGGAGACCCTAAACTTAAAATTCAATAAAGTTTCTAACTTAATTGGTTTTTGGCAGACAGTCCAGAACAGCCACCAGGTGCAACTAAGATACTTTGTAACAATTTTGAGATAAGCAATTTTAAATTTAGATAAGGAGGTCCCTTGGGAAAAGTTAGACTCATCTTAAAGGGCAATTCACCTTCATTAGCAATACTGTAATAACAACACAGAAATATGTTCAAACTTTTATAACCTGCCAAATTTTGTAAAATTAACATGGTAATTAGGGGGGGTGGCCACAAAATGGGATTGGCAATTTTTTTTTGTTCCCAAAATGTTGGGAGGTATGATTTATACATATTGCCTAGCATTCTCATATCATCTAGAAAGTATGGTGTTCCAATGTATAAGGGGGCGTTGTAAAAAAAAAAAAAAAAAAAAAAAAAAAAAGTAGGTAACAGGCAACAGAAATATACAGACATAAGGACCCTACCTGTATGAACCCTACCTGTATTGTCAGTGCACAACTCAAATGCTTAGTCGTTACAGAACAGCTTTATCATCACTTTTATTCCAGATTTGCAATTGCTCATCTGGAATGGGGCCCTCTCTGTTAAATGTATTTTTCATAGAAGTACTTTATGCTTTACTATGGATCAGAGCTCATGGGAAATGCTTACAGAGAGCATATAATAAACAATACCAGATGTCTCTGAAGACTCTGAACTCAGAAAAGGGCCCCATTTCAGTTAAGTGCACCCTTGTTCTTTTTCACTAACTTAGCTCCAAAGACACTGTAGTCACAGGAGGCTGGCACATACGAGATTCCTCATGCAAAAATGACAATTCCAGTACTGAAAATAGATTTGACATTTGACATGATTCAGCAAGTTAGAAGATTACAAGGTTTCTGATTCAGGAATACAGTCATAAGAACCATATTTGTACTACTCAACACTTAAAGGGATCCTGTCATGGGGAAAAAACATTTTTTCAAAATGAATCAGTTAATAGTGCTGCTCCAGCAGAATTCTGCGTTGAAATCCATTTCTCAAAAGAGCAAACAGATTTTTTTATATTCAATTTTAAAATCTGACATGGGGCTAGACATTTTGTCAATTTCCCAGCTGCCCCAAGTCATGTGACTTGTGCCTGCACATTAGGAGAGAAATGCTTTCTGGCAGGCTGCTGTTTTTCCTTCTCAGTGTAACTGAATGTGTCTCAGTGGGACATGGGTTGTGCTGTTCTTAGATCTACCAGGCAGCTGTTATCTTGTGTTAGGGAGCTGCTATCTGGTTACCTTCCCATTGTTCTTTTGTTTGGCTGCTGGGGGGGGGAAGGAAGGGGGGTGATATCACTCCAACTTGCAGTACAGCAGTAAAGAGTGATTGAAGTTTATCAGAGCACAAGTCACATGACTTGGGGCAGCTGGGAAATTGACAATATGTCTAGCCCCATGTCAGATTTCAAAATTGAATATAAAAAAATCTGTTTGCTCTTTTGAGAAATGGATTTCAGTGCAGAATTCTGCTGGAGCAGCACTATTAACTGATTCATTTTGGAAAAAAAATGTTTTCCCATGACAGTATCCCTTTAAAGTAACAAAGCATAATGCATTGTTGCACTGCATTGGTACAACTGGTGTGATTGCTTCAGAAACTCTGCTATAGTTTGTATAAACAAGCTGCTGGGTAGCTATGGGGGCAGCCATTCAAAGCTGAAAAAGGAGAAAAGACACAGGATACACAGCAGATAACAGATAAATTCTGTAGTATACAATGGGATTTTTCAGAAATTATCTTATATTTATTGTGTATCCTGTGCTTGAATGGCTGTCCCCCATTGCTACACAGCAACTTGTTTATATAAACTATAGTAGAGTTTCTGAAGCAAATACACCAGTTTTACCAGTGCAGGACAGCAATACATTATATTGTAATTCCTTTAAAAAAAACAACTATTATTTTTTTGTGTTACTGTTCCTTTAAAGACTGTCAGAACTGTTATTTTAATACTGTGCCTTTCTTGCTGTAAAAGAATTTCATAGAACCACAAAGCTGTGTACTAACAAATAACAAGGCAGTCTGATCTTTGATTCTCTCTTTAAAGAAGCCTGGCAGAACTCCAGTCCAAACCATTGGGAGAAAGGTATTTTGTTTGCAGCATCTGTCTGCTATGTGATATTATAGAGCTAGCTTTATGGGATAACCTCCGGTATAATCCCAGTATCTTAATTTAGAATTGGTTAAATTAAACACAGCATAATTAAAGAGTGACGGTGCATTCTCACTGCAACTAAAGGGATAATAGCAACGTGTTAGAGACTTGGCACAATATGTAGCTGGGTCATTGCATAAGACAGATTTCTGCACAGCTGAGCACCTCTAAGAAGTGGTTTAATTCAGTGAGCAGTGAAGTTTAATATCTTTCTCTCTGCACTGGTACGTGGGAAATTTCTGAGCTGGTTTTTATGTTGTTAAAGGAACAGTAAGACGGAAAAAAAAAATCAAAGTGTTTTAAAGGAATGAAAATATAATGTACTGTTGCACTGCACTGGTACAACTGGTGTTTGCTTCAGGTACTATAGTTTCTATAAATAAGCTGCTGTGTAGCCATGAGGGCAGCCATTCAAGGCTGAAAAAGGCACAGGATACACAGCAGATAACAGATAAGCTCTGTAGTATACCATGAGATTATTCAGAACGTATCAGTTATCTACTGTGTATCCTGTGCTTTAATGGCTGCCCCCATGGCTACACTGCAGCTTGTTTGTATACACTATAGTAGAGTTTCTGAAGCAAACAACCCAGTTTTGCAAGTGCAACAATATATTGTCATTCCATTAAAACACTGATTTTTTTTGGTGTTACTGTTCCTTTAAGGTGGTGAAGGTGGTGGTGGTGGTGGGGGGGGGCTCATACTTTAGCACATTAAAACCACAACAAAATTCTGTTACCCAGTTATATGGAGGCAGTTGGCAAAGAAACAAATATACACTTTTAAGGCTATAATATTTGGGGCGGTTAAAAGCAAAATGCAGAAGCTAGAATCAAACACTTATTAGCCACAAGTATGGTTTGCGATTCCACTTCGGCATACCACATGAAAATAATTGTAGGCTTTACTGTGTGATAGGAGCTTTGAGTCGATTTCCATAGGGGCCAATTAAAATATATGAACTTCTTAAAACTAGCTTTTGATTGGTCCAGCTTAGAAAGGTCCCTCAGAAGCAAGAACAGTGGCAAATGGTGATCAGTTAATCACACTTAAAACATTGCCCCATCCTAAGCCTATTTCAGACCTATTTTCGATGTCATTGAGTAAACTTTACAGGTTTCATAGGTTCCTTCCAACTATAACCACAATCTACCCATATGACCAGGAGAATGTTGACCCAAGAATGAAGAGAGGCTCTTACCGAGTTTGATATCGCCATCTAGCGTTAGCAGCACATTTCCCGCTTTCAGGTCTCTGTGGATGATCTTCATACTGTGGAGGTATGCTAAGGCTTCCAGCATCTGTCTACAGATGGTTTTAATCTCTGGTTCTTTTAGTCCACGGTCAAGTTCTGTGGAAAGAAACAATTAACGGTCATTTAGCAAATTCAAGTGTAAGAATTCACCAATATTGCTTCATACTGGAGAAACATGCAACACATCAGCTGTATTTATTTTGATACAGAGAATGGTGTCACAGCCATGGGCACACATAGGGATTCTTAGAGGCACATTTATCAAGGGTCGAAATTCAAATTCATGAGACTTCTTTAAAACTCCAACAAACTCCCATGAATTCGAAATTCGACTAATTGAAATGTATTAATAAAATCTAATTTTTCCAACTCGGACAAATTTAAACGACCCGAAAACTCAAATGGAATTCGATCAAACTTGATTCAAGTTTTTCCTCAGAAAAAACTCACGTCAGGAAGGCCGAAAAAAAAAGTTCCAGATTGATCCCTGGACGTCTCCAATTGACTCAAACAGCAATTTCGGCAGGTTTTAGGTGGCAAATAGTTTAGTTTGAATTCTTGTAATAAATAACAAAGCTGAGACATGCATTTTCAAAGGCTCATTCTTACTCACCAAGCATTACTGCATCCACAGCTCCTCCTGGGCAAAATTCAATCATTATCTGGAAAAAAATTAAAGGAATTCAGAACAATGAATTACTAACCTGAACAGGTAAGATCAAAAAGTCGATGAAGGAATGCCCTGTTTACTGCTTTACAACGTATATCATCAAGGGTAAAAACTTTTAAATGGTTTCTCTCTCCCAGCATATAAGGGCTAGTCCACACGAGGAGATTCAGGAAGATTTTGTCGCCTGGCAACTAATCACCTCGTCTTTTGAACGACTACTCAATGAGCCAACTTGAGGCGACTATAGAAAACGCATCCCCACGTGTGCATTAGCGCAGGCGACTTTGCATTGTAACCTATGGGGAAAACCGCAGAGGCAGTTCGGGGAGATAGTCGCTCAAAAGACGAGGTGATTAGTCGCCAGGCGACAAAATCTCCCACGAATCTCCTCGTGTGGCCTTACCCTAAAACAGTGTAAAACATGACTGTGGATGGTCTGCTGAGTTAACCTCTTTACAGTGGAAAGGAAACTATGCAAGATACACTTTCCCTAGACGTACTCCATGTCAGTACGTTACGGGATAGCCCCTCCTCCCTGCTCCAATTAGAAGGAACCTCCCCAAGCCTTTAAAAGGCCAACCACACCCACCTACCGGCGTCTTTTTTTTCCTTCTCTTATGCTCTTGGCTTTGTTCTCTGAACAAAGGCCTCAATCATTAGAAGCAAATTTTTGTTTTTCTCTTTTACGCCTAGGAAAGCATTAGGCCTGCCCGGAAGGCGTCCTAGGGACAGGGGTTTTGGTCCATGGGACCTTTTTTCCCCCCAGCACACTACCTCAGACCTGGAGTCTTCTGAACTTCAGCTTTTGAATCAGGTAGGGCACTGAGGTGCAATGTTTGCTACTCCTTGTCTGCCTGTATTTCAGTTGCCTTCCTGTATTGCTATCAAGAGCATTGGGTGGCAGGTGCTTGTCCCCCCATTCGTGTGCCCTCCCGACCTGCCCAGAGGGCCTCAGGCGGCACTGGTGTATGTGGCCCCTACACCCCATTTTTACGAATGGGCGAGGGAGGTGGCAGTTAACTTAGGCTAATTAGTTAGGGGCCTGAACCTTACTGCCCCCTGTTACCTTTGTTTTATTTTTGTTTTAATGGGGGCAGGTCATGGCCAACTGCCTCCCTCAACAGACTTTCCTAAGGTGGAGGTAGTTAAAATAATAATAAAAAAAATAAAAAATAAAAAAAAAAGTTTCGCTATAGGCTTCATATTATAGCAAACTTGGGCCTGTGCAGGAAGCACCAACACTAATTATCCAATTCGCCTCAGTATAACCCACGCAGTTGCTTTGGGTTCCCTGCCTATGCAGACACCAGCTGAGTATAATCAACCTCCCACTGAGTGCAGACACCAGCTGAGTATAATCAGGTCCAGCTAAAGCAAGTGGAGATGGCCCCGCCCACTCTCTAACTCAGCAAGCTAGGAAGCTGCAGCCTCAGGTAAGTCCTGCTGTTGTCAGTAAACTTGTGAGGCCTGTTTTCCCGTTAACAATAGTGTCCTGGAATTTGTGACATTAAAGGGTCTGCTTCCAGCCTTGCATAATGAGCAGCAGGTAAGGAGTGTGTCCATATGCTGTTCTGCAGTGTACTAAAGTCTAACTAACTGCTTGCATGCTATATATTCATATGCTTATCTGCACTGTGCCTGATTATGATTGTTTCCTGCCTGAAAGCACAAGCCATTTACAAATAGGACACCAGTAGCCCTATTGAATATGGATCACTGGGCTGGGGGGGCTGCTAGGCTCTGATATATACTTGCTATAAACATCAGATAATCCATAATATGTATTGCACTATTTTTGTTCTGCATTCTATGTTTTGGCTATTGCTCACATAGAACAGGTAGCCATAATAGAGGTCGAGCAAAGGTCTGGCTGAATGCTAGGGCCTGATATAAGCTTGCTCTATGCAGCAGCTAATCTAAACTATGGACCTCATGTTTCCGTGATTGTACCTGTGCTCCTATTTTGTTCTACAGCTTAAGCTCTGGCTATTGCTCACAGGTAAAACGTGGCCCTACAGGATGTAGAGCACAGGTCTGGCTGGCTGCTAGGCCCTGAGACATGCTTGCTCGAAGCAGCAGCTAATCTAACTATGTATTTCATATTGCTGTGATTGTACCTGTGCTACTATTTTGTTATACAGCTTATGCTCTGGCTATTGCTCACAAAGAACACGTAGCCCTGTGAGATGTAGAGCACAGATCTGTCTTGCTGCTAGGTCCTGATACATGCTTGCTATAAGCAGCAGCTAACCTAACTATGTACTACAGGTTTTCTGCAGTTTATGAGTTGGCTATTTCTCTCAGGGAACAAGTAGCCCTAATGGATGTAGAGCACAGGCCTTTTCAGTTGCTAGGCCCTGAGATATGCTTGCCCTAAGCAGCAGCTAATATAAACTATGTATTTCATGTTACTGTGATTGAATCTGTGCTTATATTTTCTTCTGCAGTATATACCCTGGCTATGGCTCACCTGGAATAGGTAGCCCTAAGGTATGTAAAGCACAGGCCTGGGAACGGCTAGGACCAGATTTACGCTTGCCCTAAGCAGTAGCTAATATTTTATGTATTACATGTTGCTGTGATCATATCGGTATGCTCCTATTCTCTGCAGTATGATATGCTCTAATTATTGCTCACCTTGAACCAGTAGCTCTAATAGATGTAGATCACTGGACTGGGTGGCTATGAAGGTCGGATATAGGTTTGCTCTGACTGCAGCTAACCTAAACTATGCATTACATGGGGTTGTAATTGTTTCTGGGGTACATTCAGGTTTAATCCAGATGACTACTGATAGGAATACCTACATATGAATGTCTTTTCATTCCATGGCATTGCTCCTGGGATAAGATATGGCTTAATAAATTAGACACTAGGCAATATTTTTTCCCGATGGCAGGTAAGCTTAACTTTGTCTTGATAAACACTACAGGAGTTCTGAAGCCTGTCTGTCATAAGGATTGCTGGGTTAACAATAACCACAGGTATGTACTACTTTTGGGACCATTGAATGTACATTTTTCCAGATTCAGCAGCCTTGTATCACCGATCACTGCCTGAACGAATGGAGGACCAGATAATTGCTTTGCCCAGTCAATTGTGCAGTTTATTACTACCCACGCAGCTCGAGCTCTGGGGTCGGGTACTGTGCTCTACCAGGAGCTTAGGACTCTGACCGAGGTACATATTATTATCACATAATTTAATATATGCTTGCACCATGGCCCACATCCTGCAGGGGGATTCTACTGCCTTCAGAACAAATGCTCAATTAATGGATAAACTCCATAATACAACTGGTCTACCAAGCAACATATATGTTTGCATCTATAAGAGGGCCATAGGCAGGTGCATATATTTTAATACTAAGGCATGTATATGAGTGTGTATATATGTTTGCACAGATATCTATATATGATTTGTGTCCTTGGGATGGGTTCTTTTTTGGAACCAGAAACGTTGGCTCAATAAACCTATATTTTTATGCAACATATAGTATTTTTGAAGATTCCTGGAACAATCAGTACTTGAACTCTTCATCCATAAATTTCACTATAGCAGCCAGGACATCTGGCTAGTTTCTAGGGGTTCAACCTGTGGAAATTCCATATTCATAGGTTTAAGGAAGAACAAGGTATACAGTTCTCTATGCTTGGCTGAAGGATCCCCAGATGTATTTCTACCATTTTCTAGGGTGACTCCTTGGTGCCTCCTACAAATTAGAGAGGGGAGCCACTACCCAGTGTTATTCCTATACTATTTCTACTGATATTCTTAATGTCAGGATAGATGGGACATTTTATCTGCCAATACAGGGTGTCTATAGAGACAGGGTACACATACATATCAGGCCACTGGGAATTTGCATAAGGTATATATTTCAAACCAAGGGTTTTCAGGCTATAGGAGTCCTCAAAGTGTCTTGTTAGTCCATAGAGATGACCTCTGTTCAAGTCTGGCCCAGGATAGGGATATTCTGCTTATACTACCTTATACTATCATCAAAACGGCTTTGTGACTTAAGGCTCTGTGTCCAGAAGGCACTTATTTTGGGCCCATTTATTTATTTTTTTCTTCAATTTCTCAATCCCCTAGTTAGTGGTTTTTTAGAATACAGGGCTGGCTGTTCTTCCACACCAGATAGGTAACTGATTGGACAGCAGATGGAGGCGTCCTAGGAGCGTTAATTATTTTCCCTCTCTATGTCTGTGCCCTCTTGGAACACCAGCAGTTTTGGATCTTTCCTCCTTACAGTTACATACTGCAGTTGCTACTTGTCCTATTGTTTCGGCCGAAAATGTACTTGGCTCTTCTGAGCAGGATCATAGTCTTCCCTTAAGTGGGACGGTTGCAGTCATTACAGTAGAGTGTAATCTCTTACCACTTCTAGTCATTAATTTCATTGAGAATGAATTAAGGATATTTTATGTATCTGTCATACAGGTTTGTCTAGCTTCAAATGGGATGCTTGGAAGTATTTTTTTTTTTTTTTTGTCTGTTTTGACCATGTCTGTCATATTATTCCCTATGCTAGGGGGATTACATTTACACCTGCTGAAAATTGTGTCTGAAACATTCGCACAGAGCGCAATGTCCAGGTAACTTCCAGATACAACACTCCTATTATCCTGGTTTGTTCTCGGATTCACATTCCTGCGCCACTCCTGATACATATGACCCAGCAGGACTCTAGTAGATCAGAGGCCCTTCTGACACTTACTGGAACATCCATAGCGTCCCTCCAGTTCCAAGGTCAGCCTCAACGATTAAATATGTAGTATAGTTGATTCCACATATAAGTGGGTCCCTTATGGGTAGAGAGAACACAGGTTTGTGGGTGACTAGAAACATTTATCCAGGGCATATAATCTGCCTCCATAAATCTTGGAATTAGTCCTTTAGTTGCACTGTGGTTATTGGGATCTGTAACCTTAGGGGTATTCAGTTATACCTCTCAGAGTACTAGGTTGGGTCAACCAACAGGGGCTCTTTCTTAGGTACTGGAGTTGCTCAACTCTTTACAGTTAATTGAGTCTGCCTCATCACAGGACCTTACACAGGGTAAGGAATTCTAATCCCAATTATTTTCTCAGGTGCCCTTGTCTCCGATCTTTAGGATCTGCTTTCGGTTAGAACAGTCCTGACTAACATGCATTCTGATATAAAGATATTTATGGTACTGGCCTTGGGTACCTCAGGGTTCATTGGATATCCTACATTTATGGATATATCCTAAGTAGATCATTTCTATATTGTGTCTGTTTTGGGTTCTTACTCCTACCAAGTGTTTCTTACAGGTACCTTGCAATTTGCACTGAATTTAGGCATACATGTGATGAATGCTATTTGGTGAGTAGGAGAGTAAGTATTTCAGCTTGCTGAATTCGCCTTTTACAGGACTGTCTTCCTCTCTCTCTCTCTCTCTTCTGGAGGGTGAAGTGGTGGTTAGTGAGCTAACTTGTTCCTCACTCTCAGTGGGCTAACATCTCTCTCTCGCCGCTCTCTCTCTCTTTCTCTATAGTATATGCTATACTATAGCTCTATTCTTAGCCTGGTGAACTTATTCTGGGGTTTTCACCTGGACTCTCTATATTAAGGTAAGGAGTTTGCATGATGGTGGACTATCTAGTCAGAGATACTCCTTTCCTTATTACAGTTTCTTCTTAAAGCATATTCCCTCCCATGGGATAACGTTAACTTGCTATGTCCCGTAACGTACTGACATGGAGTACGTCTAGGGAAAAAGGAAGATTATTTCATACTTACCGAGATCTTCCTTTCCTAGACGTACTCCATGTCAGTACACCCGCCCTTTCTTTTCCGGTAATTTAAGAGCTTGTTACAAAGACGCCGGTAGGTGGGTGTGGTTGGCCTTTTAAAGGCTTGGGGAGGTTCCTTCTAATTGGAGCAGGGAGGAGGGGCTATCCCGTAACGTACTGACATGGAGTACGTCTAGGAAAGGAAGATCTCGGTAAGTATGAAATAATCTTCCTTTTTCTACATAACATTTCTGCAGATGTAATACAAAATTACTATTTTCTGCTGAATTTAACAGATTAGTGAATATATCAAAAGAACATGTTTGTGGTAGGTACCCAAGTATGGGCACATTTCTGGTTGATCCGATAGTGTTTTTTTTTTTTTTTTTTTTTGGAGTTATATGGCAGCCAATACTATATATAATGTATAAAACCTTTAAAGGACCAGTGACATAAAAAAAAATGTAAAAACAATTTGTTAATATACTATGGAAAAAAAAACACCAACACATATTAAACGTTAAAATAGCAAAGTCTTTATTTAGAAATAACTTACCGAAACTCCTCTTGCGCTCCTCTTCAGAAAAGGCAATTGGGTGATCCATCGTGCGGCACTCCATTTCTCCTCCCTGCCTTCCTTATAGCAGATAGCCAGGGAGGAGAAATCGAGCGCTGCATGATGGATCGCCGCCGTGTCGCCTTTTCTGAAGAGGAGTGGAAGAAGAGTTTCGGTAAGTTATTTCTAAATAAAGACTTTGCGATTTTAAAGTTTAATATGTGTTGGTGGTTTTTTTTTGTAGTATATTAATTTTTTTTTTTTTTTTTAAAGTTACTGGTCCCTATAAATAAATATTGAATAAAACAGCTCATGTGTAAAACCCTGCTTCATGTAAATAAACCATTTTCATAATAATATACCTTTTTAGTAGTATGTGCCATTGGGTAATCAGAAATAGAAAACTGCCATTTTAAAAAATAAGGGCCGCCCCTTGGGATCCTAGGATTCACGGTGCACACAAACAAATCATACATGTTAGGTCACATGAGCCAATTAACAGGCACAGTTTTGTCTTTTGCTTCTACAATTCTTCATGGTACAGTTGGAGTTGTAGTATTTCTGGTCAGGTGATCTCTGAGGCAGCACACAGACCATCACAAAATGGTGGTTCAAGGCAAGAGATGTAAAAGGGTAATATTTACTTAAATATATATACCAGTTTGGTAAGATTCTTATTATTAATATTTGATTTGATATAAACTATCTGTTGCTTAAATATTCATTTAGGGGGTATAGTTTTGTAGTAAAAGTAAGAATGGATTCAAGGGAATATAAGCTAAAGTCCCACACCAGTGAAATAAATAAAGTTAAAAGGAGGATGAATATTGTAACAGCAAACAAAAACACAGCTCAACATCAACAAAAGTTGGCTTACAGGTCCTAGGGATACCAAGTATAAGCTCCTTTGTTCTTTAAAAATAAAAAAAAATTCACTGCTATTTTTTTTTTTGTTTTACAGAATCCCTGCACTAATTCTGAAGTAAAAGGTAAGAAACTGTGATGCCCAAATACAGTGTGTAAAGTGCACTTAGCAATGCAATGATTGTATATTGTACTTCAAAGGATGTTTGCACATTACAGTATATAGGACAAGGTGCATTGTACAAGCCATGTAATGTCTGTAGCACACCTATAGGATACAACTGCTTCCTCAAGATAACAGCTCGGGAAGATGTGAAATTCAGCCCCTCTGCAACACACTTTACCATTTGTAATTTTTTTTTAATAATGAATTTTAAAATTCTTCTACGGTATGCAGTAAGGTATGAAAACCAGAGACAAGCTTGATCAGCCGCCTGGCATTAGTCTGAACTCTGCTGATATATCTTGACACGTCCCGCATTCTACTTAATGGTTTTTAACACTCTTGGCTAAGTAGCACTTATGAATATCTACAGCAATGGGGGCTTACGCAGTAGTGGCAAACCGGAAAACGGCTCCATGTAAAATATCAATCCTAACCCAACAAGTGTATTTTTGTAGTTGTAATATTGGTGTGTAGGCTTCATCTCAGGTCATTTTGCCTGGTCATGTGTTTTCAGAAAGAGCCAGCACTTTAGGATGGAACTACTTTCTGTTCTGTTGTTTCTCCTACTCAATGTAACTGAATGTGTCTCAGTGGGACCTGGATTTTACTATTGAGTGCTGTTCTCACAGGAAACTTCTGGAGACTTCGGATAATCGAAGCGCCGCAAGTGCACTGCCGCAGGCGTTTGTTCATTGAAGCAAGCGGAAGACACGGGGAAGAAGTTTGGGGAGATTAGTCGCCCCAAAGAAGACGACTAAATCTCCCCGCATTTCCAGGTGGGCCCTTACCCTTAGATCTACCAGGGACCTGTTATCTTGTGTTAGGGAGCTGCTATCTGGTTACCTTCCCATTGTTCTGCTGATGAGATGTTTGTAGGGGAGTAAGGGGGATGATATCACTTCAACTTGCAGTACAGCAGTAAAGAGTGAAGGAAGTTTACCAGAGCACAAGTCACATGACTGGAGGCAGCTGGGAAACGGACAAGATGTCTAGCCCCATGTCAGGTTTCATTTCATGTCAGGTTCAATATAAAAAAAATCTGTTTGCTCTTTTGAAAAACGGATTTCAGTGTAGAAGTCTGCTGGAGCAGCACTATTAAAGGATGCATTTTGGAAAAAAATAAAAACACATTTTCCCATGACAGTATCCCTTTAAGTACAGAGGTTACACGCGTTTAAACAATAAAACCATGAATATGTAGATAACTCTTGGCGCAAAGCAGTAGGAGGACACAAATTGTATATTTTGCTACCCAGAGTGATAAGGCTTTGGCAAATCTGCTTGAAAGAATGATGTGTGTATGGTATGCAAGGCATTCATAGAATATTTGAAAGGGCTGGTTAAATAACTTCATAGCTGCAGATGGATAACTCAGAACAACAGAAACATGATGCATAACAGGCTTAATCGCTCCAAATCCCCAGTGCTGGTCTGCATTTGATTAGTCTAAATGGCCTCAAAAGTGGAGTCCAAAGCTACACAATTCACAGTGCTGAAAATAAAGTGCAACATAACTAGTGCACTCCCATGGAAAGCTATAAAGGGCACAGTGCCTAGTCCTTGTCAGGCTAATTCTGCCACAGGGCAAATCTAAATTAGCTAGGAATCAAATGCATGTCCATCAAAAAAAGATTTTACAGTTCTCTAGACCTCTACACATTGCAATTTCAGTTTAGTTACTCAATGGGGTTGTTCACCTTTAAATCAGCTTTTAATAAGATGTAGAGACCGATATTCTGAGACAATTTCCAATTGGTTTTCATTTTTTTTTTTTTTTCTGTGCTTTTTGAGTTATTTAGCTTTTATTCAACAGCTCTCCAGTTTTCAAATTCACAAATCTGGTTGCTAAGGTCCAAATTAAAGCAGGTTTTCAGGTGGCGAATAGTCGAATTTGAATTCTTAAAGGGCCAGAGTATGATAAATCTCGAAAATCAAATTAGAATTTTTAAAAAACAAAAACGAACTGAGTTTGGATAATTCCCTAGTCGAATTTGACAGTTTTGAACATTAAAAAAAAATTGGAAATTCTGTATTCTCAATTCGACCCTAAATCTAATAATGTAATGATGTATTATCCCAAAAGACTTCCAGCAAATAATTTATACAAGTGTTGTTCTACATTCCTGCCATTTCCGAGCCTTGGTACTAATCCAGGCGTCTCTCACAGAGAAATGCTTAGGATAGATATAAATACAAATACATAATTTTGAAATACACATCGGTACTAGTTACATACAGCAGTCTAGGTGTGCATATAAGCAGCACAATCCTATGGCATGTATTATACCCCAGGCACAACCAACAGCTGGGCGCTCAGAAAACAAGACAAAAGCACAGAAGAGAAATGTAAAAATTAAAATGTTCTGGATAATAAAGAGAGTATATTTAATCTATAGCACATGTGGCATGCAATAATTTGAATTACATGGGTGACATTCAGCATAGTTATTTGAAAAAGGCATCTGTATGCAAAGCATAGTTGCCTGTGATTGGCCTGGCTTAGATTTTTGGCATCCGTTGCAAGCGATAGCTTTGGCAAGTAGCACCCAGACAAACGGGAATAACGAATTTTCCATGCCACACATTCCCCATGGAGATTGCCATAGAGCAAACAGGTTAAAGGAATTTAGGAGAATCATACAGATTCCCAACCAATGTTTAGCTTAAGGTGGCCATAGAGCTTACAATTATGATCGATCAACTGAACCGTCAGATATACAGGAAGAAACAATACAATTCTACCTGTATCTGACGATTCAGCACTAACAATGGCCGAAGTTCAGGTGCCTTCAAAGTAGCCCAATCAAAATTTTTTTCGGCCAGCCCGATCTATGAGCCGACCAATATCCAAGTTTTCTGCCAATATCGGCTTGTCTCCCACCATACACGCAGTGAATATCATACGAAAATTTGTTTTATACGATATTATCAGTGCGTCTATAGCCACCTTTGGTTTGAACAGAACCATTCAATTCTCATGATGATACATCAGTCAGGCAGTAATCCAAACTCTGTAGTATACAATGGGACAATGGGATACTACATAGCTTATCTGTTATCTAGCATGTGTCCTGTCCTCAAGCACAGGATACACAATAGATAACAGATTAGTTCTGAAGAATCCCATTGTATACTACAGAGTTTATCTGGTATCTGCTGTGTATCCTGTGCCTTTTCTCCTTTTTCAGATTTGAATGGCTGCCCCCATGGCTACACAGCAGCTTGTTTATATAAACTATAGTAGAGCTTCTGAAGCAAACACACCAGTTGTACCAGTGCATCGCAACATTACATTATCTAATCATTCTATAAAAACACTTTAATTTTTTGAAGTTACTGTTCCTTTAATAAATTCATTATTTAATGAAATTAAAGTTGAACAAGAAAATAAAAGGGAAGCAGAAGAAAACCAAGAGTGGAATAGAAAGACAAGGCCCAGTAAAAGATGACAGTAACGGTTACTGGTTGCACGAAGAGGGTTCTTCAACAATTATGTTTTCCAGATTACTTCTTGGCCCTTTGATTTGGAGAAAAGGAAAACAACACTCAGACTGTTGAGATGGATTGGCAGTGGTACTATGGAAGAGAAATTGTGTCACGCAGCTGGAGTTTAGGCCTACAGCACATGGAGTGTAAGCAGCTCGTCACCTAGATAAATGGAATCCATCAGTTACTTCTAGTGACACATGATTTCATTTAACTAAATTGCAGGCTGCACTGGGCAAGCGTTTAGGCTCTACTCCATCATATTCTCCATGTACCATAGACCTTAAAAAAGGTAGGGGAAATTGAGAGAAATAGTACAACTGGCCTCCATAATGACACAAATTTAAGCAGCCATATGTTTTTGTGAGAATTTAGTCTAAACCACCAGCAAAAGACAAATGGAAGTGTTTGAAATGTTTCTGATGTTCAAGAAACACATTTATGATGTCAGAGCAAATCTTCGCTGGGGTCTAAGTTCAAAACATGAGAAACTAGGATGGAATTTAAACAATGAAATATAATCCTAGCCATACAGTACAAACATGACTGCCTAAACAGAGTCAGATTTGGCAGCTGACATTAGTTCCCTGTTGCTTTGCTACCAAGATTCTTATTAATATCATTTTTTTTTTGTTTATAGAGAGGCTGCAGTAAGGTTTCTCCTGAAACATTTGTCTTCTGTAACAATTCTTCCCCAGCAATGAACCAGGAATGTTTCAGAGAAAGAAAAAAAGATCATCTATGCAAAAATTACTTTTCAGCAACATGGCTGGGTACATGATCTGAACTGTGGGCAGAGGCACTATGTTAATACTTTTTTGATTTACGTAATCTCAACGTCCAGTTAGACACTGCTTGAAAAAACTTGAATGTATTGTTTAACGTACAGACATACTAGAAAGAGAGAAGTGTATTTCTGATGCCAAGAAACAGACATATTATGTTATATCTGTCTAACTGGAGGCCCGTGGGCCATAAGTGACCCTCTAAGAGACGTTTGTGGACCCCAAACTGTTCAAGAGCTTCACTGACCTTTTTTGTATGATGATAATTTCTTATACAGTGATTAGGAATTGAAGAAGAATTCGGCAAGCACTCCAAACGCCACTCGTAGTATAAAAGACAACTTTATTTCAGTGAATAAAACCATAAAGTAGGACTTTGATGCTTTTAATTCACTGAAATAAAGTCGTCTTTTATACTACGAATGACGATTTATGCTTCAATTGCAAATTCACCTCCTGCTACGGGTTCGTTTCAATGCACCCGGGCCGCTTGACTAATTTGGTGAGTGCATTTTCCCTTCAAGATCTATGCAGTATTAAAGGAGAGGGAAAGGTTAGTAAGCCTTATCAGAAAGGTCCACCTAAATATACCAGTAAACCCTCAAAGTAATGCTGCTCTGAGTCCTCTGTCAAAAGAAACAGCATTTCTTTCCTTCTATTGTGTACACATGGGCTTCTGTATCAGACTTCCTGTTTTCAGCTTAAACCCCCAGGGCTTGAGCATGCTCAGTTTACTCCTCTCCCCCTCCCTGCTGTAATCTGAGCCCAGAGCTATCGGGTGAGCAGGGAGAGACTCAGGCAGGAAGTGATGTTACACCAAGCTAATATGGCAGCTGCTATCCTAAACAACCAGAGAGAGCTTCTAGAGCTGTTTACTCAGGTATATTAAAGCATTCTGCGGAATAAATAGTGTTATAGCTTGCACCATTGCAGCTAATCTATTGGCAATAAAATGCCTCCGTAGCTTTCCTTCTCCTTCAAGGAGCTTGCCAACTTATAAACGCAGGACATGGGGTTCATACACCCAGGTCACAGAATTTACAGGGTGAGCGCCTGAAGCTTTTTTCGCTACTGAAGTTTATAGTCATAATTTAATAAGATTGTATTAATATTGTAGCAACCTGTGTTTTCATTAAAGGGGTTGTTCACCTTCCATACACTTTTTTCAGTTTAGCTGGTTTCAGATTGTTTACCAGAAATAAAGACTTTTTTCAATTACTTTCCATTATTTATTTTTTACAGTTTTTCCAAAATCTAAGTTTAAAGTTTAATGTTCGTGTCTCCGGTGTTTCAGTCTGGCAGCTCAGTAATTCTGGTTCATCCCCCCCCAAAAAGGAACTCAAAGGTTTTTAGGGACACCTAAAATCGGCACATTTGCATGCCTAAATTGCAACTGTTGTTCCTCTATTATCAAAGGAGATGTGATACGCCATCCGACACAGGGTACACCGGTTAAGCTGAAGCACTATGCCACATGTGACACAAGTAGTGTTGTTTATCTGCTAAAGTGCCCTTGTGGTCTAGTATATATTGGCCAAACGAAAAGATCAATAAAAATTCGTATTAAGGAACATAAGGGTAATATTCTTAATTTTAAAAAAGGAACAGCAAGGAACAGCAACAGATACTACAGTATCTAGACATTTTAACTCTGCTTCTCATAACCAATCTCAGTTAAAATGGGCAATTGTGGAAGTAGTGACCCCCTCCCAGAGAGTAGGGAACACCAGTAAAAGGTTATTACAAAGGGAAGCCTATTGGATTAAGAGACTCGACACATTACAGCCAAAGGGCATGAATGATAGCTGGAGTGTGAAATGTTTCCTTTAAATGTTGTTACAAGGTTACTTATTGTTTGAAACTGATACTGTGTTTGTTTCCTCTTTGCAGATAAATTTCTCTGTGCTCAAGATAGATACAATATATTAATTTGTACGGCTACTGGTAAGATTACCGGGCTTTTCCTTCCTCCTTACAAGTAACACAGGACAATCAAGCTTTTTCATAGCAGGCCCTAATAGTGGGCAGTACTATGTATGGATTTTAAAAAAATCTTTTTATAAAAAATTTTTTATAAAAAAAGTTTTTTCTACAAAGGCCTTTTCACAATTCACTTTTCCATCTAATGGCGTTTCTATTAAATGTTTTTTATATACCTTTATATTTCTGGATATTATGATAATACTCTATTTATATAAAATGTGATTATATGGTAATTACTGTATCAATTTAAGGTCATTTGTATTTGCCTTGTGTGACCTCACTTCCTGTCTACACCTTTAAATGTTTGTGAACAATCAGTTTGTTTTACACTTGATAAAGGGCGTGTAGCCTGAAACATGTAGTGAAGAATAAACCACTTAGCAGTTAATCTGCATCGTGTGCTCTCTCTCAGTCTTACTGAGTTTTTTAATTCTGGTTCAGAGTCTAAACGGTTCCAATTTTGCAACATTTAGTTGATCCATTTCTCAGCAGTGTGTGGAGTATTAGAAACTATTGTATCAATTCTAACAGCTGCCTGTAATGAAACCCAGAGATTCTGCTCAGCAGGAACAAAGATAACAAATATTATCAACTAAATGTATCAATTTAGAACAGTTTACAGGGTCGGCGACCCCTCCTCCCAGAGCTGCTTTAGAAGGTGAAAACAACACTTTACACTTCAATATTAGAAAAATTGTGACACATAGAAAATAGAAAGTAATTGGAAAGTTATTTCTGGTGATCTATCTGAAAACAACTAGTTGTTTGAAAGTGAACAACCCCTTTAATGGGTTTTTGAACTGAGCTGCATTTATCAATATATTATAATACAGTAATTAGTCCCTCAATTGTGCTCGTATCAAGCAAGCTACTATATTCTGGCGTAGGTAAACTTTCAGTTTGTATGCGTCTTAATTCCTGAATATATTGGTTACAGTACACAATGCACCCTTTCAGCTGGGTAAGGCTTTCAGGGGCAGTCCAAGGCCAGAGAAAAATTAGCAGCTTGTGACATGCTAATGTGGATAATATAGGGATCTGTATCAAAAATATGTTTTAATATTTTAGATTAAGTGCGGCCAAAACTAAAAAAAAAAAGTACCTGGGAAGCTTTACTTTTCCTTTAGATAATATATTCACTCAAATTGCTGCCTCGTTCATTAAGCTAAAACTAGTAAAATAATGCAAGTGTGAGTTTAAAACTTTTAACATATCAAATTGTATAAAATACACTTTTTTTGTTTAATCAGTGTTTTACTTGTTTTGTTAATGAGGCTTTTACACCTATATAAACTTGTGCTGATCCCTATTAATATGATAATAGAGTGGTGTGAAAAACTATTTGCCCCCTTCCTGATTTCTTATTCTTTTGCATGTTTGTCACACAAAATGTTTCTGATCATCAAACACATTTAACTATTAGTCAAAGATAACACAAGTAAACACAAAATGCAGTTTTTAAATGAGGGTTTTAATTATTTAGGGAGAAAAGAAATCCAAACCTGTGTGAAAAAGTAATTGCCCCCTGAACCTAATAACTGGTTCGGCCACCCTTAGCAGCAATAACTGCAATCAAGCGTTTGCGATAACTTGCAACGAGTCTTTTACAGGGCTCTGGAGGAATTTTGGCCCACTCATCTTTGCAGAATTGTTGTAATTCAGTTTTATTTGAGGGTTTTCTAGCATGAACTGCCTTTTTAAGGTCATGCCACAACATCTCAATAGGATTCAGCTCAGGACTTTGACTAGGCCACTCCAAAGTCTTCATTTTGTTTTTCTTCAGCCATTCAGAGGTGGATTTGCTGGTGTGTTTTGGGTCATTGTCCTGCTGCAGCACCCAAGATCGCTTCAGCTTGAGTTGACGAACAGATGGCCGGACATTCTCCTTCAGGATTTTTTGGTAGACAGTAGAATTCATGGTTCCATCTATCACAGCAAGTCTTCCAGGTCCGGAAGCAGCAAAACAACCCCAGACCATCACACTACCACCACCATATTTTACTGTTGGTATGATGTTCTTTTTCTGAAATGCTGTGTTACTTTTACACCAGATGTAACGGGACGCGCACCTTCCAAAAAGTTCAACTTTTGTCTCGTCGGTCCACAAGGTATTTTCCCAAAAGTCTTGGCAATCATTGAGATGTTTTTTAGCAAAATTGAGACGAGCCTTAATGTTCTTTTTGCTTAAAAGTGGTTTGCGCCTTGGAAATCTGCCATGCAGGCCGTTTTTGCCCGGTCTCTTTCTTATGGTGGAGTCGTGAACACTGACCTTAATTGAGGCAAGTGAGGCCTGCAGTTCTTTAGATGTTGTCCTGGGGTCTTTTGTGGCCTCTCGGATGAGTTGTCTCTGCGCTCTTGGGGTAATTTTGGTCGGCCGGCCACTCCTGGGAAGGTTCACCACTGTGAACAATGTGGATAATGGCTCTCACTGTGGTTTGCTGGAGTCCCAAAGCTTTAGAAATGGCTTTATAACCTTTGAAATTGAACTCAGATGTGATAAACCACAGTTAAGTTATTTTTTAACAAGGGGGGCAATCACTTTTTCACACAGGCCCATGTAGATTTGGAGTTTTTTTTCTCCCTTAATAACGTAAACCTTCATTTAAAAACTGCATTTTGTGTTCAATTATGTTATCTTTGACTAATAGTTAACGGTTTTTGATGAGCAGAAACATTTAAGTGTGACAAACATGCAAAAGAATAAGAAATCAGGAAGGGGGCAAATAGTTTTTCACACCATTGTAATTCCCAATGGAGCACCTACAAGAGGTGTGAAATGAAGATTGGCTGAACCAAAGCAGAGCAAATTATTTTAGAATTGAAATGATACATGGGGAAGAGTTATACTGAGCTTTACTTTACTGAGAAAATGTCATCTTTGCACCATTTTTCTTTGTCGTTTCAAAGAGAAATTCATAAAATTGTCTTTCTTTCACTAGTAAATGAAAAGTGGCGGTTGAGTCGGAATTTAGGAGGATTTCTGTTTGTGAATACGGAGAAAGTATTTTACACCAATTTCCCTCCAAACATATTTCAGCAGCACTCCGATATAGTGAAAATGTTATTTATTTGTGCAACAGGTGAAGCAACATTTCGGGCTTAACCAGCCCTTTATCAAGCTGGTTAAGCTTGAAACGTTGCTTTAGCTGTTGCACAAATAAATTAAATTTTCACTATATTGGAGTGCTGCTGAAATATGTTTGGAAATATGGATCTGACCTGAGCAGACAGAGTCACAGTCAGCACCCAACGCTACAAAAAGCGATGAGGATTGTGTAGCACTACTTGTGTGTTTACACCAGTTTACCAGCACTTTTACTCCAAAATGGTCTCTCTCCACTTTTGTGAATTCCCCACATAATGTTATATTTTTGCCTCAAAGAGGCAGTAAAAGAAAAAAAAAAGCAGGGCATAAAGCTGAGAAATGAAGATCTTTTTTGAAAGGTAAAGGTAGCAACACAGTGACTGATCACCATGAACACATTTCTATTGTTCCATTTGTTCAGGTTGATGATCGGAATCAGAGTGACTGCTAATCTGCAGATGCATCATACACTCTCAACATGGTGTACAGATTACAATTCATTCACAATCATCTGCAATCCAAAGCGATGGTCTGTCAGAAGAGCTCCCTCACCTCGAATATATGTTTATTCTGCTCAACATCAGTCAAACTACTCAACCAGATCAGAGCATGTATGACCAGCTTTAGACAATGTGACAGAAATATTATTTCTGAACCAGTTAAAACAACTGGTCACTGCCTGGTAGGACACAATCCACTAGTGAGTTTGAGATGAATCATCTGCTTGTGAATTCAAGCTTGCTGAAATAACTTAGCCAAGATCCTAGCCTTACGATTGTTGGGTACTTTAAGTCAATTCTTGGGTCTGACTCCAAAACTTAATTTGGGCCACATTAATCCATAATCCACAATGTCTTCCTTCACGTCGCTTGGCCTTTCCCCTAACAATTTATAACGACTAAAATCTGAACTCTTCACAGGAGAAGAGATCATATCTCCAGTTCAGTGTGTCCCAAACCATATTGGGGTGGTGTTTGAGAAACCCATTTTTACAGCAATGCACTCCGGACCTCCATTGAAGACAACCAAATCCAGAATTCAGGTTAAAAAGTTATATATTTTATTTTTACATCTGACATACAAACAAGCGTCTGAGGTCTGGCACCGGGAGGGTAAGTTCAACATATCCTTTTTAAGGGCTAGGCCACACGGGAAGATTACAGGGAGATTAGTCGCTTGGCGACTAATCGCCACGTCTAATCTCCCCGAATGGCTTGCTGGTATCTTGCACCCACTAGTGCTAAAGTCGCCTGCGCCTATTCACACGCGGCGACACGTTTTTCAAAGTCGCTCGAAATTGCCTCGAGGCAATTTCGAGCGACTTTGAAAAACGTGTCGCCGCGTGTGAATAGGCGCAGGCGACTTTAGCGCTAGCGGGTGCGAGATACCAGCAAGCCATACAGGGAGATTAGTCGCCTCAAAGATGCGGCGATTAGTCGCCAGTCGACCAATCTCCCTGAATCTTCCCGTGTGGCCTAGCCTAACTGCTCACCAATTATGTCTGTTGGTTCGGATAAATGGTTGGTTACCGAGTCGGTGCCCTGACCCGGGTTCTCTCAAGAGAGTGAAGTATTCCCTTGCTAGTTAAGTATAAGTAAACATCTTGTCACAGTTATGATAAAAAAAAAAACAGGCTTCTTACCCAAAGTTTCCCCTCCCAATAAAAGGCGCCAAGCAGTTTGACGATAAAGTGGTGGTTGCAGGTGGCCAAAATTTCAATTTCAACCATGTAGTCTTCCAATTCCTCCTCATTCTTGGTCTCAATTACTTTGGCAGCTGCTAAAATGCCAGTTTCCCGGTTCTTGGCCTAGAAAATAAAAAGAAAATGGTGACCTTATGCAAAGTATTATACTCAACAGCAGGGCCGGAACTAGGGGTAGGCAGAGTAGGCACGTTTATTTACAACGAAATTTAAAGCTGCACAGTCCCACAATGGATCGTTTTAATAAATGTAGTCTAATTGGACGAGTAAAGAACCTTGCTCATCCAGCAACAGACGTGACCTGGGTGTAAAGACCCCAGGTCCGGCACTTAAACGAAATATTCAAATAGAAGTCGCTGATGTACAAATAGGAAAAACACTCACCCGAAGTCTTGAGTGGTCCGGGTGCATCGCCCCGAACCCGTAGCAGGGGGTGTGTGCACTTTCGAGTATAGGAGAAATAGGCAAGCACTTCCGGACGCCACTTCAAATGGGTAAAATTCAACTTTTATTTCAAATGCATTAAAACCATAATGTCCTGACGCGTTTCGTATCTATGCGATACGCATGATATGATTACGTATCGCATAGATACGAAACGCGTCAGGACATTATGGTTTTAATGCATTTGAAATAAAAGTTGAATTTTACCCATTTGAAGTGTTGTCCGGAAGTGCTTGCCTATTTCTCCTATACTCGAAAGAGTAGGCACGTGCCTAGGGCGCAAAGCTGAGGGGGCGCCAGGCACGTACCTCCTCTGTCGCCTACCCCGTGTCAGGTCCCGTCTCTCCCCGACTGCCACTGGTGGCTTGCACTTCTGCGCATGTGCAAACACATTTTGCGCATGCGCACTGTAGCGAAATTTCGCGCTGGCAAAAAAAAAATCGCGCATGCGGGCTGGCAAAAGATTTTGTACATGCGCGCTGGCAAGAAATTTGCGCATGCGCAGTCAAGCGCACACAGAGCCGGCGCCGTGGCCCGCCAGGTTGCCTAGGGCACCTGGCCGGGTTGGCCCAGCTCTGCTCAACAGCAGATAAAAGTATAATTGCTTTTGAGAATGTCAGACTACATTATTACATTGAAAAATGTACATTTTTTATTCCATATCACCATTAATAACTGACACAAACATCTGACAACTACTGCCTTTAATAGCTGGGTGTATGCCTGTTATGGATGCACCAAATCCAGGATTCGCTTCAGGATTCGGCCTTTTTGAGAGGATTCAGATTTGGCTGCATCCTTTTGCCAAGCCGAACTTGCATATTAGGGGCGAGGAGGAAAATTGCATGAATTTATGTCACAAAACAAGGAAGTCAAAAATGTTTTTCCCTTCCCACCGCTAATTTACATATTCAAATTAGGATTCGGATTTGGTTTGGTATTCGGCCGAATCTTCTGTGAAGGATTCGGGGGTTCGGCCAAATCCAAAATAGCGGATTTGATGCATCCCTAATGCTTTTACATCATTTCTGTTATCAACAATCTGTTATAAACACCCAGATGTGTGTTTGTTGTAAAGCTTCATGGGTGTGAATTTATACTTTGTCCCTCTGTGATAGGAGCAGTGACTCATTTTACATACACAAAGGATCAGTGCACAAGCCACCCATCAGGGTGTGTACTGTATCTATTATAAGGGCAAAAACTTGGAATAAAGTTTCTAAAACAAATTGCCCCAAAGGAGCTGACAGGTTTGTGCAGCCTTTTCCAGACAACATGATATACAGTTCAGCAAACGAGTGTCACAAGTTTCTCATGGCTGGTCTATGCATATAGTTCTTTATAAATACATTCCTTTAGGGCAGTGACCCCCAATCACTGACTCGCAAGCAACATGTTACTCACCAAACCTTTGAATATTGCTCTCAGTGGCCTCAAAGCAGGTGCTATTTTTTTAATTCCTAGCTTAAAGGGAAACTGTCATTGGAAAAAAAAATTTTTCAAAATGAATCCGTTAATAGTGCTGCTCTAGCAGAATTCTGCACTGAAATCCATTTCTCAAAAGAGCAAACAGATTTTTTTATATTCAATTTTGAAATCTGACATGGGGCTAGACATATTGTCAATTTCCCAACTGCCCCAAGTCGTGTGACTTGTGCTCTGGTAAACTTCAATCACTCTTTACTGCTGTACTGCAAGTTGGAGTGATATCACCCCCTCCTTACCCCCCCCAGCAGCCTAACAACAGAACAATGGGAAGGTAACCAGATAACATCTCCCTAACACAAGATAACAGCTGCCTGGTAGATCTAAGAACAACATTCAATAGTAAAAACCCATGTCTCACCGAGACACATTCAGTTACATTAAGGAAAAACAGCAGCCTGCCAGAAAGCATTTCTCTCCTAAAGTGCAGGCACAAGTCACATGACTGGGGGCAGCTGGGAAATTGACAAAATGTCTAGCCCCATGTCAGATTTCAAAATTGAATATAAAAAAATCTGTTTGCTCTTTTTGAGAAATGGATTTCAGTGCAGTGCGTTTTGAAAAAAAACATGTTTGCAATCCAAACCCCGGTGGTTTCACCAAAACTCACATTTGCAGTCTTTGAAGAATTAACACCTGTCTCAATGAGGATCATGGTACCAATGTAACTGGATCACACTTTCGCACATCTGTGAGTTTCAGCTAACACCTACCTGTATAGTTCAATTATACCATTGTTATTGGATGGGTGTGACCCTTAAAGGCAAACCAAACCCTTAATTATAAAAACCCCTGCCCCTCCCCAGGCTAGCTGTTACCCCAGGTAAATGCCCCTAACTCTTTACTTACCTCTCTTTGCAGTTTCAGCGTAGCAGAGCTCACGGGCGCCATCTTCTTCTCTTTGGTCTTCTTTGCAAAATAAGCGCTGTATCGGCACACGCGTAGTTGGAGCAGTCTTTGTGTTTTCAACTACTGCGCATGTGCCGAAATTTACAGAAATTGTTGAATCGCTGGAAGAAGACCCGAAGATTACCGAAGAGCCGGAAGATGGTGCCCGCGAGCTCCATGGGCTGAATCTGCAAGGAGAGGTAAGTAAAGAGTTTGGGGCATTTACAGAAGGTAACAGGGAGGAGGTCTATGTAGGGTAGGGGCTTTTATAATTAATAGTTTAGTTCTACTTTAGGGTCAGTCCACACGAGCAGATTGGGGGAGATTAGTCACCCCAACAAAAATCGCCTCTTCGGGGCGACAATCTGCCCGAACTGCCTTCCCCCTGCCGCTAAAATTAAAATCGCCTGCAGCAATGCACAAGCAGCACTTCATTTTCCGAAGTCACCCGAAGTATCCTAGTGATGCGACTTCCGGAAACTTTGGAAAACAAAGTGACGCGTATGCATTGCCGCAGGCGATTTTCATTTTAGCCGGCAGGGGAAGGTAGTTTGGGGAGATTGTCGCCCCGAAGAAGGGGCAATAAATCGCTGTGGCGACTAATCTCCTCGTATCTGCCCGTGTGGACTGACCCAGAGGGGTTTAAATGCTGGGAAATTGCCTACCACTCAGTCAAACTGAAGAAGCCACTTGGATGAGTGGTGAAACGTTTATGAAAATTCAAGACAGTCCAGTTGCTTTAGATACTATATATCATGACCTGGATATATGATAATCTCCATAGACAAACAGTATATGATACTAATCTATTTAAAACGCATTTCCCCAGCCTCCAGAAAAGCACACCATGCAGTATCACATATATTGGCAGCACCTCCCAACGATAGAACAGGGAACTGAAATAAAAGGCACTGTAGGGATTTCTTAAAATCATAATATACTTTAAAGCAGGGCTGTCCAACTGGCGGCCCCCCAGATGCTGTGTCTGTTTACCATATGTAAGATTTAAAAGGTATCACTGTAGAGATAAACTGCACCCTGCATTGTTTAAACCTCAAATTCAGACTCTATCCCCCTGTATTGTTCATACCTGTGATCCCCCTGTATTGTTCACACTTGTGACACCTCTATTGTTTATATCCTAAAGGTCTGCACAGTTCACACCAGAGACCCAGACTGAAACTGCCCACATTGTTCACACCTTATTTAAAATGCTAATGGGGCACCAGTACATATTAGAATGAAAGCTTTACTTGTCTCCTGCTCTGTTCTGTCTTCCCTCCCTGCAGGGCTGGAACTAGGGGCAGGCAGAGAAGGTGCCCACCTAGGGCGCAATCATGAGCGGGGCACACTTTTAAGGGGAATTTACTTTATTTTTTAAATCCTGATTTGCTTGGCCTTTAATAGTTTTTCAACTTTATAAACCCCCTGTTCCAGACAGAATCACTCCCCAGCTCCCTTTTGGCAGCTGCTGGCACAGGTACATATTTGTGGGCAATATCTTGGCTGCTACTTGCACAGGTAAACAGATGATATGATGGATATTTGGCTGCTGCTGGGACAAGTACATATATGGAGGCAATAGTGTGTATTTTTTGGCTGATGCTGGCACATGTACAGATTGGGGGCAATATAAGGGATTGGCTGCTGCTGGCTCAGGTACATGGGGCAATATGGTGGCTGCTGGCACAGGTACACAGATATTTGAGGGCAATATGATGGATTTTTGGCTACTGCCAGACAGATACAAATTGGGCAATATGATGGATTCTTTTGGTTGCCGCTGGCTTAGGTACAGATTGGGGTGAAAATATGATGGATGTTTTGTCTTATGCTGGCACAGGTACAGATTGGGGCCTGGGGGCAATCTGAGGGATTGACTGCCATTGGCATAGATACAAATGGAGGCAATATCATAGGTGCTGGCACAGGTACAGGGGGCTATATGACTGGTAAGGTGGGAAATGGTAATGCAGGACTGGGTGGGGGGGCACTGGCCTTTGCCTAGGGTGCAAAAATGCCATGGCCCGGCCCTGCCTCCCTGTGTGTGCCATTCTCTGCTTGCCCAGTGCTGCTTGTGTGTGCCATTCTCTGCTTGCCCAGTGCTGCTTGGGTGTGCCATTCTCTACTTGCCCAGTGCTGCTTGGGTGTGCCATTCTCTGCTTGCCCAGTGCTGCTTGGGTGTGCCATTCTCTGCTTGCCCAGTGCTGCTTGTGTGTGCTATTCTCTGCTTGCCCAGTGCTGCTTGTGTGTGCCACTCTCAGTTTGCCCTATGCTACCTGTGGAATGTAAGCCTGTTAGGAGTTTGTTCTTGGGGTTTGTTAGCATTTGGAAATTGTTGTTAAGGGCCCCTACGGTGTTTAATCAAGTGTTGGGGGGCTGTTGTATTATCCACAGGGGAGGATGTGGCATATGGATTTAAGGGTATGTTTAAACATGACAATTTGCCTGCAGTGAGCACCAACCATTTGTTTTTTTGGTGTGCTACCACCGTTAATGTGGATATGATCTTAAAAGTTCTTGTGCTAATGTGGGTGATTTTTACAGTGGGTGTGGTTTAAAAGGGGAGTGGCCAACACTGAATTCCATTATCGGCCCTCCTCCATATAGGCCAGTAAAATTTTGGCCCTCGGTACCACGGAATTTGGACAGCACTGCTTTAAAGGTTTAAGAATACAGTAGCTCCCACGCCATTTGTATTATGTATTTGTTGACGCTCTTGTACACGCACAATAAACATACATAGAGAATAACGTACCCTCTACTGTATCTAAGGATATCAGAAGTCAACAAAAACTTCCACGACTATATAAAGTAATAAGGCTGCAGGCTGGTGTAAGATACATTGCTAATGACATTGTGACAATAACATCTCTAAGAACTAAGTATCATATCTAAGGATAGATTTAACAGAACATTTGAAGTTCCTCTGTTAAACAAAAAGCTGAGAAAATAAACTTGACAACATATCTTTGGCCAAAGCTAGATCTCGTCACGGCCAAATATCTAGTCAGCTATAAGATACAGGTATGGCATCAGTTATCCGGAAACCCGTTATGCAAAAAGATAGAAAATACGGAAAGGCCATCTCCCATAGATTTAGTTTAATCCAAATAATCCAAATTTTTTCTCTGTAATAATAAAACAGTAGTTTGTACTTGATCTCAACTAAGATATAATCAATCCTTATTGGAAGCAGAACCAGCCTATTGGGTTTATTTGATGTTTACATGATTTTTTAGTAGACTTAAGATACGAAGATCCAAAATACGGAAAGATCCGTTATCTGGAAAGCCACAGGTCCCGAGCATTCTGGATAACAGGTCCCATACCTGTACTGCCTAAGAAAAAGGATTTACTCTGGATAAAATCAATCAATTGTCTTCGTGATCCCAGTCTATACAGCATATTTTTATACAGGTATGAGATCTGTTATCCAGAATGCTCAGAACCTATGGTTTTCCGGATAATGGATCTTTCCGAAATTTGTATGTATTATTTCCAATAAGGATTAATTATATTTTAGATTTGGATTATCTGATTATAATGGGAGTCTTTGGGAGGTAACCTTTCCGTAATTTGGAGCTTTCTGGATAACGGGTTTGCGATAATGCATCCCTTGCCTGTTTGCAATACCAGCAATCTGGTTGCTAGGGCCCAAATTACCTTAGCAACTATGCATTGATTTGAGACTGGAATATGAATAGGAGAGGCCTGAATAGAAAGAGGGGTAATAAAACATAACATTAATGATACATGTGTAGCCTTACAGAGCATTTGTTTTTTAGATGGGGTCAGTGAAAGCTGGTAAGAATCAGAAGAAAAAGGCAAATAATTAAAAAACTATAACAAATAAAATAATGAAGACCACTTAAAAAGCTGCTTAAAATTGGCCATTCTAGAACATACTAAAATTTAACTGAAAGGTGAACCATCCCTTTAACAAGAACTGCTTTCCTTCCCTTTTTAGTTCAACCGGCCTCACTCATCAGTTTGTTAAAATATATTAATTATAATGATCCATTCCTGTCTCTTTAATGCTTTTTATTCTACCGGATAAACTGCTGAAACCAGCGCAGAGGGAGAAGCGGTGAGTAAGCAATTCTGATTAACAGTATCCATCTAACACGCAGAGAAGCTCACACACTAATCTCCCCTAATCTGACTGCGATAAGATTAACATTGTACAGGGTTACCCTAGCTATTTTGTTACCATGGAAACAGGTTCAAATCACGTTTCCTCTTGAATGGTAACTGCATTTTGGGGCAGTGGTGAATGTGTTTTTTTTCTAGTTTTTTTTATTTTTGTTCCTGGAAAAAGGGATGGTTCATTGTTACAGAATGGTCAATTCTAAGCAACTTTATAATTGGTCTTCATTATTTATTTTTATAGTTTCTTAATTATCTGCCTTTTTCTTCTGACTCCAGATTTCAAATAAGGGTCACTGACCCCAGTCTAAAAAAAAACAAATGCTCTGTAAGGCTACAAATTGTATGGTTATTGCTGACTTTTTATTACTCATCGTTCTATTCAGGGCTCTCCTATTCATATTCCAGTCTCTTATTCAAATCAGTACCTGGTTGCTAGGGTAAATGGGATCCTAGCAACCAGATTGCTAAAACTGCAAACGGGATAGCTGCTGAATAAAAAGCTAAATAACTCAAAATTCACAAATAATAAAAAATGAAAACCAATTACAAACTGTATCAGAATATCCCTCTCTACGTCATACTAACAGTTATTTTAAAGGTGAATGGGCTTGAGAATGGATCCCACCGCTTCTTAATTCACACATACCAATAAAAACATTCTAGGTATCCAAATGCAAAAAGTGACAGTTTTTAGTTTCTTGTAGTATTATCCAAAAGAAGAGTCAGAGTTTTTTAGCAGTAATTCCATGCCAAATCCTGGCACTTTTCTCCTTCACTTCTGCTGCTAGGTTCAGTTTCATTCATCTTCCCCTCCCTTCAAATTTATTTATTTTTATTTTTTTGTTGCCATATCCATGCTTCAGAACGTATTTACTGTATATTATCAGGCATGCTCTACATCAGAGTCTTCTCTCTAC
Organism: Xenopus laevis; assembly: GCF_017654675.1. Taxonomy (NCBI): domain Eukaryota; kingdom Metazoa; phylum Chordata; class Amphibia; order Anura; family Pipidae; genus Xenopus; species Xenopus laevis. Next base: position 105,585,481 of record NC_054376.1, read on the forward strand.
CCTAATGTGTATTTCATTCCCATGAACAGGACCCTAAAATACTGATTTTATTTTGCATTATTAAAATGTTGATTTATTATGAAAATTTTATGTCAATGGTATTTTATTTGCTCGGTTTTCGCAGTTTTTCACTGACCTGGATTGCAGTTTCACCTTTAAAGGGATACAGTCATGGGAAAATATTGTTTTTTTTCAAAACGCATCAGTTAATAGTGCTGCTCCAGCAGAATTCTGCAGTGGAATCCGTTTCTCAAAAGAGCAAACAGATTTTTTTTTTTATATTGAATTTTGAAATCTGACATGGGGCTAGACATATTGTCAGTTTCCTAGCTGTCCCCAGTCATGTGACTTGTTCTCTGATAAACTTCAGTCACTCTTTGCTGCAAATTGGAGTGATATCATCCCTCTCACTTTCCCCCCAGCAGCCTAACAACAGGTAACCAGATTGCAGCTCCCTAACACAAGATAAAATCTGCCTGGTAGATCTAAGAACAACACTCAATAGTAAAATCCAGGTCCCACTGCGACACATTCAGTTACATTGAGTAGGAGAAACAAAAGCCTGCCAGAAAGCAGTTCCATCCTAAAGTGCTGGCTCTTTCTGAAAGCAAATGACCAGGCAAAATGACCTGCTTACACACCAATTTTACAACTAAAATACACTTGTTGGTTCAGTAATGAAATTTTATATTATATGCAGTGTAAACAGTGTAATAAAAACAACACCATAAAAATTATGACAGAATCCCTTTAACCATAAACTACTATTGTTCTCTTCCTCTTTGGCATCTTATCTTTACCAATAATACTTATGTAATGCTATAATCTCATTACAAGAAACCAGGAGTGTCTTAGCCTAATATTGTAGGTACCGTCATAATGACTTGGAATGCAATAATTCTGGCATGGCAACAGCAGACCCCCACCCTCTTAGTTTCACCATAGTTTGTACAGAGATGCAATAAAAATGTACCATGTACTATTCAACAGTAAAAAATCAACAAAAAACAACACCCAAAGTGATAAATTGAAGCTGTCAGTGCATTTCTGTCCATACAGATTATCAAAAGCTGCAGAAAGAGGCAGAGTCAGTGATAAGCAGATGAAGCTAAAGGGTGTGTGCAGGAAGTTTCATTTTTGTAAAATGCGAGGCTTCGGATTTGCCAAGAGACAAACATGCTGACGGCATTAACAGGGATAGTCTCCAAATCTAATTCCTTTTAATAAACAATGACAGAGTCATTTTTCAGCCACTCCAAAAAAAACAAACAAAAAAACACGAGTCAACAGAAAGCGATCAAATGAATCATATTAAATTATTTTAGAAATATTTACCTATTGGAACTGGGTATATTGTTGCAGTGGAGTCCTTACAGAATCATTTGGCAAGCACTAAGACAGCTGTCACTTGTATGTACACAATTTGCCACATTACTGTACTATAGATCATTTCTTCAAAAGGATTGTGTCGAAATTTGGCAGCAGAGCCAACAGGATCAAGGTAATGGAATAAAGCACTAACAGACAAAAAAGTAATGGCCTTCATCACTCAAGGTGGTGGGTAGCAGCCATATTATTTAGCTACAAAAGTATGTCAAGATACTACACTATTATTTATAGGTGACACAAACCTGTCACCAGCTCCATAACATTCTCTACATCTCAGTACAGATATGGGATTTGTTATCCAGAAACCCATTATCTGGGAAAACTCAGACTCCATTATAAACAAATAATCCAAATATTGAAAAATTATTTCCTTTTTCTCTGTAATAATAAAACAGTAGTTTGTACTTGATCCAAACGAATATATAATTAATCCTTATTGGAGGCAAAACCAGCCTATTGGGTATATTTAATGTTTACATGATTTTGTGGTAGACAAAAGGTATGAAGATGCCAATTATGGAAAGATCCATTATCCGGAAAACCCCAGGTCCCAAGCAACAGGGTAACAGGTCCCTTACCTGTACCAACCTTCATAAAATAAGTTACGTATAGAGGAAATGGGATTGGAAAATTGTTTTGTATTAGTTTTAACGCCTAATTACCTTATAAAGTACGGGAAGAGGCAAGTAAAAAAATTGTGTCACTTCTGTTATCTGGAAACCCTTTATCAATAGAGCTCCAAATGACAGAAAGGCCATCTCCCATATATTCCATTCTAATCAAATGCTCCTTTCCTCCATCCTCCTTTTTCTCTGTAATAATTAAACAGTACCTTGTTCTTGGTCCAAATTAAGATTCTTATCGGAAGCAAAACCTGCTTATTGGCTATGAAAAATCCAAATTACGGAAAGATCCGTTATCTGGAAACCCCAGGTACCGAATATTTTCGATAACAGCTCCCATACCTGCAGCAAATTTTTACTACCCCCCTTTTCTGATACAAACGCATTTTTTTAGCTTTTCATATCTTTTCTACCCTTTATGGCATCTATACTATAGGAGTATTTATCATGTAGCAGTGTGTGCCATGTTTGGGTGCAGGACACCCCATTTAACACATCAATGATAACAGCGACTTCTCTTGACATCCACTGCCAATGTGGCCCACAGAGGTGCAGGTTGTGGGAGAGCACTAATTGACACGGGAGGCCCATTTATCAAACTCCGAGTTTATCTCATTATTTTCTGAAAAATACTACGACCAATTCCACACCGGTTTTTCCCTATTATTCATCAATACATTTTCCCGAAAATTTCCTGTGCGGGGAAAAAAAACCAAAAATTGTGAAAAAACGAATCGTATGAATTTTTCAGATTTTAAACCCGAAAACTTTTTTGCACGAAAACCACAAAATCTTCGGATAATTGCATGAGGCCCAGTGCTGGTCAAGATATCTTCGGGACTTCTCCCACTGACTTATATGCGACCTCGGCAGGTCTGAGATGATGGATTTTCGGATTTGGATTTTTTCCATCCTTCGGGGTATAATAAATTCCTTAAAAAAAATCAGATTTTATAGGAAAAAAACACAAATATTTAGGGATTTTGGCATTCGGGCTTTTAATAATTAACCCCCTAAGGGTTGACTGTCCCATACAGTATATATTAGGTAAATAGTCACCAACACCTGAGTTTTGGCATGTAAACTCTTTGGGTGTGTTGCAGTAAAATGCCAAGCAAACCACATATGAATATGAGTCTATACATACAATAGTGACCACTCCTTTCTCCCATCAGAGGCACATACCTGCACGGACATTCCTGCCATAATTATATGTTTAGCTATTGCATTCTCTGGTGCCTGATTGTGTACATTGAACTCACTGTAACACATCAGCACGACACAATCACACACACATATAGTATAAAAACCTGCTCCTTTCTAATCTCATGCATGGCCAGTTGCTAAGTGGCTTTTCGTCAGATGAATAAAAACACAACAGTTAAGTTGATATGAGCTTGGTTAACTGGCACTGCTGACATGTAACATACCCACAGGGATGTAACCAAGAAGCAATTTGATTAATGAGTCTACTCTAGAAGATACTGCAACGTTATTTTAAGAACACAGAAAAAAAAAAAAAAAAAAGTGTTCAAAACTCCCGGGCCAATGTAATGACTCTGGGAAATTTCTGGCAAGTACAGAAAGCCTTACTAGTCACACGCAGTCTGGCAGGGATCCAGCGCAGGGCTGTAAATAACAGTACAGTTATGTTTCTAGAAATCAGTGAGATAGAATGGCATTAATTCTAACCTATTTAAGTTCTGTTAACTGTTAAGAATGCTGATGGTGATGTTTATATTATGTACACTTATGCTTTACACTTTTTGATAAGCCCTTCATTCTTGCGCACTTGCTATCATGTGGTCACACAACATCATGTCAGCATCTATGTGGACTAGATAAGGCACTCCTATTAATTATAGAGTCTGCAATGTGAACACAGATACCTGGATCTGGCAGATGTAGATGCTGCTTTTTCTATCTTTGCAAGTCTGGTCACAGTATTTTAGAAGTACAATCCCCACATACATGAGTGGTATGCGGAGCATTTATATCAAAGAGAGGCAATTTGCAGCCCTCCAGTGGTTTCTAAACTACAGATTCCTGCTCCCACCCCAACGTGTGCCGCTCAGTGCCTCAATATTTATCAGCTAATGAAATATTCACGTATTGCACTTTTAGAAAAACGAAGGCACTACTTTAGTAGTTTGGAAAGGAGGAACCGCTCGCACACCCTGGCCTTCAATCCTAGACGCCTGGTGCACGGTGAAGGAGGGGTCGGCACCCTCCCAATAATGCGTAGGAGAAGAATTTCACTGGAGAAGAATTTCGGGGATGTACCCAACAAAGGGGTACATCACCGAAACGTTGCACCTTTCTGCCAATAAATCGCAAGGGTATATCCCTGCTTGCACCAGCCTTTGAGTGCCAGTGAAATTCTTCTCCTATTTCTTTAGTAGGTAACAGTTCTTGTACTTTTAGCCAACCTGCTGAAACTGAAAATAAGAAATAAGTTGGGTCCAAAGATCAGGAATCCAAATCTTTTATGGCAAAGGCAAACTCTGGCCTGCTCTACTGTCCGTTGTATTTGACCCATTAGTTTCACCAAAAATTTGCCGGCGGGTGCGCTGCAATTTTTTTGACGTGCAACTCCATAAAAGTCTATGAGCGTCATTTCCACGTCGAAACAAGGCGAAACATTTCGCCCATCCAAACAGTTACTAGTACAATTCACAGATACGCGAGAGTCATCTCCACGGGGCACTTTGATTTATTTGATCATAAATACAGTAAATGGGGAAGATTTATTAGAATAGGGACAGCTAGAGGAGATACGTATTTGGGTAGATAGAATACATTTAAATTGTATTTGAATTTTAGTAAGTGTACCTGTCCCATTCGAGAATGGCTTAAAGAGCATATAAATGCAAAAAAATAAAATCCCATTTTTACTTTCTTTAATGAAAAAGAAACCTATCTCCAATATACTTTTATTAAAAAATGTGTACCGTTTTTATAAGAAACCTGACTGTATGCAGTGAAATTCTCCCTTCATTTACTGCTGTGGATAGGAATTGTCAGATGGTCCCTAACTGCTGAGCAGGGAAACAATCATACTTATGAACAGCAGGGGGAGCCCCCGCCTTACTTCCCAGCCATGCAGAATTCAAGTAGCTTTGTTTATGATGATCCCTAAGCAGCCCAGACCACACTGAGCATGTGCACAGTCTTAGTCTTGCAAAGATGTTTAACAAAGTTACAAGATGGTGACCCCCTGTAGCCAACTTTGAAAGCATAAATTATTTGTTTGATTAGGCTTGTGGTGCAGTAAGTTCATGTTTATATTTAGTATACAAAATACAGTATTTCTAGCCTTATTCTATTTTTGACTTTACATGCCCTTTAAGACTCTAGAGTGCAGGTCCCCAACCTTTTTCACCCATGAGTCATTCAAATATAAAAAGAGTTGAGGAGCATGGAAAAAGTTCCTGGGGTGCCAAATTTGGGTGATGATTAGCTATTTGAAGGCCCCTATGTGGACTGGCAGCCTATAGGAGGCTCTTTTTGCTAGTACACCTGATTTTTATGCAACCAAAACTTGCCTCTAAGTCAGGAATTCAAAAATCAGATACTGCTTTGAGGCCACTAGAAGCAACATCCAAGGTGTTGGTGAGCAAAATGTTCCTCAAAAGCCACTGGTGGGGGATCACTGCATAGAAAATGATGGGGGCTTAAACCAGGAACTGAATTGTTATTTGTGGGATGTTAAATTATCTACCAAAATAGGTATTTGGTCTTTCTGCAAAATTATTCTGATCATATTACACAGCATCCTTACATATGAAGCATTTTATAATATATCTTACTATAATTGAATGAGATAGTTAGTGGTATTAACATGTACTTTACCATTATTATATACCTCACCTTTAAGAAATGGAGTGGGGTGTGGTTAAAGGTTTTTCAAACAGCTCATGTTTGAAAATAAGATACATCTCTGATCAATTGTCTTGAAATGCATAAGACAATAGTAACTCCCTGGTATAACATCTGATTCATAATGATTTTATGGGATGGCATAAAGAAATAAAGGACATTTTATTGACGTAATGGAGAAGTTCAGTGTGCACTCCCTGCAGGGGATAAATGCACAGGTGGCAAACAGCTTATACATTGTTCACATCTTTAACATACAGGTTATTTTGAGACACAAAAGAAGAGAAAGTTGAATAAGGCGGCACTCATTTTCCCTAAGGTACTACCCATTTATGCCAATGATTACAGGTTAATTATTTATTTTCACTGAGTGTGTGTGTATAAAATATACATAACATATAATCAGTGGCGTAACTAGATATTATTGGGCCCCACAGCAAATTATTTTTCAGGCCCCCAAAATGTTTAGAGGTTGACTTGTTTCTCCAATATTTATTGAAATTGTAAATGAATTAGGGCCTCATGGGGCCCCTATACCTCCTGGGCCCCCCCGCAGGGTCTGCTTCCTCTATAGTTACGCCCCTGCATATAATACATGTCCACTCACAAATGTGTTCACAGAAGGTTATCTTGTGAGATTCAGACATGTGCGTAAAATTATGACTCCTACATTGTCCACTATTTTAAAAGGTCACATTTTGCAAAAAGCCTGTTTAAGTCAGTAAATTCAGCAATGGCTACAGAGTTCTACACTATACTTTTCTGTTATAATATATTTGTATCCTCATTCAGCCCTGGAATGTGTTTGATTACGCTTCACACAATTTTATCATGACCACACAGCCTTGACACACCTAGAACGCTAGCCACTCAGAGTCACAGCTGCTCGTATCAACATCCTGATGGTTTGTTATTGCTTTATTTTTTTTGTAAATGATGTTGGAGAGTGAGTATGTGCGTATATGTCGGTAAGTAAATCAGGGTTATTTACATTTGTTTCATATAGCAGCACTGACCAATCTAAATAACATGGAAAGATGTCTATACCCGCTTTAATCATTGGTCTGCTCTGACCATTGATATGATTTGGCCATCCAAACAAGTGTATTAGAAGATCTATTACACAGCAGTTGTGCTGAAAAAAGGCTAATAACATCCATCATTGCCCAATTTGGGTCATCAGCAAGTCAAACGATGTCTGCACCTCAGTGTTGCAATCCAACCCAAATGCCCTTGATGCAAAAGTGCAAATTAAATGGTTACGGGAGTTGTTCACCTTCCAAACACTTTTTTCAGTTCAATTGTTTTCAGCTATTTCCCCAGAAAAATATATTTTTTCAATTACTTTACATTGTTTTTCGAAATCTAAGATTTACGTTTAATGTTCCTGTCTCTAGTCTGCACCTGAATTACTGAGCTGCCAGACTCAAACTATTACAATTTTGCAACATTTAGTTGATACATTTTTCAGCAGCATCTCTGGAGTATTAGCAACTATTGTATCAATTCTAACAGCTGCCTGTAATGAAACCCAGAGATTCTGCTCAGCAGGGACAAAGATAAGAAATGTATCCATTTAGAACAGTTTACAGGGTCGGCGACCCCTTTCCCGAGAGCTGCCTTAGAATGTGAAAAATGACACTTCACACTTCAATATTAGAAAAATGGTAACATAGAAAATAGAAAGTAACTGGAAAAAAGTCATTATTTCTGGTGAACTATCTGAAACCAACTAGGGGGCAGATTTACTAAAGGGTGAAGTGGCTAACAATTCGCTAACATTACCGTCCGCAGGGACTTCGTCGATTTACTAACAGGCACAGGCATCACTTCGCTAGCGAAGGAGATAAGACGCTAGCGTTGCTTCGTACTCTAATGCCAGGCGAATTTTTCCCCCTGGCGAATGGATGTAACTTCACAAATTCACTAAGATGCAGATTTTACTGAACGTTACATGTTTCGCCAGACTTGCCTTCACCAGCTTATACCATAGACGAGTGATTCAATTATACATAATGCTTCAGAATTCTGGCAGTGCTATTGTGTCTGAGCTAGTATCACACACTGCATCCTTGACAGGACAGCACTACAGAATGGTCTGAACTACTCCTTTGGGTGGCCAGTGACCTAAATGGCAAGCACTTGTCACTGCACAAACACAGGTGGATCGAGTGCATAAGGTTTTCATGCATTACACTTTCATGCAGGGGCACCTCTTCTGCAGGGCGACAATCTCCCCGAACTGCATTCCCGCTGCTATAATGATAAAACGCCAGCGCCAATGCACTCGCGGCGCGTCGGTTTCCGAAGCTGCCTCACAAGGAAACTTCAGGTGACTTTGGAAAGCCAAATTGATTAGTCAGCTGGGCAACTAATCTCCCAAAATAGCAGCGTGTGTCTCTGCCCTTGTGGCTGGTGATTTCTTGGACACACATAATATCAAAGGCTATTGTGATACTAAACTCTATAGTTAGTATAGATATGGGTATATAGAATTTATGTGAAAGTAGGGAGGGTGTGTGTATGGATGCTGGGTTTTCATTTGGAGGGGTTGAACTTGATGGACTTTGTCTTTTTTCAACCAGATTTAACTATGTAACTATGTGCATTTATAGGTATGAAACCCACCTTGTTATCTGTAATAAACTGTTGTGTTCCCTCCTTGAAAGCGATGGCTTTCTAGTTACAATAAAAAAAAAATTGCAGTTTGCCCAAAGTTAGCCAACTGTCACTATAACTCTGCCTGCCGTTTACACGGAAGCTACACACAACTTTACTAGCTCCATGGACGATATTCTGTTCAGTTCTAGAAGTTCCACCTTCAAAACTGAATTGCTATGTGATATTAATCACTGCATGAGTAATTAACATTCCATAACAAGGAGCTCATTATAGGTATAGATGCTTTACATCCCCAAGACTGGTTGCTGGAGGATGCCAGGGATTACAAAGATATAAAAGGCATAGGTTGGACAGTAAAAGGGATACTTGGGGCAGCTGGGAAATTGACAATATGTCTAGCTCCATGTCAGATTTCAAAATTGAATATAAAAAAAATCTGTTTGCTCTTTTGAGAAATGGATTTCAGTGCAGAATTCTACTGGAGCAGCACTTGTGCTCTGATAAACTTCAATCACTCTTTACTGCTGTACTGCAAGTTAAGCTGGCCATAGATGTTGAGATTTTTAAAAGATCAGATCCTGATTGTGAGACCACGATCTTCTCAGAACGATCGTACGAATTTATCATCAACTAAAAAGACCAATTTGCCAGGAAAACAAAGGGGAGCTGCCTGCTTGGCCCTGCAAACATAGATAGATTGCACTGGGACCGACAGATGTCGGCCGAAAAATCATAAGATGTACGATCGTTCGAATCCCACTAACCGCACGATTTCGAAGGATTGGTCGGACTCCCTAAAAACGGTCGTTCGGCTACTAGAATCGTCGCGTCTGTGGGGAGCTTCAGAGTGATATCACCCCCTCCCTTTTTCCCCCAGCAGCCAAACAAAAGAACAATGGGAAGGTAACCATACAACAGTTCCTAATACAAGATAACAACTCCCTGGTAGATCTAAGAACAGCACTCAATAACCCATGTCCTACTGAGACACGTTCAGTTACATTGAGAAGGAAAAAAAAGCAGCCTGCCAGAAAGCATTTCTCTCCTAAAATGCAGGCACAAGTCACATGACTGGGGGCAGGTGGGAAATTGACAAACTGTCTAGACCCATGTCAGATTTCAAAATTGAATATAAAAAAATCTGTTTGCTCTTTTGAGAAATGGATTTCAGTGCAGAATTCTGCTGGAGTAGCACTATTCACTGATGCGTTTTGAAAAAAACATGTTTTTTTCCGATGACAGGACCCCTTTAACCTGTTTTACCAATATTTATTAAAATTGTATATGAATTAGGGTCTCATTGGGGCCCCTATACCTGCAGGGTCTGCTTCCTCCGTAGTTACACCCCTTCTTCTACAGCCAGTGCATCGCTACATCCTACAGAGAACTACAACTCCCAGAATCCTTTCTTAGAGGGGTGATGATGCTACAGCTAGAGAACTACACACTGGGGGCTTATTTATAAACACTGGGCAGATTTGCAGCTGGGCAGTAACCCATAGCAAACCAATGATTGCTTTCAGTATTCAACCTGCAGGTGGCTGAAAAAAAAAGTTAATCACTGATTGGTTGCTATGGGTCACTGCCCAGGGGCAAATTTGCCCAGTGTTTATAAATTAGCCTCAGCGTATATGTAAAGTGATTAGAGAGAGACCTCTCCACCTTTCCAGCCCTGATAGTAGCCATTCACCCCTCAATTTCCCATGGGAGAGCTCAAATAGTAGCCATTCTCCCCTCAATGTCCCATGGGAGAGCTCAAAGCTGGCAAGGAGGGGGGTGCTGCTGTTACAGACATGACTCACCTTATACACCTTACCGAATGCACCATCGCCCAGCTCCCCAATGATTTCCCACACCTGGTTAGGGTCCACGTCTCTCCGGACGTGCTCGTACTCCCTCAGGCGCTTTTTCTCAAAGTTCGGCAGCCGCAAGATGCGGCGGAAGTTGGCGAAAGCCATTGCCTATCGGCGAGTGGACTTTCCTATAGTCGGGGAAGGAATGGGGGGCGCCACACAGAGCTGGGGAGACGCTGCATAGCCCAAGCACAGAAGCCACTGGTGTTGAGCGAGTACTGAAGCAGAAGCTCACCCCCCGGTCAGGAACGCCGCTTCGCTAACCCCGCCCCAAACCCCGCCCCAAACCCCGCCCACTGGAAGGGGCGTTTATTAGCGGCTGCACTGTACAAAATCCTTTTGGGGCGTGTCTGTTCAGCAGTGGGCGTTGACTTGTTGTGACGGACGTCAAGAGATAAGCGCTGCGCCAGGTTCAACTCCCACAATAGCGGCTTTCTGTTTTCCCTGTCCCTGTAGGTCGCACGACAATTGTTTTCACCCATTGGAGGCTATAGTTCTACTTTTTGGGGGAAAAAAAGTCTTTATTTCTGGGGAACAATCTGAAAACCATGAAACTAAAAAAAATGTTTGGAAGGTGAACGGCCCCTGTAATTAAAACACTTTCACCTGTTTCATCTGGGGCAGATTTATCAAGGCTCGAAGTGAATTCGAGGGAATTTTCGAAGTTAAAAAATTAGAACTAATTTTTTGAATACTTTGACCATCAAATCGGATACTACGACTTCAATTCGAAGTAAAAATCGTTCGACTATTCGACCATTTGATAATCAAAGTACTGTCTCTTTAAAAAAAAACTTTGACTTCAATACTTCGCCAACTTGAACCTGCCGAAGTGCTATGTTAGCCTATGGGGACCTTCCAGAGCAATTTTCGAAGTTTTTTATATTCGAACGAAAATCGTTCTAATCGTACGATTCGAAGTAGGATGAATAAAATACTCCGACTTCGAATTCAAATGTAGGAGGATTCTATTCGATGGTCGGATTTCGAAGTATTTTCCACTTCGAAATTCGACCCTTGATAAATCTGCCCCTTGGTATGTTATAGAATGGCTGATTCCTTCATTTTGTTCCCACAGTAGTGTTTCAATTATTTCCCTTCTTATGACACTTTTACAGCTCTTTACAGCTTAGAAATGGGGGGGGGTCGCTGACCCCACCTGAAAAATAAATGCTCTGTAAGGATACCATTTTTCTGCAATAACTACTTTTTATTACTCATCTTTCTATTTGCCTCTCCTGTTCATATTCCAGCCTCTAATTCAAATCATTGAATGGTTGCTATGGTAATTTGGCCCCTAGCAACGAAGATCGATGCAATTGCAAACGGGACAGCCACTGAACAAAAAGCGAAATATCGCAAAAACCACAAATAATAAAACATGAAAACCAATGGTCTCAGAATATCACTCTTTACATCATACTAAAGTTAATTTACAAAACCCCTTTAATGTAAAGCAACCTGGTTCTGTAATAGCTCTGATGATAAAGTCAAAGATTGAAGAAGAAAGAAATGTATTTGCTGGGGTCATTCCCACATGAATACATGTGGGATCACACGAAATGCGTTAGGAGGGTTGTTAGGAGGGTTGTTCGGAAAACAAAGTTGCTTTTTAATATTCACCTCTGTCTGATGCTCCGTGGACTGGAGTGCGTGCTAATTTGGAAGTGCATCCGTTTTGAGGTCTTCCCAAGCTGCGGGGACCATAGATCTGGAGCGGTGAGTGACCTGCTATTATTGAATGTATCTGAATTGTTCTAAGCGAAAGTTTCGGGGCATTTGCACCTGGACCCACCCAGTCATAGGGTGAGCGTTGTGAGGAATTAAGCTTGCATATTATGAATATATTTATAAGTTAGTAGGGTTTGAGCGCATCCAATTTAGCATGGTTTGGTACTTAAAGGGGAAACATTAGTACTCCAGTATTACATGCTGGGCCCCCAAATGACCTTTATATCGTTAAAAGAAGGGCAAAATAAAGAATACTACAAGGGCAATCCATTAGTTTCAGTCTGGTTCATCTGTCCTGACAGGTTAGATATCAAACTCTTCCATTTTGTTAATACAACTGGAATAGGTCAAATAGAATTATGCAAGCTCATCCAATCTATTATTGACTAATAATAGCCATACACGGGACGATAAAAGCTGCCGACAGACCAAATCGGCATCTTATTGGCCGTGTATGGGGCCCCCCGACGGGCTTCCCCGAAAGTCGGCCAGATCTCGATCGGATGGGACAAAAAATCCCGTCGGATCGCGTCCGCATCTGTTCGTTGATGCGGTCCGACCGCCCGTTTCCCATGCGTTAGGATCCGATCGTTGGGCCCTAGTGCCCACGATCGGATCAGCCCGATATTGCCCACCTCAAGGTGGGCATAACGGAGAGAGATCCGCTCGTTTGGCGACATTGCCAAACGAGCGGATCTCTCCGTGTATGGCCACCTTAAAAGGAGTGTAACTACAGAAGCAGCAGACCTGTTAGCTGTTGGTGGGCCCATTGGGACCCCCACTGATGAACAAATTCATCATTCATATAAACAGAGTTTGTTAGATCTCATTAGTGCAAGATATTGGACCATGGCTTGCGAAAAGAGCGAGCAATCAATGAGAGGTTATAATTCTACTGATTATGGAGAGCCACAGGATATAATGTACTCAAATGATCCCTAACATAGCAAACTAGAATCAGGAAGCCCTCGTGCATGAATTTGAATTTCTAGATTCAGCTTTAGAAGACTCTCAATCACAGTATCTCCGATAGGATAAGGAAGTCCTGCTCTACCTGTATAAAATGTATAAGCTCTGCAGCAGGAGTGTCCATACTTTACTAATGTTTAGTGATGGTATTTCATTATAATCTCCATCCATAAAAGCATTGTTAGCATTCTGTTCCATGGCAATATTACTTAAATGTTAATTTCTGAGAAAATGTATATTGTTATATTTAAACGTCTAGTTCTTATGTAACGTTAGCATAATAAATATCTGAATTAGGGCTAGTCCACACGGGGAGATAGCGACGCGTTTGCGGTCGCGGCGACAAAGCGCCGCGACAGTCGCCGCGACCGGCGCAGGCGACAGTTTTGTATGGGCGCCTATGTAAAAACGCCTGTGCTAACCACACGAGGCGATGCGCTTTTCAACAGTCGCCTGAAAATGCCTCGCCAGCATGAAACAGGAGGGTGACTTAGACAAGCTGTTTGTGGACAGTGTCTTGAGATCTACTGATCACCAGCTAAAGGTCTACTGATCCCGATCTACCTTTTGGCCACCCCTGCTCTACAGTTTGCCTTTGTGATGCCTGGACATTTTAATTGCTCAGACAGTGTGGTGATTAAAATTCTATCAGCCGTCCTTTTACAACATCTGCCACTGTTAGTGCTGAATCATCAGGCAGAATTCAATTGTTTTTACCTGCATATCTGATGATTCACCTCTACACGCGTGTATTGAAACGAACAATCTTTGTTACGTAATTGTTACGTCTGTAGCTACCTTTAGTACTGGTGAACTCAAAGGCTACAGATACTGTTGGAGAAATTGTTGAGCTGAAGAGATTATAAGGAAGCACAGATGATACTGAGAAACACATAAGGGGATGTATGCATTTAACACAACAACTACTGTTCCCTAGACCTCTGCTTTAGTTTCCTGGCAAGTGAAGAACATGGGAATCCACAGAAAATCTGGGTGGGGGAGGCAAGGCAAAGTCATCAGATAAAAACAACCTTTTTTTCTAAGACTAATGCAGCAACTAGAGGCGACAGGTGGTTTCACTGAAAGCAAATGACAGGTTGCATGTCCATAGTTACATAGTTAAATCGGGTTGAAAAAAGTCCAACCCCTCCCAATGAAAACCCAGCATCCATACACACCATTCCATACATTTTACACATAAATTCTATACACCCATATCTATACTAACTATAGAGTTTCGTTTCACAAAAGCCTTTGATATTGTCGAAAAAATCATCCAAGCCATTCTTAAAGGCATTAACTAAATCAGCATCACAATATCACCCCGCAGTGCATTCCACAACCTCACTGTCCTGACTATGAAGAACCCCCTACGTTGCTTCAAATGAAAGTTCTTTTCTTCTAGTCTAAAGGGGTGGCCTCTGATACGGTGATCCACTTTATGGGTAAAAAGGTCCCCTGCTATTTGTCTATAATGTCCTCTAATGTACTTGTAAAGTGTAATCATGTCCCCTCTCAAGTATCTTTTTTCCATAGAAAACAACCCCAACCTTGACAGTCTACCCTCATAATTTAAGTCTTCCATCCCTCTAACCAGTTTAGTTGTACTTAGTCTCTGCACTCTCTCCAGCTCATTTATATCCCTCTTAAGGACTGGAGTCCAAAACTGAACTGCATACTCCAGATGAGGCCTCACCAGGGACCTATAAAGAGGCATAATTATGTTTTCATCCCTTGAGTTAATGCCCTTTTTTATGCAAGACACAACTTTATTTGCTTTAGTAGCCACAGAATGACACTGCCCAGAATTAGACAATGTGTTATCTACAAAGACCCCTAGATCCTTCTCATTTAAGGAAACTCCCAACACACTGCCATTTAGTGTATAACTTACATTTATATTATTTTTGCCAAAGTGCATCACCTGCATTTATCAACATTGAACCTCATTTTCCAGTTTGCTGCCTAGTTCTCCAATTTAGTCAAATCACTCTGCAAAGTGGCAGAATCCTGCATGGAACCTATAGTTCTGCACAATTTAGTATCATCTGCAAAAATAGAAACAGTACTTTCAATGGCCACCTCCAGGTCATTAATAAACAAGATGAAAAGCAAGGGACCTAGTACAGAGCCCTGCGCTACTCCACTAACAACACTGGTCCAATTAGAAAATGTTCCATTTACCACCACTCTTTGTAGTCTATCTTTTAGCCAGTTCTCTACCCAGGTACAAATACTATGTTCCAGGTCCAGCTTCAGGCATTTCTTCACAAGCTGAAAACACCAGTGGAGAATGTGCCATATATATCAGGAGCCTTACTCCTATGCTTTAGTTTTCTAACAAGTGTGGGAACCTGGCTTTGCGTGTGTGCTTCAAGGTCTAAGTGAACAAATCAAGATCACTGTAGTTAAAAGGACATGTAAACACCAAAGGTAGATAAAATTGTGCCTGTCCAATCATATCTGTGTTCAGTGTTTACATGACCTCCCAAAGGTACTATACTTGGGTCAGTTAAAGGATATGTAAACCTTTAAAAAAAAAAAATGAATAGGGATTCATGGAATGTTACAAGTTTACCAGTAATTATATTACCGGTAATTGTGTCAAACACCAGCCGGGTGGCAACCCTACATGCAGCGTCTTACTTGCAATTGGTGGGTTAGCACAATGCCATTAGTACAGGCACATTTTACCGTTAGTTATCTCATGCATTCCTGTGTGGTGGTACACATAAAAAATCTACCACAAGGTGATGTTAAAATCCTAAGAGCCCAAACAAAAATATAGTTAATTTGTAATTAATGTTCACTCACTTGTATTATCCAATTTCAGGCTGTGTAGAGGTATATAAACCAGAATAGGGATACTAAAAACAAGAGAAAGCAGTAAAACCCTACACTACCTTACTCAAATTAATGAGATCTAATTATATAAGTGCTTAGTGCTATTATAATCATATGCTTAGTTCTCAATCAATTTAGCACCAACATACAATTAATGGTATTTCAATCGATTGTGTTATATACAAAAAATTAAAATGATTAAAGTGCTTAAGTGCTATAAATTAGGTGCTGTGAATTTCAATAAAATGTATCTACACACAATTGATGAATAATCTAAAAGTTCATGGTTCTTTTATGAATTAAATAAGGTGCTAGTGCTGTAGTTATAATTTTAAAGTGAGTTCATGGTATCAAACAATTAAAAATAAATTTTATAGACGCTGAAGTGCGTCGACGAGCCTTCAAACCTTTTTTTAAAAAAAAGCTTATTATTGAAATCTTACCTTTTTTAAACTTTAATTGAATCTCGGATCCAGAGAAATTTAATGGAATTGTAGCGCTACTAACGCAGCATTCATTCCTTTTATTCTCTTTTATCTATAAGGCACTGAGGATTTGTTGGTTTTATAGCAAATCTGGCCGTCAAAGTCATTGAACAGGTAAAGATACCCTTTACAGGAGGTGACCCATTACATTCCATAAACCTAAGGGAAGCTTTCTGGATCCTGAAACTTGAAACGAGAACACCAAAGGGCCTAAATACAAGATATGATATTACATACTTATAATGATATAATTTAAATACACATTAATTGGACTCAAGATGGGGCACAGGATAGTTCACCAGGACGTTTGAGCTTATCCATACAAATGTATAACCCAACAAATTTATAGAAGCTCAACCCATCCATGTTTAGTGGGATCTGATTACAGAAAACGCTATTATTCCCCAGGATCACGCTTTTCATATATATACATTTATATCCTTAATTATAAATATATAAAACTAGAAAAGGTTAAATTAATGTATTAAGATAGAAATAAGATACCAGGTTAACTACACTTTTAAAAACCTTAATAATAATTATCTAAGATAATATGATGAGGTCAATACTTCAAATTAAATGAAAATCATATAAAATATCCAAGGCGTACAATTCCTCTCCCCCTTCTTTATTTTATACATTTTTTAACAGAACATTGTCACTTTCATTGATATAAATAATAAAATATGTTTTTAGCAGTGATAATCATGACGACCAATAGAGGTCGCCATAGACCTATTGTATATAATGCATGTGCACGATTCATTTTGTAAGCCTATGATTAAGGGAATGTGTTCCCGAAACGCGTAAGGCCTATGTATTCCTACAGTACTTAGCAATAAAAACCTGCTTTTTTACCGGAGTGCTGTCCTCCTGTTCGTGTATTATATGTTGGCAGTGAGGACGCTGCGGACTGAGCACCCGGCATTATAGGGGAGCAGCCAAGAGGTGGTGAGTTTGAAGCGGTCCTAATTGGTTTTGTGGTTTTATAGCAAAGTTAGCTCTCCTTACAAGACAATTAAACGTAGTAACGAGACCACAGTCCTCAGTATTCTGCCTTTCTTCCACATGTAGTGTCCCACGGCTTAGAACAACGCAGCTAGTTTCTTTGGGACAACTCCACCTCTATACTATTTTCAAATTTCTAACTTTTATTCATGAATTGCTGACGCTTTATTTTTAATTGTTTGATACCATGAACTCACTTTAAAATTATAACTACAGCACTAGCACCTTATTTAATTCATATAAGAACCATGAACTTTTAGATTATTCATCAATTGTGTGTAGATACATTTTATTGAAAGACACAGCACCTAATTTATAGCACTTAAGCACTTTAATCATTTTAATTATTTGTATATAACGCAATCGATTGAAATACCATTAATTGTATGATGGTGCTAAATTCATTGAGAACTAAGCATATGATTATAATATATAATATATAAATAAATGATGATGATAATAGCACTAAGCACTTATATAATTAGATCTCAATTAATTTTAGTGAGGTAGTGTGGGGTTTTACTGCTTTTTCTTGTTTTTAGTAAAATCCTAAGAGCCATAAGTCCCCCTGCATGCTTGAGTAGTGGCATAACTAAATATTGCTGGTACCCCACAGCAAGTTATTTTTCAGGCCCCCAAAATGTCTAGCGGTTGACCTGTTTTACAAATATGTATTGAAATTGTACAGGAATTATATATATATACCTCCTGAATTATACCTATTCCTCCTGAGCCCCCAACAGCCGCATGGTCTGCTTCCTCTGTAGTTACACCCCTCTGCTTGAGTATAACATGCTATTGAAGCTGCATAGGAGCCTGAGGCTGTAATTGTGTTACTGTGTAACTTGACTCTTTATATTCCCTCTACTGACCCCGATATTCATCTTAATACTCTTTAGTACAGAATCAACACTCTGCTTTAGCCCCAGCATTAACCCTTCTCCTTTCAGCCCCTCTCCTGCTCTGCTGTAAAAAGCTTCCTTGCAACCATATACTGAAATGAAAGAATAATCAAATACATCTTTTCCCAGTGGTTCCATATCTGATTCATCCTACAAGCACCCCAGAAACACTTAAATCAGTCATACACTTGCCTAGCACAGTTCTATTTTTGCACAGATTATCAGCCCTGCCCTAGAGGAATTTACAATCTAAGGCACCTATCACAAGCACCCATGTACGTGCATCCTTACTCATTTACAGGAATTTGTTGTTTAGCAAAGCTGGAGGTCTACAATACATCCCAACACAGAATATATCACAGCAACTGGGAAAAGCGGTTACCCAATGCTCATATCTATCCCACAAAGGACTTAGTACTTTGCACCCTCTAGTGTCCATATTTTATAATTTGCTCTCCTGTTATTTAGTACATTATTACTGTAATTAGCAGTCACAATTTAAATTGGAATTCTTTTTTTTTTATATTATTTTTTTCCCCTAAGGTCAATGGCTCTTTTCATCTGATTATTTTTGTGTTTGCCATTTTTCTGTGCTAAATTCTGGTGTCAGACACTGTAGCAGTAACTGAGAACGGAACTACCAGAAATCCAGGAGTCTCCTCCAATCAGAAGTTTGCCTGCATAATGTGACCTTTGTCCTCAGGAACTGCTATAGCATGAAGTATTAAGCATTAAAGGGGACCTATCACTCAAACATAACAAGCTGTATAAATAAAGTCCTTTTCAAATTAAACATGAAATCCAAATTCTTTTTTTTATTAAAACATTAACACCTGTTGTAAGTTCATTTAAAAATCTCAGCTGCCAATCATATATAGCCTGCCCCTCCTCTATGCCTTAGGCATTGAGGTGGGGCAGGAAATTACTTTTGCTTTCCTTTCAGCACTTCCTAGATGTATGTACACTCTCCACATTCCCCCTCCCTCCTTACTACCTAATTATGTAGCCTGTGCGTGGAGATTGCCATCAGGTCCCCCATTCTGGCACAGAAATAAGATTTTGAGATGATGCCAGGCTTGCATTAATAACAGTGTTCACAAAATGGCAGCTGCCTGCTTGCTATAATTATGATTTCCCAGGCTGAAGGAAACAAGATTTAAATAAATTATTTAGTATAAATAAAGATTATTTTGCTTGACTAACATGAAAAAATAGGATTTGGAATTATTTCTTAAGGTGACAGGTCCCCTTTAAGTTTCCTGCATAACATTTAAAGTGTCCTTACACCCTACCTTTCATAGGGGGTAATTGCCTTACTGTGTCCCTGTCAGGGCTACCTCAGTGGTTTCCTATTCTGGCAGCTGCTCCATCTTCTTCGGCTTTGGCTTCTGCACCTCCAGCAGCTTTGGCAGGCAATTCAGAAGAGCCCACATTGGATTGGCTGAAGGAGACCTGGCTAATCAGGAAAGTGCAGCATGGCCTGGGATGACTGTCCCTCGCGATGGTGCCCCTGGTCCCTGTTAATCATTTATTAAAATGTACATTTCTGAAAACCATCCTTAGGGCAGAGACACGTGAAGATTCGGGTCGATTAGTCACCCGGCGACAAATCGCCTCTTCTAGGCGACTAATCGACCCACAATGCCTTCCCACCAGTTAGAATCCAAATCGCCGGCGGGATGGCACTCGGATCGATTTGTTTTCTGAAGTCACTCGAAGTTTCCTCATCAACTTCGGGCGACTTCAGAAAATGAAGCGATCCGAGTGCCATCCCGCCATCGATTTACATTCTAGCCGGCGGGAAGGCAGGGGAGGCAGTTCAGGGAGTTTATTCGCCCGAAGAAGAGACAATTGGTCTCCAGGCAAATAAATCTCCCCGAATCTCCACACGTGTCTCTGCCCTCATTGTGCTGGCAATGATGAATAGTATATCTATATTGTAACTTAACAAAATCTTTCTGGACTGTGTTACAAATCAGTGGTGGGGTGTGTCCCACTAGTCCTTCCAAACATGCACCGTAGGTTGTGGGTAGCCAGTCCCAGCTTGACTAAGTACAAAAGAAAAACCTAATGTGCCCTTTGTGCTCTAGCACTTGCATCTAAAGTTGTAGTAGAGGACCCCTATTATATCTGAGTAACTACTGAGTGAATAATGCCACCTGCGAATATATGGAATTATATAGAAATTTTTAGTGTTTATTTGGTTGCCTCTTTTTAAATTCTGGTACACACTCTGTACTTTGCACTTTGTTTTCCATGTTAACTTGAGCTTGCAATTATTTTAGAACAGCTAGTCGCCGAAGCCCATTAAAGTCTATGGATTAAGAATGCATAACGTGCCAGAATATTTTGCAGTGCTGTACATTAAATGGTTGATGCATTGAACATGCAGATGACCAATAACCAATTAAAGGGGACACTGTTCAAAAACCTTACTTTCTTAAAGTACAACTGTGTCAGTTGTGTAAGTACTGGGGGTGCAATCACACCATCCGACATAACACCCCTGTTGGGTGGGAATGTAGCATGCTGCATCTTCATCAAACTAAAGGTGTCGGAAAGACTTTGCTGTGGGGGATCAGATTTCACAGTATTCTACAAATTTTGTGCTGTTGAGAGGTGTTGCACGGCAATATCAGGTAAAATATGACCAATAAAATCTGCTCAAAATCTCTGTGTAGTTTAGCCCTGCTGCTAAGCATCCTTTTCTCCCACATTCATGGTAATGTTTTGCATTAATTGCAAAAAAGCTGATATCCTTTCGCGATCAGCTCCTTTGGTCGCCTTATTTGGGCACTCTCATACTGTAACGTCCATGTTGCTCTTCCTCCACCAGAAGTGCAAACAGACGTCCATTATCCGGAAACCCGTTATCCAAAAAGATCCAAATTAATGAAAATGATTCTTGGTAGACTTAAGGTATGGAGATCCATACCTTAATAAAGACCACTTATCTGGAAGACCCAGAGGCTGAGCAATATGGATAAAAGGCGCCATAGTCTTTTTTTCCCCAGCATAATGAAAAACATTTATTTTAAACAATTAAAATAAACTGCAAGTCAGTATCATTTTTTAATTGAAAAAAAAATACAGGAAAACTGTTGCCAGTCCTTGCTGTTTTTATGCAGGGATTTCCTTTAAAAGCAGCTCCAAATCCACTACACAGTGGTTTTGGTAGACTTAGTGCAGAGACACACACTGCGATTCGGGGGGATTAGAAGCCCGACGACTAATCTCCTCTTCTACGGGGCGACTAAGCTACCCAAACTACCTTCCTGCTGGCTAGAATGTAGATCGCTGGTGGGATGGTACTCAGAGGGCTTTGTTTTTTGAAGTTACCCGATGTTTCCTCATGAGGCAACTTCAGAAAATGAAGCGCTCCAAAAGTGCCATCTCGCCGGCGATTTACATTCTAGCTAGCGGGGAGGCAGTTTAGGGAGATTAGTTGCCCCAAAGAAGAGGAGATTTGTCGACGGGCTTCTAATCTCCCCAAATCGCAGTGTGTGTCTCTGCCCTTAAGGTATGGAGATCCATACCTTGAGAAAGACCCCAGATGCTGAGCAATATGGATAAAAGGGGCCATAGCTATAGTCTTTTTTTCCCCAGCATAATGAAAAACATATTTATTTTAAACAATTAAAGGGGAACTGTCACCCTAAGAAATAATTTCAAATTCTTTTCTATCATGTAAGTTGAGCAAAATAAACTTTACTTACACTATATTTATTATTTAAATTTTGTTTCCTTCTGTCTTGGAATTATACAATCACAGCAAGCAGGCAGCAGCCATTTTGTGGACACTGTTATTAAGGGAAATTGTGTATCACCCCAAAATCTTGTGTATGCACCAGAATGGGGGACCTAATGTCCATGTGCAGTGCCCTACACAATTATAGAGTCTGATGAGGGAAGGGGGAATGTGAGGAGAGCAGTGACATGTAGGAAGTGCTGAATGGAAAGTGAAAGTAATTGACTGCCCCTCCTCTATGCCACGGGCATAGAGGCGGGGCAGGTATTATTTGATTGACAGTTTAGATATTTAAACACCTTTATAACAGGTATGGATGTTTTAATGAAATTTTTTTTGGGCGTTTCATATTTAATTTGCAAAGGACTTTCATTATGCAGCTTTTTATGTGTAGGTGACAGGTCCACTTTAAAATAAACTGCAAGTCAGTATCATTTTTTTAAAATGACTGTTGCCAGTCGTTTTATGCAGGGATTTCCTTTGAAAGCAGCTCCAAATCCATTGCACAATTACTTATCAGTGAAGCTTGTAATATCTTTAGCCGACACATCAACGTGTTTCTTGTGATGCCTCATGGCAGCGTTTAAGCAAATGAAATGGCAAACGCGATCATACAATCTAGTGAGCACTTCACTGTTGTCTGACAATTGGCGGTGCGTAAACATTTCATGTCATGAGAGCTTGAGAAGAGAATGGTCAAACAATGGGATATTTTCTATAGCTGATTAAATGCTCAGATTATTTGTTCAGTTATTAAAACACATGTTAAAAACAGATAACGCTGGCTAGTAATCGTTTTGATACTGCTCTGTTATTGGAGGGACAGAAGTCTGCAGGGGTTTGAGGGACATTTAAGCTTAGGTAGCTTTGCTGGCTAGTAATCTACCTTCTACTGCAGTGCTCTGTATGTAGCTGCAGTGGGCAGCTGTCCTGCTTCTGATCTCATCTGCTGACTGCTGCAATAACAGTAGTCCTTGTAAGGACTGCTTTTATTTATTTTTTTGTTGTTTTACTACTACTACTACTACTACTACTATAAGAGCCCAGTGCTATTAGTCTAGCAGTGTTGGGGAGTGGGACTGGTGTGCTAATCTGCTGCTCCTAGTAGTTCAGCAGCACCAACTTTAATTTTTTTTTTTAATATTCATTTTTTTTTATTTATTTTTTTTTATTTTACTACCGCTGTAGTAGTGTATAAGTTGACCTTTTAGGCATTATTTGCCCTGTAGGCATTTTTTGCCCAGTGTGTTATTCAACCAACTGCCATCTAGCTGTGTGACCTTGTTCACATTCTGTCTAAATATCCATAATATTACCGTCTCCAGAAAAAACACCGGAGTGACTTTTTTCAAGCAGCCATAATATATTTTACGTAATCCGTATCCATCGCTGTAGTA
Source organism: Xenopus laevis (assembly GCF_017654675.1). Lineage (NCBI taxonomy): Eukaryota > Metazoa > Chordata > Amphibia > Anura > Pipidae > Xenopus > Xenopus laevis. Next base: position 105,608,931 of record NC_054376.1, read on the forward strand.
GTGTATAAGTTGACCTTGTAGGCATTGTTTGCCCAGTTTTTTTTGGCCGCAGCCACTGAAGCACAGAGGCCAGAAAAAATATGCCATATAAATGCTGAAAATAGTCATTTTTTGCCATACGTTGACTCAACGTATATGGCAAAAAATTACTATTTTCAGCATTTATATGGCATATTTTTTCTGGCAACTGTGCTTCAGTGGCTGCGACCAAAAAAACTGGGCAAACAATGCCTACAAGGTCAACTTATGGCAAAAAATGACTATTTTCAGCATTTATATGGCATATTTTTTCTGGCAACTGTGCTTCAGTGGCTGCAACCAAAAAAACTGGGCAAACAATGTCTACAAGGTCAACGTATGGCGAAAAATTACTATTTTCAGCATTTATATGGCATATTTTTTCTGGCAACTGTGCTTCAGTGGCTGCGTCCAAAAAAACTGGGCAAACAATGCCTACAAGGTCAACGTATGGCAGTTGTTTAAAGAGAACAGTAGATTACTAGCCAGCAAAGCTACCTAAGCTAAAATGTCCCTCAAATCCCTGCAGACTTCTGTCCCTCCAATACAGAGCAGTATCAAGCAGATTACTAGCCAGCAAACTTACTATCATCTGTCCCTGAAATCACTAACAGCTCTCCCCCTACACTATCTCTTCCAAGCACACACAGGCAGATTTTTCAGATACATTTTTGCCCTTGATCCCCCTCTGGCATGCCACTGTCCAGGTCGTTGCACCCTTTAAACAACTTTAAAATCATTTTTCTGGCCAGAAATGTCTTTTTTAGATGTTAAAGTTCGCCTTCCCATTGAAGTCTATGGGGTTCGCGAACCGTTCGCGAACCGCTCGCATTTTTGCGCAAGTTCGCGAATATGTTCGCGAACTTTTTTTCCGACATTCGCTACATCCCTAATAGTGTCTGCATTACCCATACGCTCAGACCCCTATTCCATTCCACAAGTTATGTTACTGGTAAGAATAGTCAGAAAGTGACTGGGGACCAATCTATAGTAGGATCTGTAGGAATGGAGGTCTAGTGATTGGGGATACAGTCTAATGTAAAATCTGTTGGGTTGAAGGTCTAAAGACTGGAGACCAATTTATGGCAAGATCTTTAGGGTTAGAGGTCTGGTGATTGTAGATCCAGATTTAAACTATGGTAAAATTCATGGGTTTGGAGGTCTAGTGACTGATAATAAAATCTATTTTAAGATCTGTTACTCTAGATTCAATTTCTAGTAAGATTTCTAGGGTGGAGGTCTAGTAACTGGATATCTGTGGTAAGATCTTTAGGGTTGGTGGTCTAGTGACTTAAAGGGATACTGTCATGGAAAAAAAACAATTTTCAAAATGAATCAGTTAATAGTGCTGCTCCAGCAGAATTCTGCACTGAAATCTATTTCTCAAAAGAGCAAACAGATTTTTTTATATTTAATTTTGAAATCTGACATGGGGCTGGACATATTGTCAATTTTCCAGCTGCCCCAATAATAAACTTCAATCACTCTTTACTGCTGTACTGCAAGTTGGAGTGATATCAACCCCCTCCCTTTTCCCCCCCAGCAGCCAAACAAAAGAACAATGAGAAGGTAACCAGATAGCAGCTCCCTAACACAAGATAACAGCTGCCTGGTAGATCTAAGAACAACACTCATAGTAAAAACCCATGTCTCACTGAGACACATTCAGTTACATTGAGAAGGAAAAACAGCAGCCTGCCAGAAAGCATTTCTCTCCTAAAGTGCAGGCACAAGTCACATGACAGATTTCAAAATTGAATATAAAAAAATCTGTTTGCTCTTTTGAGAAATGGATTTCAGTGCAGAATTCTGCTGGAGTAGCACTATTAACTGATGCGTTTTGAAAAAAACATGTTTTCCGATGACAGGATCCCTTTAAGAATCAATCTAAAGTAAGATCTGTAATGTTGAAGGTCTAATTGGAGACCAATAAATGGCTCTAAGTGTAGTGACTAGAGATTCAACATTCAACATTTTTTGTATGTCCAGTGTATATGTCCATTTATTGTTCAGAGCTGCAGACTATGTTGGCACTTTATAAATACATTTTAATACTATTTATACTACTGCTAATAATGGTAATAATGGTGAGATCTATTTCTGGTTGAAATGAAACTTATACAGTTGAATAAAGGATGTCCTAAAGCTTTATTTTCTTTTAGCAGCCCCAGTGATAGACACAATACAACACACATATGCCATACAGAAGACACTTTCATCTTATTACTATAGTGTCTAATATCAATATTTTCTTTTCACCTATAACCTGTGGTTTAAGAGCAGTGTATGCTACTACAGGAAGCCTGTATGATATGATAGGCATGTCCAGGATTCCCTGTACTCACGTGGTTTTTGTGGCAGTTAAACAATGCGCAAATGGATGGTTTGAACTACCCACATTTACCCCATCATTACATGGATGTAGTGATTTTTACAAGTTGGCATATTGTGCCTTTATCAGTCACATTATTACACTGGTAGAGGCACAGTAATATTGTAGAAGCACAAGTGACATTGGCAACGGATATGACCCACCAATTCAGCAAGGATTCCCAGCTAATGTGTCACCAAAGGCAGGAGATGTGTTTATTATTTTGTATCCTAGAGATCCAGGTTAGTTCCCCTGATAATTTGTCAAAGCAGCAGCCTCGTAACAAGTAGGAAATCATTATGCAATCATTCCCTCAGGTCTCATTAGCAAACTGTAATGCTACACAATCTGAGTAACCATAATGTACATACACAAACCACAGCATTAGAGTTACATAGTTACATAGTTACATAGTTAAATTGGGTTGAAAAAAGACAAAGTCCATCAAGTTCAACCCCTCCAAATGAAAACCCAGCATCCATACACACACCCCTCCCTACTTTTAATTAAAATTCTATATACCCATACCTATATTAACTATAGAGTTTAGTATCACAATAGCCTTTAATATTATGTCTGTCCAAAAAATCATCCAAGCCATTCTTAAAGGCATTAACTGAATCAGCCATCACAACATCACCCGGCAGTGCATTCCACAACCTCACTGTCCTGACTGTGAAGAAACCCCTACGTTGCTTCAAATGAAAGTTCTTTTCTTCTAGTCTAAAGGGGTGGCCTCTGGTACGGTGATCCACTTTATGGGTAAAAAGGTCCCCTGCCATTTGTCTATAATGTCCTCTAATGTACTTGTAAAGTGTAATCATGTCCCCTCGCAAGCGCCTTTTTTCCAGAGAAAACAACCCCAACCTTGACAGTCTACCCTCATAATTTAAGTCTTCCGTCCCTCTAACCAATTTAGTTGCACTTAGTCTCTGCACTCTCTCCAGCTCATTTATATCCCTCTTAAGGACTGGAGTCCAAAACTGAACTGCATACTCCAGATGAGGCCTTACCAGGGACCTATAAAGAGGCATAATTATGTTTTCATCCTTTGAGTTAATGCCCTTTTTTATGCAAGACAGAACTTTATTTGCTTTAGTAGCCACAGAATGACACTGCCCAGAATTAGACAACGTGTTATCTACAAAGACCCCTAGATCCTTCTCATTTAAGGAAACTCCCAACACATTGCCATTTAGTGTATAACTTGCATTTATATTATTTTTGCCAAAGTGCATAACCTTGCATTTATCAACATTGAACCTCATTTTCCAGTTTGCTGCCCAGTTTTTCCAGTTTAGACAGATCACTTTGCAAAGTGGCAGCATCCTGCATGGAACCTATAGTTCTGCACAATTTAGTATCATCTGCAAAAATAGAAACAGTACTTTCAATGCCCACCTCCAGGTCATTAATAAACAAGTTGAAAAGCAAGGGACCTAGTACAGAGCCCTGCGGTACTCCACTAACAACACTGGTCCAATTAGAAAATGTTCCATTTACCACCACTCTTTGTAGTCTATCTTTTAGCCAGTTCTCTATCCAGGTACAAATACTATGTTCCAGGCCAACATTCCTTAATTTAACCAGTAACCTTTTGTGTGGCACTGTATCAAATGCTTTAGCAAAGTCTTAGTAAATCACATCCACTGCCATCCCAGAATCGAGGTCTCTACTTACATTCTCGTAAAAAGAAATTAAGTTAGTCTGGCAAGATCTATTACGCATAAAACCATGCTGGCACAAACTCATAGTATTATGATTTGCTATGAAGTCCAGTATCTTATCCTTTATTAACCCTTCGAAAAGCTTTCCTAATACTGACGTCAGACTAACTGGCCTATAGTTTTGAGGCTGAGAACGGGATCCTTTTTTGAATAGAGGCACCACATTAGCAATTCGCCAGTCTCTCGGCACAATGCCAGATCTCAATGAATCCTGAAAAATTAAGTAAAGAGGTTTGGCAATCACAGAGCTAAGCTCGCTAATTACCCTGGGATGAATACCATCTGGCCCTGGACCTTTGTTAATCTTAACATGTTCAAGTCTCTTTTGAATTTCTTCATGTGTGAACCATGCATCATTAGTTGTATTACTAGAATTGGGAGTGTTAAGAAGGAAACCTTCACTTACTGGTTCTTCAAATGTGTAGACAGATGAAAAATACGAGTTCAGAATCTGAGCTTTTATTTTGTTTTCATCAACCAGCTGACCCCCCTCTGATAGTAAGGGTCCCACCCCTTCCTGCTTCATTTATTTACTATTGACATATTTAAAAAATAATTTTGGATTTTTTTTACTGCTTGCTGCAATATCCTTTTCTATAGCAATTTTAGCTTGCCTTATAGCTTCTTTGCATGATTTATTGGCCTCCTTGTACCTTATAAATGTTTCGGCTGTACCAGCTAACTTGAAAGCCTTAAAAGCACGTCTTTTCTTACCCACCTCAACACCAACGCTTCTATTGAACCAAAATGTTTTGCTTTGCAACGACGTTCCTTGCTTACAAGTGGAATATACTGACAAGTATATTTATTAAGCAGCATTTTAAAGACTTCCCATTTTTGTTCTGTGTTTAACCCTGTAAAAAGCATTTCCCAATTAATATGTTGCAGAGATGCCCTTATACTGTCAAAGTTTGCACGTCTGAAATTTAGTGTTTTAGTTACTCCCTTATAGAATTGCTTCTGCAACAGAATCTCAAAGGAGACCATGTTATGATCACTATTCCCTAAATGCTCCCCCACACAAATGTTAGAGATGAGTTCAGTATTGTTAGTTATTACAAGGTCCAAAAGAGAGTTATTCCTAGTAGGTTCTTGAACGAGCTGGAATAAAAAGTTGTCATTCAGCATATTTACAAACCTACTAGCTTTTTCTGTCTTAGCAACCCCATTACCCCAGTCAATGTCTGGATAATTGAAGTCACCCATAGCAACAACTTGACCCAGCTGTGAAGCCGCTTGTATCTGCAAGAGTAGCTGGGCTTCATACTCAACACTTATACGAGGTGGTTTATAGCATACACCAATGATAATTATTTTTGTTACCTTTTGCCCAGTCGAAATCTCTACCCAGAGTGATTCTATACCCTCACCAGTGCCAGCTATTTTTATTTCTTTAGCGCATGGCTTTAATTCAGGCTTTACATACAAACCCACTCCTCCACCCTTTTTAATCCCTCTGTCCCTCCTAAAAAGGGTGTAACCATTTAAATTCACAATCCAGTCACATGTTTCATCCCACCAGGTCTCAGTGATACCAATTATATCATAATTTTTAGAGCATGCAATTAATTCCAGGTCTCCCATTTTACCTGACAAACTCCGTGCATTTGCCAGCATACAGCGGAGGTTACTACTTTTACTTTTGAAATGTGCATTACTTAGTGAAGAATTATACGTTAAGTTAGTATTATTCTGTTTTCCTTGTAACAGAGGGACCTCCTTAGCTGGTAAACTGTATGCCCCCCTCACTCCTCCCCCATGACCCCTTACTAACCCCACTGCCCCGTCTACACTAGCTTCCCCATAATCCTTTATCTCACCCACCCCCCCTTGCCTAGTTTAAACACTCCTCCAACCTCTTAGCCATTCTTTCCCCTAGCACCGCGGACCCCCTTCCATTGAGGTGCAAACCGTCACGGCTGTATAGGTTGTACCCCAACGAAAAGTCAGCCCAGTGCTCTAGGAACCCAAACCCTTCCTTCCTGCACCAAGACTTGAGCCACGCATTAAGCTCCCTAAACTCCCGCTGTTTTCCTAAACTTGCACGTGGCACAGGCAAAATTTCAGAAAAGATGACATTGGAAGACCTTTCCTTGATCTTAGAGCTTAGATCCCTGAAATCATTCTTTAAGGTCTTCCCTCTACCATTTATTTTGTCATTAGTACCGATATGCACTAAGACAGCTGGGTCGTGCCCAGCCCCACCCAATAATTTGTCTATCCGATCAACCACATGCCGAACCCTGGCACCAGGTAGACAGCAAACTGTTCGGTTGTAGCGATCCGGACGACAAATTACCCTATCCACTTTCCTAATAATTGAGTCCCCTACAACCACAATCTGCTTAGGCCTGACTCTACTCTCCCCCCCACCACTACTAGAGAAACTGGTCTCCCGGCTGTTAGAGAGATCAGCCCCATCTAGAATTGCCAATCCAGAGTTCATACTCCCATCATCTTCACACAATCTGGCAAATTTGTTGCGATGTATAATCTCCGGAGTTGCACATTAAGGTAAAATAATTGAGATTTCCAATTGTAAGAGACACACACACACAAGAAACAAAGTATCGTAGACAGCAAAGTAGGAATCTTGGCCTGAACTGAGTGTCAGCAGCTGGCATTTACATAAATGAGGTGACACTGACATTCCTCTGACTCTCTTACAAGAACATCCCAGGCAGCTCCTGTCTTGCACTTGATTTTATGCAGGGCTCACCAACCTTTTTCACCTGTGAGCAACATTCAGATGTAAAAAGAGTTGAGGAGCAACACAAGCATGAAAAATGTTACTGGGGTGCCAAATAAGGGCTTTGATTGGCTATTGGTAGCACCTATGTGGACTGTCAACCTACATTGAGACTCTGTTTGGCAGTACATCTGGATTTTATGCAATCAAAATGTGCCTCCAAGCCTGGAATTCAAAAATAAGCACCTGCTGGGAGCAACGTCCAAGGGCTTGGAGAGCAACATGTTGCTCACGAGCTACTGGTTGGGGATCACTGATTTTATGGGAAGCCTTCAGCTATTGCAAAGCCATCATAAAGGGAAACTGCACCCAAGATCACTGGATAGATCCATAAAGGTAGGATAGAAAAACTGCAATAATAATCAACACTTGGAAAAACTCACAACAGAATAACAGTGTTCTACAACTCCTCCCAGGGTTGGCCTTGGGGTATATAAAGCTTTGTTCATAATAATCTTCCTTGGAAACTGTAAAATGTAGCACATGACATTTATAAAGCAGAACATGTTTCCTTTCAGTGAGTAAATAGGTTGTTACAAGTGTTACATTCAAAAGGATAACAGCCAGTCTGGTTTTCCCTTTCTCAAAGGTTGTCCTTTAGTGAGTCTAATTGCATCCAAAGATGGATGGCCGGATCATGGCATTACAAAAACCAAAACCCATTTGTTGACCCTATAAGCACAACGGTGGGGGGGACAGACCAGCTAGACTTATGGGGCTATCAAGTACTTTCTGATAAAACAAACAAACGACAATATATAAATAATACTTACGAACATACAAAAGAGAGGACTAATCAATACACCACCCTGGCCCCGTTTAATTAGTAGCTTATTCTGTGCAGACATTTTCAAAAATTGATTATTAATTACATGGTTATGATGATAAAACTGCCATACCATGTCAAAGTAAACTCCACATAGTTCTCCTATCAGTGCTGGACCTGGCCAACCGGATAACGGTGTCCCACCTCATGCCTGTTATGACAGAGGACCCAGGCATTGTCTCTCCTACCTACCCCTAGCTGTGGCCTTGCTAATTATATACCTCTGGTCATATGTTTCAAAGGTTAGTATTTGTCTGCATGGTTGCAGCTCTTGGGAAGAGTCGCAATAAAGAAATGGACCAGCGACTGGGGCAACAAGGAAATTAGTGATGATTATTATCCGATTTTTAAACTGATGGATTCATAGTATGGAATTAAATTGATAGAATTAATTGAACCTTATGTGGGAAGATAACCCCCCTATAATTACAAAGAGAGATTACACCTGATAGTCTGTATGTACCAATTGAATGTACTTAAAGGGCATGTAAAGTCTAAAATAGAATAAGGCTAGAAATGCTGTATTTTGTATACTAAATATAAACATGAACTAACTGCACCACAAGCCTAATCAAACAAATAATTTATGCTTTCAAAGTTGGCTACAGGGGGTCACCATCTTGTAACTTTGTTAAACATCTTTGCAAGACTAAGACTGTGCACATGCTCAGTGTGGTCTGGGCTGCTTAGGGATCATCATAAACAAAGCTGCTTGAGTTCTGCATGGCTGGGAAGTAAGGCGAGGGCTCCCCCTGCTGTTCATAAGTATGATTGTTTCCCTGCTCAGCAGTTAGGGACCATCTGACAATTCCTATCCACAGCAGTAAATGAAGGGACAATTTCACTGCATTGGTCAGGTTTCTTATAAAAACGGTACACATTTTTTAATTAAAGTATATTGGAGATAGGTTTCTTTTTCATTAAAGAAAGTAAAAATTGGATTTTATTTTTTTGCCTTTACATGCCCTTTAATGCATGCAAAAGTATATATAAGGGAAAAATGGATCCTAACGAAAAACTTTAGGACATGGGTTTTCAGAAATGTTTTTTTTATAGAAAAGATCGTTTGGAAACGGAACTGGACAAACCCAGCAGTTGGAATGTATACACTTGGTAAAGCACTGAAACGCAAGCCACCAGCCTTTGGAGGGTTGGCATGGCAACCGGGAGCAATCTGCCTTTTTAACGGGAATAGGGAAACAGACCACATGCCTCTGAGGAAGCCAATGAGAGTGGCGAAACGCGTCAGGTGGCATTGACGTCACCGTGAGCTGCGGGGGGGAACACCACGGGGAGTAGAAAAAATAACTTGCCGGCAAACACTGTTCTTTGGAAATTATTGGGAACCCACAAAGACTTATCTTTATATGTGACTGACTTTATAAGACTAAATGTGAGTGCAAAACTTTTTTAAAGATATTTTTAATAAACGGTTTTATGCTATGGGATTTCTGTTTTCCCTTATTGGAATCTAAAGGTACATTGTGAGGATAACCCCCATCTGTGAAAATTCATGCAATACCCCCACCTAGGATCTTGTAAGTAGGCACTTCAGCCAGATTGGTGAAGGCTGCTAGAATTAACCAGTAGTGCACTGTACATGGTAGTGTGACCCTTCCTGAGTAAACACACAGTATAGAGTTGTGTACAAACACAGGGTGCGATTTAAACCTAATTGGAACTTATTGCTCTATATACTGTTTCTAATTTCTCCGGTGCCCCAGGCCCTGGTCCATTTTTTTCTTGTGACTTTTCTCGTATTCAGTTGGGAGACTGTGGAAGGATCGGCAGGAGGATTTAACCCTAAAGGACAAACTAACTTTCTTTCCTCTTTTTTTTTTTTTTTTAAAGCTCTTGGGAAGGTGTCTCCTGATCTGGCCATTGGTCTCACAGGCTGATTCATTCAGATTGTGGCTTTTTTACATGACACATCTCTATGACAAACACCCATAAGAATTCCATTTGCTGCAACCACATGGGAGTTTGATCATTCATCCTGCAGAATAACACCACTGAAAAGCAAACATTCACCAAGGGGGTAGATGGGACCACCATATAGGGGTTTTACCAGCAGGGAGTGTTTGTATGTTTGTAGTAAACCTGGCCAGACAGTGTCAGATTGGCCCACCGGGTACCAGGAAAACTCCCGGTGGGCCCGGGTGTCAGTGGGCCCTCTTACCTCTAACCATTTGGTCTATTTCATGGTCGTTCCCTATTTATTTATGGGGGAAAAGGGGCTTAATTATGGAAGAATAGAGTATAGTATGTAGAGATTAAAGACTAGGAGAATAAAGAGTGAGGAGAGGAGGAATAATAGTTTGGAAAGTGGGCCCACGGTTTAAGGTTTTCTGGTGAGCCCCTGGTATCCCAGTCCGACACTGTGGCCAGATCAGCACTTTTCTTTACTCATATTTTACTTTAGCTTTTGAGTGTTCCCACAAACACTTTCTGTCAATTATTCTTAAGTGTTGACTGGTACAGATCTATGCACTGACGGGTAGGTATACATACCTCCAAACATTTTGGAAAAAGAAAGAGGAAAAAAAAAAGTTTTTTTGACCATGCCCATTGGTGTGGCCACACCCCCTAACTACCATGTTCATTTTACAAAATTTGGCAGGTTATGAAAGTTTGAACACATTGGTTTTTGTGTTATTAGAGTTTTGCTAATGAAGGTGAATTGCCCTTTAAGCTGCAAGTCACAGTTTCCTGCTTATCTTAAACTGTTACAATTAGTGATGGGCGAATTTGCGCCGTTTCGCTTCACCGAAAAATTAGCGAAATTCGCAAAACTGCATCCGTTTTTTTGGTGAAAATGCACCGGTGTCCAAAAACCGGACTCTGGCGAATTTTCGCAGCTGTTTTGCGAATTTATTCGCCGGTGGCGAATTGCTGCAAATTTGCGCCTGGCGAATAAAGTCGCCCATCACAAGTTACAATTTCTTCTTTGCTAGTCTCCAAGTGCACCTGCCATGTATTCTGGGATCTCTGCCAAAAGCCAATTAAGTAAGAAACTTTGTATCTTTTTCTGGCTGTTGTGAGTCAGTGTGAGTCTGGCTGTTGTCAGTGCAGGAGATCAAACAGAAAGTTGTGACTTTCCAGTAAGAAACCCGGGACTGCGGACTGAGCTGACAAAATAGTGACTGTCCCGAAAAGTTGGGAGTTATGGGTATAGTTTAATCACAGTGGCTGAATACTGAACACAAATTGCCAAGACTCACCTAGCAATACTAGATATTTCATCATTACTAAGGTATATTGTTTATATTCAGTGAAGAACAAAACTGTAACCTGAAACGCTTGAAATAGAAGTGCTGCAAGTTGCCATACATGGGTCATGTGGGTATTGGCTGACCCAACAAAAATGACATACAGTATATAAAACATTGTAAGAAGAACACAGCACTCATAAAGCTTTTTGGTTTTGTGAATTGTGTTGTTTGGCCTCATTGTGCAACAATATTAGTATTCTGGGTATGGGATCTGTTATCCGAAAGCCCGATATACAGAAAGCTCAGAATTACAGAAAGGTTGTCTTTCATAGACTCTTATTATAATCAAATAATCCAAATTTTTAAAAATGATTTTCCTTTTTCTCCTTAATAATAAAACAGTACCTTGTACATGATCCGAACTAAGATATAATTAATCCTTATTGGAAGTAGAACCAGCCTATTGGGTTTATTTAATGTTTACATGATTTTCTAGTAGATTTAAATTATGAAGATCTTAACTATGGAAAGATCCATTATCCGGTAAACCCCAGGTCCCGAGCATTCTGGATAATACGTCCCATACCTGTATAGGTTTGCAGGAAATCCATTCATTAGCAGAGCCCAGAAAGTTGCTCACAACTTGAATATTTGTATAACTAGGAGTTCTCATTAGGTATAACAAAATATGTTGCACTATCCATATCTTAATAACAGGTGATATTATTTAGAAAGAAAGGTTCCATCCTCACATCAGGTACTTGGGAACTCTTCTGTGTTCTCTCTGTACCTCCATGGTATGGGGGCATAAATGGTATAATGATAAGTAAAAAGTAAAATCACTTGTATTTTAGGCAGCAGGAAAAAAAAATCCAAGTTTAATTCCTTTTAGGTGGAGGAAAATAGCAAAATAGATCTGGGGTCTCAAACTCAGTTATGGCCGTGGTCAAGCGGAAGTTTAGAGAAGACACAATGGAACAAGTTTCAGGCTGCAGCAGTTGCCATAGAGACCTGCAGTATTATCAGGAGAGGCAGAATTCCCACTTTCTGAAACAAGGATCTGGAGTATTTATATTTGCCCTTTTTGAGGAGTTATTCAGTGGAAGGAATGTGCAAAGCAAGAGAACGATTCTGATGCAGCTTTGCTAAGGAAATAGATCAGATAACTTTTCTAATGTCTCTCCAGAGCAGAGCAACATCAGAGCAGTTCTCTTTCTCACCAGCTTTTCTGCGGCTCAGACAGCAGCCCCGATGCCAACTCCATCTGCTCAGCATTTACCTCTTTGGCATCCAAATGGGTGGGGAGGCTGCTTTACTAATGAAGAGAGAGTGCCATTTGTGGTGTTTATACAAATGGCCTGTAGATGTCACTGTGCTCAAGACTTATACTGTGCATACAGCTCGTGGTGTTAGAGTTGCTTACTGTCGTGTAATGGCTGCATGAGTCTGCTAATAAAGCAGTTATACTCTACTCATCCTCGGCTACCCAAAACATAACAATTGGCGATGAGATGTCTCTTCTACCTCTGCAGCAGCCTGCACCTTTTCTTCCAAACCCTGGTGATCCTACCATACCTTTTACTGCCTGGATCCGTATGTTTGAAAATTACATTATTGCTGCTGACCAAGGGGAGATTTCTGCTGCTAGAAAGCGTGCTTTACTTATTCACTGCCTGGGAGCAGAGGGACAGTGTACATTCTATACATTACCATTACCTGATGAGACATGAAACTGCCCTTACTGCTATAAAGAACTTTTTCGTGCCAAGAGTAAATGTGGTTGCTGAAAGATATAAATTCCGCCAACGCGGACAACATAATGGCAAATCCACAGAACAATTTGTAGCGGCTTTGAGAGAGCTGGTTGTCACCTGTGAGTTTGGGAATCGAACAGATGAAATGCTAAGAGACCAAATAGTAGAAAAAACAAACTCACCTAGCATTAGAGAGAGACTGCTCCTAGAGCAGGATTTAACCCTTGCAATGGCTATTACAATTGCTAGCCAAATTGAAACAGCAGAGGCTAAAACTCTCAGTCAGGGAACTGCTGGGAATGTACAGACTCATTTACATTTTAAAAAAATCTAAAAATCTAAAAAGATCTTAAAGTTATCAGAGGATGCTTTTTTCCCCACTGGCTGCTTAATTCTCCTGAGTTGCGGAGCTTTGCTTTTTCTTTATTCTGCCATCCAGATCATCAGCAGGTGGTGCTGTTGGTACTGAATTCATTGTATCAGCAGTACATATTTTTCCTTTTGGAATCATCAAAAAATATTTTGGGATGCACCGAATCCAGGATCGGGATTCGGCCTTATACAGCAGGATTCGGCGGAACCCGATCCAAATCCTAATTTGCATATGCAAATTAGGGACGAGGAGGGAAATCATGTGACAAGGAAGTAAAAAAAGTTTTCCCCTTCACACCCCTAATTTGCATATGCAAATTCGGTTCGGTATTCGGCCAAAATAGTGGATTCGGTGCATCCCTAAAAAAATTTATTTAAACGTTTTCTTAAACACACACAGATATTTAAGAATAAAAAATAAATATATATATATATCTATATCATTCATACACAAATTCTTTTTTCAGTAGCAGTGGGAGATTCCATACAATTAATTTCATTTCTGCCCAGAAACAACGTGGATTATGCCCCTGTGAATATAGTGAAATAGAAATAATGTTGTAATGTTATAAGAACAATAACAAAACTTCATTTTAGATTTTTTTTCTTTTAAAAGTGCAATGCTAAATGCTCAACAAACAGTTCAACAAGATAAAAAAAGATCATTTCTCCAGATAATAAAAAGTCTTTAGTTGCTGTATTATGAAACACAACATTTTTTTTTATCTTCCCCCTCCCCCCATGACCTCAGTGGAAGGCCCGGCTCTTCCTTCTGTAGTCGAATGTGCACTAAATCCAATATGAAATCCTATGGCTGCCCAAGGGCCCGGCAATGCATTGCATCACTCTGACAGCTCAAGATATAGAACCATTTTTACCTTTAAAAAAAATGAGGGTGGGGGGGGAAAGGAGGTTACAGTAGGAGTATAAACAGAGCAAGGGGTGACTGAAGGAAGGAATAGAGTTAAGAGAATGCTGTGGGTACCTAGGGGCTCAGTTCTCTACCGGTGTGGGATTTGGAATAGGCTGGCTTACTATAACTTGTACTACAAAGTCTTTGGGTATTTTTAATTCCTCCAGTCTCATTTTGTCTGTCAGTGGCCGGCCAGAAAAGAACCAACGCTGGCTGGCAGGCTCCACCCCTTCAGCTGCGTGGAGGCGGCGCTTCATGTGATATACCGTGTCCGCACTGCGCACCATAAGCCTAAGGTCCTTTCCCGTGGAGAGGCGCAGCCTTAGCTGACATTCATGGCCGGAGTTTGGGGGTGGCTCGGGGATATCTAGAGTCTCGGAGTCACTCTTTTCTTCTATCATGTTGATTGGTGGCGCAAGACAGTAAACAGGAAGCTGGTAGCGGTTTCCAAGTTCGTCGTAGCACTCTGTAAGGGCACCTTTGGGGGAAAAAAAAAAAAAAAAAGAGAACAATATTAGGAATAGTTGCTGAAAAACTTTAATGTTTTGCTACAAATAGGCTTCCACCTTTCCTAGGAAATGTTATCTATGCTTAAATGGGAACTCCACACAAACATAAGCTTTTTGAAAAGTAAACATAACTTCAAGCAACTTTGCAATATACATCAATTACAAAATATACAGATTTTTCATGATTTTTAATGACTTAGAACAGTTCCCCAAGCCTGGCCCCCTGCTCTGCTGATCTGTCTGACTACTTTGCTGAGCTGGCTGACTACTGTTACTTTGTATCAACAGCCATCTGTCCTCAGCCTGCATCCTCCAAACCCCACAATTCCCTGCACACGTGATTACAATAAGGAAAGGAACATCACAGTGCAATGCATTGTGGGTTATGTAGTTCCTGCATGCTGTCTGTAAGCAGAGGAGAAGTTGTTACAATTTGTAACATCAGTGTTTCGTCCCTCCTTCCCTGCCAGGATTTCAAATGATGCAGAAAGAGAAGAACTGTTAAACAGCTGGATTTCAGCATAGAAAATGGCATTTATTCATAGTTTTTGAAGAAACAGGTAACTGTGGTGGGTATATTAGGGGTTTCTGTGTTTTGTGGTCCTCTTTCTCAAATTTTGCTTTGGAAGTTTGTTTCCCTTTAATATGTTTTAACCCTTTTTTTCTGGAGAGATCTGTCAAAAGCTGCATGTGCCCATACTACCAGTATCTGCTATAAGGGTCACTCTGGTCTGTTTTCTATCATTCCTATGGGGCAGGTCAACCATAACATGGGCTGGGAGTTACATAATTGTGGAGTGGACATAAATGCTGGATACAGAGAAAAACAGTTGAAGATGTATATTTGCTGCTACAGGTGCAGACCCTTCGGGAACAGAGATCAATTAACTCTTGTGTTGCCATGTGGTAGAATGTATAAACATTGTGTATGAAGCGTAAAACCGATGCAGAGGGGAAAAGCTGTTAGCCTTGCACAGTGAAATGATCCTCGTGGAAGGTAGCAGCATATGATTTCTACTCTCTGTGATCATCAGCTAATATAAAGTCATTCTAAAAAGGCTTCTCAGTGGCTGCTTTATAATCATTACTTTTTAATATATTGTTTAATAGAATAGTAGATGGCTACTCGCTATTGAACGTCTTCCAGAATGAGAGCGCCACCTAGTGCATTACATCTATTAAGCACCTGTATAAAGCAGCACAGAATGCTATGTGCCAATAGCATAATAAATGGCACAGCAGCAGCTCAGTGGATGGAATACCTGCACTGAAATCAAGCATTAGCCTATAATACTACCCGAGAACCACTAAACTCTGCTCATAACAAAGTGAGTCCATAGCTGCCATTATGGTTCGGCAGTGGGGAACCCTATCTTTAGCTGGCCAAAAACATTGCGATTTTATTCTGTGACCAACGAATGTTCAGATATCGAGATGTGTTTCAATGCCACGACCTTAAAGGGCATGTAAAGTCTAAAATAGAATAAGGCTAGAAATGCTGTATTTTGTATACTAAATATAAACATGAACTTACTGCACCACAAGCCTAATCAAACAAATAATTTATGCTTTCAAAGTTGGCTACAGGGGGTCACCATCTTGTAACTTTGTTAAACATCTTTGCAAGACTAAGACTGTGCACATGCTCAGTGTGGTCTGGGCTGCTTAGGGATCGTCATAAACAAAGCTGCTTAAGTTCTGCATGGCTGGGAAGTAAGGCGGGGGCTCCCCCTGCTGTTCATAAGTATGATTGTTTCCCTGCTCAGCAGTTAGGGACCATCTGACAATTCCTATCCACAGCAGTAAATGAAGGGGGAATTTCACTGCATACAGTCAGGTTTCTTATAAAAATGGTACACATTTTTTAATTAAAGTATATTGGAGATAGGTTTCTTTTTCATTAAAGAAAGTAAAAATGGGATTTTATTTGTTTGCCTTTACATGCCCTTTAAACTAACCACTGAGATTTAAATTGTAGGATTAAAGTAGACAATGTTCTGGTCATTAATTTACAAAAAGCAATGATTTGAAAGTTACGTCCAACAAATAGTAGTGACAGTCACCGATTGATATTGTCAAACAGGCAATACATGCAGAGATATTATCGTTACCCGACAAAATGTTTCTAACCTGTACCATCGAATAAAGGACCGATCATCATCGTCCAAAAAATCCAGTAGAACCTCAATTTTACATCTTCTGATTTAAAGTTTCCCCTCATTTTACATTGTTGTTTTGTGGTCCCACCTATATATTATGCATAATCCATTTCCCTGATTTTACATATTCCTGGATTATACACTTTTTTTCTGGTCCCCTGAAAAATATAAAATGGGTGTTCTAGTGTATACCAGTCCACAGTCAGCCTGAAAATCATATGAAACCTTGTTTGGTATGACTATGTGTCCATCTGTGGCCAGCTTCATACTTACATACTCTGTATTTCTATCTGAGCGTGCATTACAGTGGCAAGTCTCTGTATTTTTATCCCACCATGTATTGAGTTGCGTAAGGGGCAGATATCCCGCAATAAAATATAGAAATGGAAAAAATAAAGCAAGGGGCATCAGTTGGTGCTTGAGCTAAATTTCGGCACTTTCACTGCACAGATAAGTTACAATTTCCACTGCCTTAGCCAAACCTCAAAATGTCTGGTCAGCAGTTTGTATGAGGTGCCTTTGTTACAACATGCTTTTCAATGCTTAGTTATCTTTAGCTTAGATTAGTGAACCTTAGTCAACGATTAGTTAACTTTAATAACTGTTATAGAATGGCTAATTCTTTTTAGTGTTTTTGAATTATTTGCCTTCTTCTTCTGTCTCTTTCCAGCTTTCAAATAAGGGCAGTATCAGACTGGGACACCAGGGGCCCACCCAAAAACCTTTGACTAGGGACCCACCAATTAATCTTAGACCAGGGGCCCACTCTTTCTCTCCTCACTCAACCTCTATTCTCCTCGTCTCTTTTCTCTACATACTACAATCTATTATTCCATCTATTTCTCATAAAAATAGGGAATGGCCATGAAATAGGCCAAATGTTTAGCAGCATGAGGGCCCACTGACACCTGGGCCCACCGGGACTTTTCCTGGTCCCGGTGGGCCAGTCCGACACTGAATAAGGGTCTAAAATCAAATGCTCTGTAAGGCAAATACAAAATGTATTGTTATTGCTAATTTCTATTCAGGCCCTCTCCTATTCATATTCCATTTTTTTATGCAAGAGTAAGAGACTGATCGCTAGGGTAATTTGGACCCTAGCAACCAGATTGCTGAAATTGAAACTGAAGCGCCGAATAAAAATCTAAATATCTCAAAAATCACCTATATATTATGCATAACACATTCCCCTGATTTTACATTTTCCCTGATTTTACATGATTTTATTCTGGTCCCTTGAAAAAAAAAAACATAAAATGGGGGTTCTACTGTAGTATTTTCACTTCTAGCTTTGGGGATTAATCAAAATATTCTAACTATTAAAACGATGTAGCCGAAGCCGGCTGATTAACAGATTCATAAAGAAGAATGCAGGGACATTGTGGCTGGAGAAGAAAGATCTTCTACTACATTATTTCAAGGGTCGGAAGCAGCAAAACAATAGCTTTCAATAGCAATTACATTTGCAAATACCTGGAAATGATTTTTTGTTAACTTTATTTTTATTTTGTTTTGACCATGTTTTGTCCATTTGGCATCTTAGACAAACAAAAGAAAATCAAGTATAGAAAATCAAATGATAACATATACAGTAGAACTAATAGCATATAGAAAAGTTTCCGACCAGAGTCAGATAGTCGTATAGTAAAGCTGGCCATACACGGAAAGATCCTCACGTTTGTCGATGTCACCAAATGAGCAGATATCTCTTCCCGATATGCCGACTTTGAAGTGGGCGATATCAGACTGATCCGATCCTGGGCCCAACGAGCGGATCATAACAACAGGTATAACAGCTGGCGGATTGCGGGACCGAATCAACGAACAGATGCGGCTGTGATCCGACGGGATTTTTTACCCTGCCCCATCGAAATCTGCTCAACTTTCAGCCAGATATTGATCAGGGGAAGCCCGTCAGAGGGTCCCACACACGGGTCAGTAAGCCGACGACTCGGCTTTATCGGCCCGTGTATGGGGGTCTTTAGGATGTGACCATTCAGGGGTAAAGCATCAGTTGTGGAGTGGCCATTCCTTGTTTTCTGAGAGTTTCACTTCTGATATCAGATCAACCTTACACTTTTAATTTATCAGCAGTTTACCTGTAAACTTTTGTTCTGGAGGGGTTTATTTTCCCCTAAGGGGCAAGGTGTCCCAGTTATATCATATGTTATCGAAACATATTTTTCACAGCTGTCAGATATTCCATCCTTCCGACATGTTCAATCCTGTCTATTAGTTCCTGTTCTGTACGGGCTAGTGGGTGTTTTGCAACTCGTCCGTTGCCCCAGTAATTATTGCATTTACTAGTCTTTGCCATGAGTTATTTATGTGTTCAATTTTGTCGACCAGTAGGAATATTCTGGGATTTTACTGAAAATGATTTTTAAAAGTACTACTGTCACAGCTCCCAGCGCATACTCTTTGTTGCCTGCAGATGGCACCCATGAGCTGAGCAGATATCCCTTCCTCATGTGGCTCGGAGCTGAGAATACAAGCACTCTGATAATCTCTGGGACATCTCTCAGATGCTCCCCATTAAAGGAATTGTTCAGGGTAAAAATAAAAACTGGGTAAATAGATAGTATGTGCAAAATAAATAGCGTTTCTAATATAGTTAATTAGCCAAAAATATAATGTATAAAGGCTGGAGTGACTGGATGTGTAACATAATAGCCAGAACACTACTTCCTGCTTTTCAGCTCTCTTGGTTTCCACTGATTGGTTACCAGGCAGTAACCAATCAGAGACACATGGCCACATGGGTCATAACTGTTGCTTTTGAATCTGAGCTGAATGCGAGGATCAATTGCAAACTCACTGAACTATTATCTACCATGTGACCCCCCTTCAAGTCGCTGACTAACTCAGAGTTAAAGAGCTGCAAAGCAGGAAGTTGTGTTCTGGCTATTATGTTACACATCCAGTCACTCCAGCCTTTATACATTATATTTCTGGCTAACTAATTATATTAGAAACATTTTTTATTTTGCGCAGCCTATCTATTTACCAGTTTTTATTTTTAAACTGAGCTGTTGCCTTTATTGGTGTGAGCTGGCGCTGTTCTGCCTGAGCATGGTGAGCAGACATGGAATTGAATGGTTTGCGGTTACTGGCGCTTCCTCTGTACAAGTCTTATGAGTCAGAAATGAGCATTAAATGGTACATTCTGGGGATCAGGTTCCTCTATGGAGCAGTGACAACATGAAACCCGGCCAATGTAAAGACCTCAGTACATGGAAGGGAATAAGTATTAACCGATTATGATTTAGTCCCCGTAACAGCACAAAACAAGAATTACACCCGAGGGAGGAAACACTATAGCTCACAATCAATTCCTGCAAGATGTACTGCAGCCGGTCTGGAATGGTACCACCCAGGACCACAAACTGTCATGTGAAATTGCCATGCAGCTGGGCTTTTAGCTCTCACCACGAACAGGACGAAAGGGGAACATTAAAGTAGCCACTGCCAGCAGTTGTGCCATTTTGTGTATTTGATTGTAATGAAACATTATAGATAATTATAGGTGTGCTTTCAATGACTGGCCTAGTACAAATACGTTCCAGCGCCCCACAACCAAACAGCTGTGATTAGCATTGTGCAGTTACATGAAAGCAAATATGTCATGTGTTGCTTCACTGGTTGAGCCAAAATAAATGACTGTTACTTATGCACGGGTACCTTTAACTGTCATACTTAGCACAACTGAACCACGCTACAGAAATAATACACCTCTGATATATACAGCTCTGTACATAGGCGGATTTTAATTAAGGCTTGGGAAGGCTAAGCCTTCCCAAACCTTTGTCCATTGTAAATGTACCCTACCTTGTCTGAAATATTGTGCTGGAGAAGGTTCTAACTAAAAATCAAAAGTGATTGATCTAGCACTGGCACTGGCAAAGTTCCGTGGGATGGGTGTGATAGAGAAGTGATGAGTAAGACAGTAACAATCAAGCCTGATATACTCCACCTTGCTGTCTCAGGAGTTGTTCCTTGGTTCCTAGGCTCAAAATCTATTGCTCTGCCCTTGCTTCCAAGAACAATTGCCTGGCCAGCAGGGGGAGGGGCTACACGGGGCTAAATCTACAGCGCAGGAAAACTGAAGCTCAGAGCAGCAGAAGGTGTGGAATATAATTACCTATTAATAATAATCATCCTGCTATTCATGCATTAAATGTGGCTGCATTTCTTTATATATGATTTTGTTGTATATGGGAGCTGAAGGAGTTGTTTGCGGATTTCTAGAATACCAAATACTACAGACACAAGTGTAAGGTTGAGAGCCTTTTGTGGCTGTAAGAGTTAATCTTGCTGGGAATGGAGTGTGGGGAGGCAGGAATATGAATTCTACTGGGATTTATGGGGGAATGTTTTAGTTGGAGGGGTTATTTTGGGGGCTTAAAAAGTTTTGGAAATGCAGCAAATGAAGTGTGGGGAAGTGATGTGAGGGCTGGGCCTGCTGGTCCCTGTGGGAAAGAAAAAAATAACATACTGGGAGCTGAATGTAAGGTAGTTGTGAGTATTGAATTCATCTAATATTAAAGGGCACCTGTTGGGAAATAATATTATAGCCCAAGGTATGGGCTAACACTCCGGTTGAGGGTAACATTTGTTTTTTTTAAATTCCCCCGCCATCGCAAAGCCACCAGCACCGGGAGGGAGCTCCTGGTACGAGCAGCAGGGCTGCCATTAGAAATCACGGGGCCCCATACAACAAATTTTTCGGGGCCCCCTGGACCCTGCCCCCACTGGTGCCCAAGCCAGATCCTGCCCAAAGACCACACAGACATCAGCGCTAAAAAAGTAACCCCCCCACACACAATAAAAAGCTATTGATGGTCAGGGCCCCCTTATAAGTTAAAAAATAAAACACTGGAGCCAGGGCCCCCCTTACAAGTTAAAAAAAATTGTGGCCCCAAAGAATATCTTTTAAAAAAAACATTGGTGCTAGGGCACCCCTTACAAGTTAAAAAAATTGAAGCCCCAAATATTTTTTTTTTTAAAAAAACTTCGGTGGCAGGGGCCTATAGAATATTAAAATAATACCTTGGTGGCAACGGGATTAAAAAAAAACACACAAATTGTTCAGTAAAATTGAACTCGTGGCTTCAGGACTTCAACTTCGGGTCTTTTCGCTGCTTCAGGACTTCAATTTCGACTGTTTTCATGACTTTGGGTCTTTTTGCCCCTTCAAGAGTTCGGCTTCGGCTGTTTTGGTGGCTTCAGGTCCTTCGGCTGTTTGGCTTTTCGGCACTTCCGCATTTCGGCTGTTCGGGACTTAGAAAATGGCCGCACGGCTTTGGTGCTCTCAAGTGGGCCCTTCATGCCCGGGACACTTGTCCCCCCCCCCCTTAATGGTGGCCCTGACAATCGGGCCATGTTGGGGCACACGCATGTGCATAATGAGCGAACTTACTCATTATGCACGTGACTCTTTATGTGCATGCTCTATGTATGACATGGTCGCTTACACAGGGAGCTCCCTCCCGTTGCGGGTGTCCAATCGCTTGCAGGGGGCAATTTTTTTTTCAAAAAAAAATAGTAACCCCCAACTGGAGTGCAGGCTCTATTAGCCCGCACATTTGGTTGGGGATAATATTTTTGCCCAACAGGTGCCCTTTAAGTGCTCAAACAGAGGGAAAGCTATGAGACTGAATGAAGATGAAAAAGTATATTTTGTATTATAAAAATATATTTTATATCACCTTGCCGTGCTACAAAGTGCATCTTTCTTTTAAAAAGGTTTAAAAAATGTTGTTGTACTTTTAAAGTAAAAAAACATTTATGTATGACACAAAATTATAAAAGAATTGTTGTTAAGTCTATTGTTGACTTATTGCATATAGATACTTAAATTTTTTTTTAGCCTCCCCAAACAAAAAAATCACCATCCGCCTATGGCTCTGTACCCACAGCAGCAGCAGAACAGATGAACAGCAGCTCTTTCCATGCTCAGCTCACACAAAGCTCTTATTTAACGCCCATAACTTTGAAATTCAAATAAAAAAAGACCAACCAAAATTTATTAAAAAATAGAAGTTTTTTTTTGAATAGGCTGTATTCGAATCGACGTAAGATCGTATTAGATCAAATTCGATTCAAAGTATTTAAAAAAAAAAAAAAAAACGTTTTGAAGAGTCAGTACATGATAAATTTCAATATTCAAAATTTTCAAATTTTTTTCAAAGTCGATTAGAATTTGTGTGCCAGTACTGTAGTTTATATTTTCTACACTTTGGCCATTTCTCAATAGGCCCAGCTGTAAATGATACCCTTATAAGTGGCACATTCTTAAAGAGATACTGACACCAGAAATTAAACTCTTTTTTACATATATCGTATTATTGCCTTTGAAAGCTACTTATATATCAGCATGACCTATAGGTAACTTTTGATGTACATTTATATATATGTAACCCATCAGTGGCGTAACTTCGGATGCCAGGGCCCCCTCTGCACATATATAATAGTGGGAGAATTTCATGTATAATACCCCCAGAACTCATAGATGGCACAATTGCAAATTTGCACATTAAGGCAAGGAAAGGGGTTAAAGGACCACAAGGCAGTGCAATAAATGTGATTTATATTCTTACCGCCCTACATTCTTTCTATGCTGATAGTCTGGTAGAAGGGGGAGGAGGGGGGAATCTGCAGGGAACGACCATCTGTCCTACCTGTCTGGCTGGCTTCCCTCCACATGTTATTGAACTATAACTCCCAGCACCAACACCCGGAGAGCTACAACCTTGGCCCAGGGCTAGTGGGGAGAGAGAAGAACCTGCTACCAGTTTATTGCCTGGGCACTGTGTAAATAGAGTGGGAAAAGGGGCATGAGTGTGGGCACAGCGAGCATCACACACACAGCAGCAAATGTACCAATCACTCACACACAGTAACAAACACACACACAAAATACACACAAACAGAGAAACACACACTCAAACTGTAATTGACACACATAGTAAAGCTTGCCTGGCTGCATGGCATCAGATCCAACCTGCTCCCTAAATCCACCCCGCCCCCCAGGTTTCAGCTCGAACAGTTCCAGCAGCAGTAACAAGGCAGCTAGGAAGATCAGCATCTGCCATGAGCACTCAGTACTGGGATCCAGCCATTGGCAGCAGGCCAGCCCAGCAGCGAAGAATGTAAGTGAGATTGTGCCATGTGACAGTCCGGCACTACACTGACTAACTCCTCCAGGCACTGGGCAGGGGGGCGGAGTTAAGAATTAGAAGAGCCCATCCAAGCATGCCTCGCCTCTCAGCTGGAAGCAGCTGCACTGTACACTCTGCAGGTTCCGCCCCCCTGCTCAGGATGTCGGCCTATACGGGACAGCGGGTTGAGCTTTAAAAAAAACGGACAGTTGAGAGGTATGCGGGTATCCCCATACTACTAAGGAAGCAGGTCCCGTCCGGGCCCCCTGTACTCCCGGGCCCCCCCGCGGCTGCGGGGTCTGCTTCCTCGGTAGTTACGCCACTGTAACCCATTTTTGGCCACCCCCTGGTGCCAAGGTTGCACATCACATAATTCTTACCGATGCAGGTCCTGAGTCCCCTTTGCTAAATGAAAGGTACTGGGAAACTCCTCTTTGGAAGTGCCTCCACCTAATGGGATCCGGGAATAAACCTGCGGTTGGCCCCAATAGGAAAAACATTCACACAAATAACTTTTATATAACATTAAAGGTCAAGTAAACACATTTACATTTCTCATTACCCATCCCCTGGGAAATATATACAGTCCAAGATCCTGGCCCTCCTTGCCACGCAAAGTCCCGTAACTCCTTTGGCAAACAAGAGTCTTAATTCCCTTTCCCCAAAGAGTACAATGTTCCAGGTAGCGTTACCTGCCCCAGTACTTTTCCCAACTGGCAGGCACACAAAAAGCCTGTTTCTCCAAACAGGAGATTGCTGGATCCTTATCCTTTCCTACCCCTTCCCTCAGGTAACACTCACCCCAAAGGAGTCATACAGACGGGTAGTCTCACACAGAGCTGACAGGCATCCACAGCGACGAAGATTCTATATGGGCTCCAGACTCTCCCAGTCGAGCACATAACAAGGCTTGAATCCTTCAGGTATTTGCGCCCAACGCTGTCTATAGCACGAGGTTGTCCGACATCCATTGCTGAACTGCAGCTCTCAACATAGTGTGAACATGAAAATCCGGCAATCCAAACTCCAAACATTCTTGGTTGAGCTTTCAAGCACTGGAGGATCCTGAACAACCTTGGCAGGCCTATCGAACTCCCTTTTAGCCTAAATTTTGCCAGATAGGATTCACTATCTCCACAGTGAAACAAGATTCAGCAGCAAGACTTTAAAACTGTAATGGCTGTGAGCACATGGCATTCTCCTTTTATATTGGTGCATAGCGACACCTTGTGGCTGCCTTTGGGATCAGCCATGCTGCACCAATCAAGGGCTTTGCCCCTTAGGAAACCCTGTCTCTCAGCCATGAGGCTCCGAACGAAAGGAAAATTAACCCTGCGGGGTCCCTACAATTAAAAAGTAGTTTTTAAGTGTCAGTATCACTAAGTCAGAATGCACCATTTAGAACACAAAGAGACATCCATAATATTCTGTGTATCTTTCCCAGCACTAGTATAACTAGAAATCAGCCCCACACCCTCTCCAAAAACGAATAAAGCAGGCAGAGTTCTACCTAAAAAACAAACACACATACAGAGCAAAAAAAATGATGGTGGCCCTAAACATTTCAATACACACTGTGGCACCTGCATTTCATAACAGTAAACTGACTGCACAAATGGCCAATGAGCACGCCATTAACCCCAGACTTGGGGGGTAAGATCACTGCATAAATGTAGAGATTCAAAGCATCACCTGTGTGATGGTCTTAATCTTCCAAAACCTAAAAAAAAAAAAAGGGGTTTCTACAGTGGAACGCACATCTTTACTTTATTACAGTCAATCTAGGAGCTGTAATAAGGGCCCCTCCACGCATTTCAGTTCTTTTGGGGGGGGCTTATTTACACCGTTTCCTAGCATTTCCTCCCAGAAAAGTTGGGAAATATTAACCGCACACCGTACGTTACCAAATCTCTCCTCCTGCTGCTCAGTGATGGAGGCAACCTCCTGTCCAATGTATGAAGAATGTCACCGGTACACAAGAATTGCGTTCAGCAAGGCAATTTTATTCAATGCATAGTGCAACGTTTTGGGGAACGTTTCCCCTTTGTCTTGCTTGACAAAGGGGAGTGTCCCCGAAACGTTACCAGGGAGGATGAGCAGAAGTACAAAATCAGCCTGTAACCTTGTGCCTTTATATGGTCATGTAACTCCTTGATGACTTGTATCTTTATAAATTACAGTGGTGTATTATCCACTTTATAATACAAAAAAGTCATGAATAGTGTATACGAATAAATGTTGCTTTGTGATGTCATCAGCTAAAATTGGTTCTCCGTTTTGTATTTGTGCATTGTAAAAAATAATTTGCCTTTATAAGGTCCTGAAGCTCCTCTGTGACTTCAAATATGCTTAAAAGGTGGGAATGCTATTCCCTATATTAAATATTTCACCGATTAGACACACCCACTCTGAATATTTGTTTTAGTAATTTATGCTCTGTAATCAGTGGCCCTGGCTCTAAATAGGTGGGGGGTTTTCATCCTATCTGTATAGTAATCCACCATTTTCTGACTGATGTAACATTAGAGCCTGTTAGCAACATGTTTTATTTTTCTCAGACATAATCATACGAATTAGGGGTTGGAACATATATTAGCCATTTATTTCTTTGGAGAATTCTTTATTCACTTCTACCAAAAACTACAGCTTACTGCACCTAACAACATAGTAACATAGTAACTAAGGTTGAAAAAGACACATGTCCATCAAGTTCAACCTTTTGGTTATTTTTTTAATCTGCCTGCCAGTTGATCCACAGGAAGGCAAAAAAAAAAAAAACATCTGAAGCCTCTCCGATTTGCCTCAGAGGGGGAAAATATTCCTCCTGACTCCAAAACGGATTAGTCCCTGGATCAACTTGTACTATGAGCTATCTCCCATAACCCTGTATTCCCTCACTTGCTAAAAAGCCATCTTACCCCCTTCTTAAAGCTATCTAATGTATCAGCCTGTACAACTGATTCAGGGAGAGAATTCCACATCTTCACAGCTCTCACTGTAAAAAACCCCTTCCGAATATTTAGCCGGAACCTCTTTTCTTCTAATCAGAATGGGTGACCTTGTGTCAGCTGGAAAGACCTACTGCTAAATAAAGCATTAGAGAGATTATTATATGATCCCCTTATATATTTATACATAGTTATCATATCACCCCTTAAAGGAGAAGGAAAGCTATGGAGGGATTTTATTGCCAATAGATTAGCTGCAATAGTGCAAGCTAGAATGCTATATTTATTCTGTAGAATGTTTTACCATACCTGAGTAAAAAGCTCTAGAAACTCTCTGTTTGTTTAGAATAGGAGCTGCAGTATTAACATGGTGTGACATCACTTCCTGCCTGAGTCTCTCCCTGCTCTGGGCTCAGATTACAGTAGAGAAGGGAGGGGTGCGGAAGAGGAGCAAACTGAGCATGCTCTTGCCCAGGGCAATGAGGTTTAAGCTGAAGGCAGGAAGTCTGATACAGAAGCCCACGTGTACACAATAGAAGGAAAGAAATGCTGTGTTTCTTTTGACAGGGGACTCAGAGCAACATTACTTTGGGGGTTTACTGGTATATTTAGATGGACCTTTCTGATAAGGCTTACTTAGTTTTAACCTTTCCTTCTCCTTTAAGCGCCTCTTCTCCAGAGTGAACATCCACAATTTGACCAGTCTTTCTAAGATTTTCCATACCTTTTACCAGCTTAGTTGCCCTTCTCTGTACCCTCTCTAATACAATAATGTCCTGTTTGAGTGATGGAGACCAAAACTGAACGGCATATTCTAGATGGGGCCTTACAAGTGCTCTATACAGTGGAAGAATGACCCCCTCCTCCCTTGACTCTATGTCCCTTTTAATACAGCTCAAGTCCTTATTTGCCCTTGATGCTGCTGACTGGCATTGCTTGCTACAGCCAAGTTTATCATCTACAAGGACTCCAATGTCCTTTTCCATAATGTAAAATGCCTAGTGCAGTCCCATTAAGGGTATAAGTGGATATTTTTACATCCCAGGTGCATGACCTTACATTTATCAACATTGAATCTCATTTGCCACTAGTTGGGGCACGGTATCAAAATCCAAATAGATCACATCTACTGCCCCCCCCCCCACTGTCCAGCATCTTACTTACCTCATCATAAAAAGCAATCAAATGTGTCTGACATGACCCATCCTTCATAAAGCCATGCTGATTGCTGCTCATAATGCCATTGACTAGGACAACATTTTGAATGTGATCCCTTAACAACTATACAGATAATAATGCCAGTATATTTTCCCTCTAATCTGGCCATTCAATGTTATCTGTCATTTTCTCCTTGTGCTTCACTGTACCATTTCTTTAGCATCACTTTGTATTTACTGGTTTCAACAATACTTTTCTAAGGAAAAACAAACACTCCTCTCCTTCAGTCCCTTATTATACAGTTCTATTAGTCAGCACTCACAGCTTTTTATTATGTATCTTTAGTTGAAGTCTTTCCTTCAAGATTCAGATTATGCACTGGGTCAATAACCCTTGCCTGAATGGGTCTGGCCATGAGAATGTGAATGGAGAGCAGTTCAATCGATTTAAGCTCCCCAAAGGCATGAAAAAATGTGCTTTCATTGTGAATCAATAAGAATAAAGAATGCGTTTTCGAAGTAAGAATATTAAACTTGTACTGCCGCTCTAAAGCTGCATTCCCAGTTTACTGGTACAGTTAAACGGCTTCATATAATTGTAACTATCCTAGTATTAGCAGCACAGAGATGCACATACATTATATGGCCAAAAGTATATGAACACCTGTCTGTCCATTGCAAAACTAAGGGGGTTATTTACCAAAGTTCGAATTTATCTCAATATTTTATATAAAAAAAAAAAACCTCCGCACAGGTTTATTGGGCTTATTTATTATTACACTTTCCCGAAAATTTTGTTTGCAAGAAAAAATCCGGAAAAATCGCGAAAAAAATCAGATTTTCACGATTTTTCACCGGAAAACTCAGAATTTTGCCCAAAAACGTTGGGATATTGCCAAAAACCCAGCACACATCAAAAAATCATTGGGACTTCTCCCCTTGACTTATATTGCCCCCCCCCTCGAACAGGGCCACATGCAATGTGCATCCACGTGTAATCAAGTGCGTGCACATGAACAGGTGCAGATACCATTGCTGGACTAGGCGTAGGGGACTTACATGCCTTGCACCCCCCACCAAGCTTTGCGCCCTTGCCATGTTCCTCTTTTGCATACCCCTAGTTCCAGCCCTGGTCAAGCTGTCATGTCTTAAAGTAACTTCACATAACCAAGCCATATAGGAAGAACAAGCAATAACATTAACATTTTTAATGGTAACATTTTTTGCAAATTCTGAAAAACCCCATAATATGGTATTGTCACAGCTTACATTTGGGACAGCTGCCTGTGCCAGTCTCTACTGCTGTACCTGCACCCCAACAGTTGCCTGTTCCAGCTTCCGTGCCAGCAGTCCTGCCTGTTCCTGTCCTGGCTACTGACTCTGGCAATGTTCCTGTCCTGGCTTCCCACTCTGGCAATGTTCCATTCCTGGCTCCTGACTTTGGCAATGTTCCTGTCCTGGCTCCTGACTCTGGCAATGTTCCTGTCCTGGCTCCCAACTCTGGCAATGTTCCTGTCCTGGCTCCCAACTCTGGCAATGTTCCTGTCGTGGCTCCTGACTCTGGCAATGTTCCTGTCCTGGCTCCCAACTCTGGCAATGTTCCTGTCCTGGCTCCCAACTCTGGCAATGTTCCTGTCCTGGCTCCCAACTCTGGCAATGTTCCTGTCCTGGCTCCTGACTCTGGCAATGTTCCTGTCGTGGCTCCTGACTCTGGCAATGTTCCTGTCGTGGCTCCTGACTCTGGCAATGTTCCTGTCATGGCTCCTGACTCTGGCAATGTTCCTGTCCTGGCTCCCAACTCTGGCAATGTTCCTGTCCTGGCTCCTGACTCTGGCAATGTTCCTGTCCTGGCTCCCAACTCTGGCAATGTTCCTGTCCTGGCTCCCGACTCTGGCAATGTTCCTGTCCTTGCTCCCAACTCTGGCAATGTTCCTGTCCTGGCTCCTGACTCTGGCAATGTTCCTGTCCTGGCTCCGACTCTGGCAATATTCCTGTCTTGGCTCCTGACAGATTAATAAAGTGTATTTGGGGGCCCACTGTGTCCAAGGGTCATACTTACTCACTTCATAATTACAATAATGTAAAATATGTCAGCTGACTTCTATTGGACCCATGTTATAAGTGTGTCTTTGTGTGGAGGCCATAGTTGTTAGGAGTTCAATGCCATTAACCATCTTCTCTTTTTGTCCCCCTGTGATTCTATCTGTATAGGGTAGACAACTGATCTACATTTGTGTGATGAACATTATAGCATCCCAGTCCATGATTTGAATACATGTATGCTGTGAATCAATGCCTTTTAGCTTGGTGAGATACACCAGGCTTTCTGAGGAGGATGTAGAACTGGTATTTCAAGGATCCTTGAGGGCAATATTTGAGGAATACTGGCTTCCCATTACCACTTTACCTATAAACAAGTAACTTGGGAAGATCTGAAGTTGGATGGAGCTATTTTCTGCTATTTAAACTTAAAACAACTGGTTGATAGAGCAAAATGAACAGCACTGCAAATGATTTGTGGTTAGTTCAAGTGAAAAGAACAAAATATGCTTTTTTCTCTAATGGAAAAACAAATATACTGCAATAAAAAATGGCTTGAGGAACAGTGACACAATGGATCATAAAGAATAACGGAGAGAATTCAGGCAAATCTACAAATCTACTAAAGCAGGCTTAGGGCACTGACATAGAAAAACTATCTTTCTCAGGTAATTTTAGGTCACTGAATTTAAAGGGGTTGTTCACATTTGAGTTAACTCTTAGTGTGATGTAGAGAGGAATATTCTGAGACAATTTGCAATTGGTTTTCATTTTCTATTATTTGTGGTTTTTGAGTTTTTTAGCTTTTTGTTCCGCAGCTCTCCAATTTGCAATTTCAGCCACCTGGTTGCTAAGATCCAAATTCCCCTAGCAACCATGCATGGATTTCAATGAGAGACTGGAATATGAATAGGAGGAGCTGAATAGAAAGATGAGTAATAAAAAGTAGCAATAACAATAGATTTGTAGCCTTACAGAACATTTGTTTTTAGATGGGGTCAGTGACCCCCATTTGAAATCTGGAAAGAGTCCAAAGAAAAAGGCAAATCATTAAAAAAAAATATATATAAAAAAAAATAATGAAGTCCAGTTGAAAAGTTGCTTAGAATAGGCCATTCTATAACATACTAAAAGTAAATTAAAAGGTGAACCACCCCTTTAACATTTTCTGAATTTATGTTCAGTAGAAACATTTAAGGTATATATATATATTATTCTTGTTATATTAAGGGTAGTTCACCTTTAATATAACTTTTCATATGTTATAGAATGGCTTATTCCAAGTAACCTTTCAGTTGGTTTTTTTTTATTTTTTGAATTATTTGCCTTCTTCTTCTGACTCTTTCCAGCATTTAAATGGGGGTCACTGACCCCAACATTTAAAAAACAAATGCTCTGTAAGGCTAAACACTTATTATTACTGCTACTTGTTATTATTCATCTTCTATTCAGGCCTCTCCTATTCATATTCCAGTCTCATTCAAATCAATGAATTGTTGCTAGGGTAAATGGACTCCAACAACCCGATTGCTAAAACGGCAGACAGGAGTTTTACTGAATACAAAGCTAAATAACTCAAAAAACACAAATAAACAATGAAACCCAACTGCATATTGAATCAGAATATCACTCTCTACAAGATACTAAAAGGTAATTAAAAGGCGAAACCCTTTAAATGGGCATTATGCACCTCTTTTTAATAGGGATGCACCGAATCCACTATTTTGGATTCGGATGAACCCCCGAATCCTTTGAGAAAGATTCGGCCGAGTAGCAAACCGAATCCAAATCCCAATTTGCATATGCAAATTAGGGGTGGAAGGGGAAAACATTTTTTACTTCCTTGTTTTGTGACAAAAAGTCACAAGATTTCCCTCCCACCCCTAATTTGCATATGCAAATTAGGAGTCGGATTTGGTTTGGAAGGGCAGAAGGATTCGCCCGAAAATCTGTCCACCACGTTCTTTTGGGAGTTTCTTAAAGGGATCCTGTCATCGGAAAACATGTTTTTTTCAAAACGCATCAGTTAACAGTGCTACTCCAGCAGAATTCTGCACTGAAATCCATTTCTCAAAAGAGCAAACAGATTTTTTTTATATTCAATTTTGAAATCTGACATTGGGCTAGACATATTGTCAATTTCCCAGCTGCCCCTGGTCATGTGACTTGTGCCTGCACTTTAGGAGAGAAATGCTTTCTGGCAGGCTGCTGTTTTTCCTTCTCAATGTAACTGAATGTGTCTCAGTGAGACATGGGTTTTTTCTATTGAGTGTTGTTCTTAGATCTACCAGGCAGCTGTTATCTTGTGTTAGGGAGCTGTTATCTGGTTACCTTCCCATTGTTCTGTTGTTTGGCTGCTGGGGGGGGGAAGGGAGGGGGTGATATCACCGTAACTTGCAGTACAGCAGTAAAGAGTGATTGAAGTTTATCAGAGCACAAGTCACATGACTTGGGGCAGCTGGGAAATTGACAATATGTCTAGCCCCATGTCAAATTTCAAAATTGAATATAAAAAAAATCTGTTTGCTCTTTTGAGAAATGGATTTCAGTGCAGAATTCTGCTGGAGCAGCACTATTAACGGAATCATTTTGAAAAAAATTTTTCCCCCCATGACAGTATCCCTTTAATGAATCAAAACCCCAGGTCCTTGAATGTATGTCCGACTTTAACAGAGTGGAGAACAAATGGAAAACCAAACTCTGATGCAACAGGTTTTAGGACATACTCCAAGAAATGACATAATCAATTCATTCTGATGTGCTCATATAGTAATCCCAAATCCCAAATCCCAAAACTATTAGAGCTGTGCCATGGAATGTGCCTTAAACATCCAGAATCCATTTGTTAGTAAAACAGCTTTCCTAATGTTCCACTACAATAAAAATGAAGCAACAAATTTGGGAAATGCAGAGATAATAGGACAGACATATTGTAAAATGTGCCGCACCAGAACAAGTTATGTTAACTGAAATATAAAATATAAAGGATTCTATGTTTATTACATGAGGAAGGGACACGTGGTCCTGAAATGTTTTGATAGTGTCTAAAGTGTCTTGAGCCCTAAGTAATAAAGTTGGGCATTTGCTGCATCACAAAAGGTATTGACTTTCCATTTGTTCCATAGAAAAATACATTGGCATGCAAGGGGATGCCAACTTAGAAGCACGACATGGAAGTAATAAAACTGACAGATTGTTTACTTTCATCCAAATTAGCTATGCATAATTGATTCTAACCCAATTTGTTTGGTTGCAAAGTTGACGTATACACTCATTTTTTCTGGGTTTCCCCTACCAAAAAAGGTTAATAAACCCATTTCTATAGCAACCTGATTCACATGAATCAGGTTGAATCAAGCTGCAAAGCTTCTACTTGGTCCATATTGTTAGTCCAATAAATATGATGAAAACCATTTACATGTTTCTCATGTCAAGAATCCAATCACAGCTTTAAACTGTTACCTGTTTGTTTAGCATTCATCGCCTCTTGTCCTAGCCTCTTCTTTAACTACAAAATGATTCCCAAGCATTTCTCCAAGCAGTCAGCAGACAATATGGTAAGAGCAGACATTTCCCCAAGCATTACTGAACAAACCAAGCAGTTTTGGAGGATGCATGCTTTTTTTAATAAAACCTTTAGGTATTACAGGTATGGCACAGTGCCGGAACTAGGGGTAGGCAGAGTAGGCACGTGCCTAGGGCGCAAAGCTGCTCTGTCGCCTACCCTATGTCCGGTTCCGTCTCTCCCCGACTGCCGCTGGTATCTTTCGCGTAAATGCGCTCCAGCGCATGCGCGCACGCCATTTTGCGCATGCTCACTGGAGCATAGTTTCGTGCATGCACGCTGGAGAGAAGTTTCGCGCATGAGCCGGAGCCGTGGCCCGCCAGGTTGCCTAGGGCGCCTGCACGGGTTGGCCTGGCTCTGGTATGGCACCTGTTATCCAAAATGCTCAGGCCTGGGGCTTTCCAGATAAAGGACCTTTACCTTAAGTGTACTAGAAAATCATGGAAACATGAAATAAACCCGATAGGTTGGTTTTGCTTCCAATAAGGATTAATTATATCTTCGTTTGGATCAAGTACAAGATACGGTTTTATTATTACAGAGGAATCATTTTAAATCATTTGGATTATTTGGATAAAATCAAGTCTATGGGAGGCAGCCTTTCCATAATTCGGAGCATTCTGGACAACGGGTTTCCAGATAACAGATCCCATACCTGTACAAGATGCTGCCCATCAATTTAAGGCTAAACCCAGAAGCATTTCTCTATCCAGTTCTTTTCAGTCAGATAATTCAGCAGGAGACACCTGAGCACCAGGCACTGAGGAATGGAACCTCTCCACAGAGTCTCCTTTTACAGAGCAATTAACAAATGATATATGATCAGAAGCAATGCCCAGGTGTACAGAAGCAGTGAAAGGTATGCCAGGATTCCAGCACGTTTCAGTTATTATCTTGTATTATTCATGAAGCTCCAATATATTCCACAGCTGAAACCTGATGAGGACAAGGTAACAGCCCCAGAGAATCTCTAATCTGGAAAAAGACATGTAATTATTTGACATGAAGTTCAATCGAGATTAAAGGGGTTGTACATCCAAGAGCATCATCGCAAACAAAACAAAGAAAAAGGACCAATGGACCTTAATGACTATTCCTTTATAATTAGATCAAGGGTGGTGACATACTGCAATGCCAGAGTGCTTTAAAGGAAATGTTAAAACTAAGTAAGCCTTATCAGAAAGATCCACCAAAATATACCAGTAAACCCTCAAAGTAATGCTGCTCTGAGTCCTCTGTCAAAAGAAACACTGCATTTCTTTCCTTCTATTGTGTACACATGGGCGTCTGTATCAGACTTCCTGCCTTCAGCTTAAACCTCATTGCCCCGGGCATGAGCATGCTCAGTTTGCTCCTCTCCCTCCCCCTCCCTGCTGTAATCTGAGCCCAGAGATATAAGTGAGCAGGAAGAGACTCAGGCAGGAAGTGATGTCACACCAAGCTAATACTGCAACTGCTATACTAAACAGAGAGCTTCTAGAGCTTTTTACTCAGGTATGGTATAGCATTCTAGCTTGCACTATTGCAGCTAATCTATTGGCAATAAAATGCCTCCGTAGTTTACCTTCTCCTTTAAATATCTGTTCAGCCATTCATAGAGGAAAATGCTGCAGATCTTAAAATATATGATCAGTGGCAGGCAGAGCCTTTTATCCACAGACTGTAAATTTTAAGATGAGTGGCAGGCAAGCAGTTAAACCATAGACCATTTTAGTAGCCCTTACTTGAATAATGTTTAGGTTAGCTTTACCTTACTCCAGTGTTGTCTTTGCTTCCCACTCTGCTTTACTATATTGCTAGCTTACTTTCAAGTCTCCATTATAAATTGGAATGTGTCCTTTATCTTGTAAATCATTAATGGAAGAAAGCAGAGAACCGTGCATTAACGGTTTATTAGTATTAGGAACCACAAGGCCTGTAAATACCATATTCATTTTAATGTGATAGCTTCCAAATCTTTACTGTGTAGATGGCTATTTACAGTCAAAGTCGGACTGAGCCGGTGGGACTCTGGGAAAAAACCCGATGGGCCCGGCCCAGAACCCCTCTCTCGATCTGCCTGCCCCAAACAAAAACGAATTGCGGCACCGCACAACGCCATTCACGCATACGCAAGAGGGGGCCCAAGAGGTTTGTAACCTGGTGGGCCCCCCAACGTCCAGTCCGACCCTGTTTACAGTATATATGGTAGAGCTCACTTTTGTGTTTTCCCGGGGGTCATTGAAAATCAACATAATTTCTGTGATAACATAAAATTCAGGAGTGGGGCTGGGAAATATTAGCGATGATTACCTACAATGGACTGTGAAGTTTCCGCTAGTAAATTCCGGGTACATAAAGCAGGGTTCTACTTCAATACAGTAGAACCCCACTTTAAAGGGGACTAGGAAAAAACAATGTAAATATTGAGGAAATGTAAAGGATGGGTAAAAAAGAATAGTGCTTGGATTGTGAATAATCAGCTCATTTCTAGGAAACTGTAAATTCCTGGTACATAATAAAAGCAGAGTTCTACTGCATTAAATTGTTGTCACATTCTTACCAGTTCACACCAGGCAGTAAAAAGTATTTCAAGAGTATTATGAATGCCCCAGGGGTTGGCACCGTTACGGTCAATCGGAACTGTACATAAGGCTTATAATGCCCTGTGTGATAGGGCTACTAGCCTCTCAGACTGAAGCCATTAAAGGAACAGTAACATCATAAAATGAAAGTGTTTTAAAGGAATGACAATATATAACGTACTGTTGCCCTGCACTAGTAAAATGTGTGTGTTTGCTTCAGAAACACAACTATAGCTTACATAAACAAGTTGATGTGTAGCCACAGGGGAAGCCATTTAAGCCAAGATACACAGTACATAACAGATACATTGTGAAGAATCCCATTATATACTACAAAGCTTATCTGTTATCAGCTGTTTATCCTGTGTCTTTTCGCCTTTTTCAGCTTTGAATGACTTCCCCCCTGACTACACAACAGTCTGAGGTGGCTCCTGCAATGCCGCTCCCTTACCTTTACTGTGCGGGGGTCAGGGGGGGAGGCCGCAACACTAGTGCGGAGAGCGCAATTGTGATCTCTCTCGCACTAGTAAAGCCAAATTTCCGGTTTAACCTCAAACACCAGTTCAGAGAAAAGTGACTTGTTCAGTTCAGACATTTACTTTCTGTTTGTGACCGTTTTTCACAGGCACGTTTCAGGGGCTGCGGCCACCTGAGGCAGCAGCCCCAATGCCGCCCCATCTCCTGCTCCACTCTTCTAACTTCCAGCTTCGGAGCGGGTGGAGGAGGGCCGCATCGCTAGTGCAGCGAGCGCTATTGCGCTCGCTGCACAAGAAAAGCCGGATTTCCTTTTTAAAAATGGAAATTCGTCTCTTAAAGTTACCAGAGGCGGCTTTTTGCCGTCCTTGGTCACTGGCCGCTCCGGAGCGGCCCTGGTTTTTCAAACTGTAAAGTTAATTTTCACCTTATGTCTTTCTAAAGAAGCTCTGGGAGGAGGGAGGGGGGGGGACCTGGATCACTGAGCTGCCAGACTGGAACATTCAGCTTTAAACTTCAATTTTGGGAAAAACTATAAAAAATAAAAGATAGAAAGCAATTGAAAAACGTCTTTATTTCTGATGATCTGAAAACAATTCAACTGAAAAAAGTGTGTGGAAGGGGAACCCCCCTTTTAACCTGCAACTTGTAATATGAATAATGGCATTGGTATAAATAATAATGTGATGAGGATGAATGCAGAGACAAATAAATAGGAACAGCACTGCTGGTTCTGACCCTTGAATCAATGTAGCAGATGACAGTCTTGCATGCTGCTTCACAGGCTCTTTAATCAGCAGAAAGGGACAATTGTTGATTTCAGTAGGCATTGTAGTTACAAACCACTGAACATTTGTAATGTATGTATATAGGAAAGTTGTTTAGAATCTAATTTTGTTCTCTAGGCAAGATTTTTATGTTTACATGCCCTTTAAATTTTTCACGTTCATGTGAGCTGTAAGCAGGAGACTACTTACAAATTGTAAGCCTCGCATATTTCTATAAGGATTGCTGTGCCTTGTGATCTAAGGTTGTAAAATAATTATTTAAGCATGTTATATGCTAGAGAGGCTTCCCGTAGATTAGCAAAAGGGTGCCTTTTCTACCTTTTCACTCTAATAACATAGCATGGCGGCAGTATGGCCACTTCTAAGGAAGAATATGGTTTCTATAACTTGTTATGTCCAAGCACTCGTGATATAAAAAAACAGAACAATATCGTCCCCTGGGCACAGTTTGAATTAAATTAATAAAGCAGTTCTCAATCACTGAAACGTATTTTTTTCAGCGCAAGATGTAGTTGGGTGATAACGAGAACTCCTACTGCTCACCAAATCTTTATAAATGTATAATACACAAAAGCCATGAATATCTTGTAAATGATATCCTTATAAACGGTGAGTTCTGATGTCATCAGTTATAAACGGTGAGTTCTGATGTCATTTCTGTTACATGACTCACTGAAACTTGTGTATTATAATAAATAAAGTACCCCAGTTGCAAAATATGAGGATATTAGAAGTTACCTCGGAGTTCCATGACCTGTATAAAAACACTCGATGGTCATGAAACTCCTCGGTAACTTATAATATCCTTATATTTTACAACAGGGGGTACTTTATTCACTATATTAACTTGCAACATCAGCCTTAGAAAGGAGACGCGACTGGATAAAATATAAGTATCTACAGAAGATGCTACTGGAGGACAGATATGGCCTCCTACGGTTA
The DNA here is from genome assembly GCF_017654675.1 of Xenopus laevis. Lineage (NCBI taxonomy): Eukaryota > Metazoa > Chordata > Amphibia > Anura > Pipidae > Xenopus > Xenopus laevis. Next base: position 105,647,179 of record NC_054376.1, read on the forward strand.
GTCAGATTTCATGCTGCTGTGTTTGCTAAGCACTCCATGAAAGAAGAATATATTTATCCAGAGATTTTATTATTCAATAGAATTCTACTTTTGGGATATGTGTTTTCATAATGATAAGGCGCAGTCTGACCCAGCCATTGTTAAGAGTTGCTTAGTCAGAATACAGACCATGGGGGCTTATTTATAAGACTGGGCAAATTTGCCAAAATCTTCCAAAAAAAAAAGCATAAAAAAAAGAACAGCATCAACAAAAATATAAAAACGATGGTTAAATATTATATTGCCACAGTTCAATGATGAACCAAGTGATCTACTCCAAAAACAAAGTCAAGGATAATAAATCACAAAAATATCACAGGTTATCCTACACAAGGAGTTGCCTATTTGCGTGAATCCTGCATATGGGTTTATAGGTATAACATCATATGAGTTTATAGGTATAACATCATTGCTGCATTAGTAATGTAGATGGAAGAGGAGAAGAGTGTGATGCTGATCTTGAAGAAATTCCATAAAATGAAAACAATGTTTAGGACACACAAAGAGAAACAACACTGGCAATATATTTCACTGGAGTTGCTGGGGCAGAGGAGTTAGCTATGGCTTTAGATTTTATTGAATTAGGATGAGCTCCTCAAACATCGCAGAGGCAGCAATCGCATTATGGAGCTTCACAATAAAGCCCATCAAACGTTTATTGGCAAGGTGACAGTAGGGTAAATGAGGATCCAAAGGAAAAAACCAGGGCCGACCGACACTCAAACGGATCCACAGGACCAGAGGGATTCAATTAAAAAATATTTTTATTGATACAAAGTTAAAAATATAAATCTGCATCACCATACACCCTACGTGTTTCGCACCCATTCAGGGCGCTTAGTTTAACTTTGTATAAATAAAAATATTTTTTAATTGAATCTATCTGGTCCGGTGGATCCGTTTAAGTGCTGGTCCGCCCTGATTTTTTCCTTTGTTGTAGCGCTCCCTAAAGCTGGTGGTCTAGGGCTGGTGCACCCGGACCACATTCACTACTCGGTGAGTCATTTACATTTTATTCTGAAGCAGCTTGTTATCTTCTAACTACTAGATGAGGATCCACCATTAGTGATGGGCGAATTTATTTACCAGGCGCGAATTCGCATCAAAGTCAAACACTAGACGCCGGCGGCCTTTCACAAATTTTCCAGCAAAGCGAAACAGCCCAAATTCACCCATCACTATCCACCATGATAACATATAATAACAATAGTTGCAACAATGCATTAGTAAAGTTAAAATCATAAAGACTTTCCAAGACCTCTCGTTCTCATTACTTATTCTTAGAAGAAGTAGTACTATGCCCTGGAAGCAGGTCCGGACTGAGAATGAAAATAGGCCCTGCCATTTGAGGTACACAGAGGCCCAATCAGCCCACATAGAGGCCCAAACAGCCCACTAATTACTGACTTTCTATGGGACCTTATAGCAGCCCCTCTGGCATTTGCCAGAACCCACAGATTGCCAGTCCAGGCCTGCCTGGAAGGACATGCCAAGGACCATGAATGATTCTTAACCTGCTCTCACCCATCACAAACAGACAGGACATACTTACCTATCAGGGGCATAATACAGAGGAAGCAGACCCTACGGCTGCAGAGGGCCCAGGATTTATAGTAGGGAGGGATGTACCGAATCCAGGATTTGGTTCGTGATTTGGCCTTTTTCAGCAAGATTTGGATTCGCCCGAATCCTTCTGCCCGACTGAACCAAATGTGCATATGCAAATTAGGGGCGGGAAATCGTGAGACTTTTTGTCACAAAACAACAAAGTAAAATTTTTTTTCCCCTTCCCACCACTAATGTGCATAAGCAAATTAGGATTCAGATTTGGTTCGGTATTCGGTCAAATCTTTTGCAAAGCATTCGAGGGTTCAGCCAAATCCAATATAGTGGATTCGGTGCATTCCTAATTTATAGGGGGCCCCATGAGGCCATAATTAATGAACAATGTCAACATATACAGGCAGTCCCTGGGTTACATATGAGGTAGGGTCTGCAGGTTTGTTCCTAAGTTGAATTTGTATGTAAGTTGAAACATAAACATTTACTTATTAAATGCAACTCAAAACAGATGTCTGTCTTAAAGGAGAAGAAAAGGTGTTTTTACTTGGGGGTGCCAAAATTTAGGCACCCCAAGTGATTGTATTTACTTACCTGAAACCCTGGGCCAGTGCTCCTATCAGCAGAAAACTGCACTAATACGGGGGTTATTCCAGTGAACACCACGGAATGATCGGCTTCCTGCTTCTTCTTTCTTCAAATTTCCCAGGCAGATGCATGTGCAGTAGAATTAAATAGCCGGCTTTTTCATTTAAGTTCGGCTTTTCGCTCTACTGTGCATGCGCAGCCCCGAGAAGAAAGAAGAAGCCGGAAGAGGATCGCTCCATGGTGCTCTCTGGAAGAACCCCAGGTCGGTGCAGTTTTCTGCTGATACGAGCACAGGTTCGGGCTGTCAGGTAAGTAAATACAATCACTTGGGGGTGCCTAACTTTTGGCACCCCCAAGTAGAAAATGCCTTTCCTTCTCCTTTAAAATAATGTTTATTTTTACCTTTCTGTGCTCTGCAGTAGACAACACATGCCAGAGAGGATTGGGGCAGGTGGTTTATTAAAGCAAACCATAGTGTGTTACTAGAATAGCCTCCTTCCTCACGGATTATAATTATGTAGCCGTGAATGGGCAGGTGTAATATGTCCCTCCGTTCAGGCACATAAGCAAGATTTTGGGAGAATGCAAAGCTTGTCTAAATAACAGCTTGCACAAAATGTCAGTTCCTGTGATTGTGAATTTTAAGACTGAAGGGGAACATTTTTTAATACTTTATAGTGTAAGTAAAGTTAATCGTGCTCAACTAATACAATGGAAAAGGATTTGGAAAATGTCATAGGGTGACAGGTTCCCTTTAAAGGGGACCCGTCACCCAAAAAAAAATATTCAAAATCCTATTTTATCACATTAGTCAAGCATAATGAACTTTAATTACACTGTATAAATTATTTGAATCTTATTTCCTTCAGTCCAGGAATTCATAATTATAGCAAGCAGGCAGGAGCCATTTTGTGGACACTGTTATTAAGACAAGCCTTGTATCATCTCAGAATCGTTTGTTCACCAGAATGGGGGACCCAATGCCCATCCCCATGTATTGGCTACTCAATTTAATGGTGAAGAGAGGGGGGAATGTGGGGAGAGCAGTGAATGGAAAGTGAAAGTAATTGTCTGCCCCACCTCTAAGGCATAGAGGAGGGGCAGACAATATTTGATTGACAGCTGAGATTTTTAATTGAGCTTAAAACAGCTATAAATGCTTCAATAAAAAATAGAAATTGGATTTCATGTTTAATTAAAAAAGGACTTTTATTATACAGCTTTGTGTGTCTGGGTGACAGGTCCCCTTTAAGCATCTGCCTGTTTCCCACTCAATTTTTATGTTGTGATTGTACTAGGTAGAGGATCCCTTATCTGGAAACCCGGTATCCAGAAAGCTCTGAATTACAGAAAGGCCATCACCTATAGACATTTTATCCAAATAATTTAAAACGTTTAATAAGTATTTCCTTTTTCCCTGTATTAATAAAACAGTAGCTTGTAATTGAACCAAACTAAAATATAATAATCCTTATTGAAAGCACGAAAAGCCTGCTGGGTTTATTTAATGTTTACATGAAAATCCTGTAGAGTTAAGGTATGAAGATCTAAATTATGGAAAGATCAATTATCCAGAAAGACCCAGGTCCCTGTATACAGTATTCTGCTCCTGGTGGCACTGAAAAGGAAGATTAGATAATAAGCTCTGCAGAGCAGGCTCCATGTGTTGGAAGGGAATAATGAACGGAATAAGTAACTGTATATACAAAGTGTATGAGCACTGCAGTTTCCCACTAGGGATGCTTAGCAGCACTCAAGATAAAATAGGAAACTTTAAATCAGCGGTTTGGCAGCGTCCTTGTGAAAACAAACAGTGCAGAATGAAACTGCTGAGGATCCTATTATACACAGCTGAGATATCATTGGGGCTTTATAACATTTATAGCACGTTGGATTGCTTTTGGAGAGATGCCGCTAAATGCATAAGTGAAGATAACACAACATAGAATTAGACTTGAGACATAAGTAATATGGATTGCAAATGGATATCAGCAACTCTGGATTCAGCTAAAAGCACTTTTCTCGTTCAATATAACTAGTGATTGCCATGTCTGAGTGATCCCTTGTTGGAAAGTATTTCTTGGTAACTGGAAGACATTTTTCACTATAACTGGCAAACACAGGCAGTATTACGGACACTCTTATCATCTTAATATTTTCTTGGCAAAGCAAGCAGTATGGCAGCTTCAATTCACATATGTAGCTCAAAAAGTAGATCTTTGTAAACGAGACTCTCAGTACAGATAACCTGCGTTTAGGTTAAGCCCAGGTGACATAAATTGGTATATTTAATTTTTTTTGAGATTGAAGGTTTAGGTTTTGGCTTTGCCTCTGGGCTATAAAGATATGTAATCTTAAATTTAACTAGTATTTTCTCAAGAGATTTCTTTTTCTATTAAGGGGTAAAGGTTTAATATAAGCTTCCTCAACCTTTTTCTGTCCCCAATACAAACAAATCAGCATTGCAAATGGCTGACTTGTACTGAAATCCACCAGTTAGAGCAGGCAAAACCTGCCAGTGACTCACAGCAGGGTTGGTTGCACCCAGAAGACCACATTAAGTTAAGGAACCCACAAATAAATTGTAACTTATATAAACCATAAAGCTATTTGTGAATCAGATTTCAGCCAATACAGTTTTGTGATTTTTTTTTCATGTTAGCAACATGTCTTTAACTAGCGATATAAATAAGGAAGCTTAAAAAGATACAAGGAATCAACTACCGAGTTTTAGATTGTAAACTACAAAAGAGTTAACAGAGTACCTCAAGGGATCTGCACTGCAGATGGACCTGCCCAACTTAATAGCTTTACTAGTTATATGGCAGAATGGGTAAAATGAACACCTACCTTTAGATTTGTACAAAACAAATCTTAAATCTAATGGGGAACTATTGCGAAAATGAACATTTAATACAAGCTTCAGCATACTGAAATACAAAACTTTCAAAGTACAATCAATTAAAAATTCTGTACTGTTTCTGAAATAATCAAGTTCATCTTCACTATCCCTCTCTCAGCATCTGTTTCTCTTCTCTCTTTATGCAGGAGTTGGGTGTCAGATATTCATTGACAGTTAGATTCAATATATATCTTACAGGGGGGTCTCCTTTTGCCTAGAAGATGTATTAGAGCTCACTCTATTAAAATCGCCAGACATCCTGTCTCTCTACATGCCGGATATGTGCAAAAGGCAGTTATTTAGTTAGATTTCGTTTGTACTGAAATCAGCTATTTGAGTCAGGGTTGGACTGGGGGGCCCAGGGCCCACCGGGACTGCAGTCCAGGGCCCCTCTCCAGCCCTCCTGCTGTGACGCAAAGGCGCACTCGATGTGTGTGCCCGTACGGCGGCACACGCATGCGCAAACAACATGAAAACTGAATGTCCAGGGAGGGGGTCTGGCCCGCGGGGGTTTTTTCCCAGTGTCCTGCCGGAACAGCCCGACACTGATTTGAGCTCTAATACATCTGCTAGGAAAGGGAGCCCCCTATAAGATATATTGGAGAGGGATAGTGACCATAAACTTGATTATTTCAGAAACAATGCCAAATATTTAATTGATTGTATTTAGAAAGTTTCTTATTTCAGTATGATAAAGCTATATAGTTCCCCTTTAAGAAATGGTCTAAAAACAGATTATACCAGAAAAAGATGAATGATTTATAACCATTACAGTAGTCTGTTCTCTCCTAAAGAAACAATGGAGCTCACAGAGGGCTTTTTTCCATCAGAGAAGTAGCTCTAACACTTTCTGCTGTCGTTAGATGCAGTTCAAGTAACTTTCCCTCTGTGCCTTTATGTACATCACTGGGCTATGTCCTGCGCTGTAAATATGTTTAGTCAAGTTTTGGTGGGGGTTAATGCTAAGAATTGGATCAGTCTGAAGAACCTACCGTGTGGTAATGTTATACTAGCACCATCAATGATTGCCTGGGCCAGTTCATGATCGTTACTCTCAAAAGCATGTGCTGCTGCCTTTAAAGCATCCCAGATTTCTTTGCGTCCTTCAAATGCTGGTGCAGTATCCCAGAATTCATCCCGTTTGCTCCGCAACTGTCCGTCTGTCATAGGGTAGTCACTTTTCCATTTGGGCTTGTCTTTCTTTAAGGGCTGGTTACGACCTAAAGCCACTGAAAAGAGACATAATATGAGACAAGATGGACCCAAATCATTGCTTGAACATTAATCAAAACAGAGCAACGGTAACATGTTTATCACATCGTCAGATTTTTGTCTATTGATAAAAATGGTGCAATCAATTTAACCCAGAACTGTACGGGTTGATATGGTACAGTCTAACATTAAAGGGGTAGTTCATCTTTAAGTTAAATTTTAGAGGCCCATTTATCAAAGGTTGAATTTTGAATTCATGTGATTTTTTTTTTAAATTCTAATTTACTCACAATTTGATTGGGAGGTTATCGAAGAAAAAATTTGAATGGCTAATATTCGATAGACTGGAAATTTGAATCGTATTCGATTTGTACAAATCAATTTTTTCTCCCCAAAAAAAACCTTGAATGTCAAGAAGGCTATTAACATCTCCAAATGGCTCAGCACACCTTTGCCATTGACTTGTACATGAACTCGGCAGGTTTTAGGTGGCGAATATTCAAATTACGACTGTTTCAAGGAGTCTAGGAGTGATAAATCTCACTTTCCTTGATAAATCTGCCCCTTGTATATTACAGAATGGCCAATTCCGAAAAAATCTATTTTTTATAGTTTTTTAATGATTTACTTTTTTCTTCAGACGCTTTCCAGCTTTCTGATGGGGGTCACTGACCCAATCTACCCAAACAAATGCTCTGTAAGGCTACAAATGTATTGTTATTTCTACTTTTTAATATTCCTCTTTCTGTTTAGACATTCTCCTATTATTATTCCAGTCTCTTATTCAAATCAATGCATGGTTGGTAGGGTAAATTGCAAACTGGAGAGCCGCCGAATAAAAAGTTAAATAAATCTAAAACCATGTATAATAAAATATATATAAAAAAATGCTTGCAAATTGTCTTGGAATATCACTCTCTGCATCATACTAAAAGTTAACTAAAGGTGAACAAACCCTTTAAGGGGCAGATTTATTATAGATGAAGCAGTTCAATATATTCGGTGTGAAAGAGCTCAGTGTTGCACAGCAGCTGCATGGAGAAGGGTCAGCCATTCCATTCCATAGCAGTTACTATATTATTGAATACATTTAGGGGCACATTTACTATTGGTCGAAGTAAAATCCTTCGACTTCGAATACCGCATTCCGTTCGATCAAACGATCAAAGGAAAAATCGTTAGATCGAACAAATAAATCCTTCAAATCGAACGATTCGAAGGATTTTAATTCATCGATCGAACGATTTTCCTTCGATAAAAAAATCGACCTTCCCCATAGGCTAACATTGGTGCTCAGTAGGTTTTAGGTGATGAAGTAGGTGGTTGAAGTTCTTTTTAAAGAGACAGTAATTCGACTATCGAATGGTCGAATAGTCGAACGATTTTCAGTTCGAATCATTCGATTCGAAGTTGTAGTCAAAGGTCGAAGTAGCCAATTTGATGGTCGAAGTAGCCAAAAAAAAACTTTGAAATGCAAAGTATTTTTTATTCTAATCCTTCACTCGAGTAAATGTGCCCCTAATTGTTTTACAGCTAGAAATGTGAGGTAGCCACAAACAGAATACTAATAGAAGCAGTAACCCAACACCCATAACGTATATCTACAAAACAATACGAAGAAATGTGAAATTCTAAAAGCGATCGGCTTGTTTCCCGGGTTTCTTCTTACAAAGCGACGGAGGATTTGCTCATTGCTTTCATGCCAAACTGGCACAGATCAAATGTGACTGCAATAAAACGTGAATACTCCCAGTTCAGCTGAAGGCATCATCCCTTATAATTGCTTTGCTACATAAACAAAGGCCTGGCTGCATAAACACTTTCTGAAGGATTGTGCTCAGGCACAACAAAAGTTCTGTAAGTCCTTCTAGCTGCCACATAGGCCTAGAGTTAGGGCATGTAAAGGCAACAAAATAAATTCCAATTTTTACTTTCTTTAATGAAAAAGAAACCTATCTCCAATATACTTTAATTAAAGTACCGTTTTTATAAGAAACCTAACTGTATACAGTGAAATTCTCCCTTCATTTACTGCTGTGGATAGGAATTGTCAGACAGTCAGGCATATGAAAATGTCTCCATCTTTGCCATTTAATGCAACAATTACAAAAACAGAGCTGTTTTTTTTTTATCAAGGGAGAAGGAAAGGTTAAAACGAAGTAAGCTGTTTCAGAAAGGTCTATATCAGTTAATGCTTCTCCCTATGAATAAAAACACTGCATTTCTTTCCTTCTTATGTGTACAAATGGGCTTCTGTATCAGCATAAACCTCCAGGGCTAGGGCTTGAGCATGCTCAGTTTGCTCCTCTCTTCCCCCTTCCTGCTGTAATCTGAGCTCAGAGCTATAAGTGAGCAGGGCGGTGATGTCACAGCAAGCCAATATGGCAGCTGCTATTCTAGATAGAGCGGATTACTCAGGTATGGAAAAGCAATCTAAAGAATAAAATGGCACTCTAGCTCTCACTGTTGTGGCTAATCTATTGGCAATAAACTGCCTTGGTAGCTTTCCTTCTCCTTTAAAACATTTGGAATCTATATTTCTTAATCCTCTGCTAAACATAGGTGTACGCTGTTGCTTTAAGCTGTAAGCCCCAAAGTGAATAGGATTTTACTGCTACCTGCTACGGGCCAACAGTGGAGCTTTAAGGCTTCCTCAAAGGATTTACTCAGCCATGAATAATGTAGAACACTGACTTATGGCCTCATATCATCTGGGGAACTTTTATAGCACCGAGGAACAAGAAGTTCTAAAACACAAATGAAGAGAATCCAGGAAGTTTAAACAGTTGTTAAGAAATAAATGTTCTGATCTGTTTTTTTGAAGGAGGCTAAAGTTTAATAGACTACAGGGTCAATGACATGCCTTAATTATTCCACAAGAGCAGATCATATGAACATAAAAGGAACATTATAAATAATTTATTAACCTGAATAGCCTTGCTAAGCAGCTCAGACCAACGCTACTGTTCTTTATGTGGCTCAGAGGTTTAACTGTACAACAGAAACATGCCGAGAAGCAAAATCTATTACATCAGTACTACTTGCTCTCGAAAAATAGCCGCCTCCTTTGGAAGAAATACCAGCAGAGATCATACAGATTCCACTGGTTACCCTCTATTTGGTTTAGATTTATTAAGTACTGTTTTATAGTTGATCTGCCCGTACAGAAAATCCCATCGGCTAAAGCATGGTACGTCGGCAGATGATGAAGTAACTGGAGCAACAGTTGGCCTAAATGAATGGAACAATATAACTTGGTCATTGTGAGTAGCCAGTCATACAGCATCTGTCTGGATGGCAGACACCATAGGTATTGGTCAGGGTATGGCTACCATCAGTAGACAAAATAAAAGCAATAGCCCGCTGGATCATCCTCTGTCTCCTGGATATCATTCACCCCAAAATACTTGGCAAAACGAATTGGCATTAAAACAATCACAGTCCATAAAGCTCTTTTTATTTTAACAAATCAGAATGCATATTCACTCGTATATTTGAGATCGAAAAAACTTACAGACAGGGCAACTCAAAAATGTATATTGGTAGTCAACCCGATTGCAACAAATGAGTCAATCGCTGTCAGTATTTTTCATCTGCATTATTAATTACCCACTCCATTGATTAGCATAGCAATTCACCCCAAATCATCAGAAGCAGCGGAGCATGAAGCATGATCAGGGACAGGGTGGAACAGTGGCGTAACTAGATGTTACTGGGCCCCACAGCAAATTAATTTTAGGGCCCCCAACATATCCAGAGGTTGTCCTATTTTACTAATATATGTTGAAATTGAGCATTATTTGGGCCTCACGGGGCCCCTATACCTCCTGGGCCCCCTGCAGCCGCATAGTCTGCTTCCTCTGTAGTTACGGCCATGGGGTGGAACATGGGCATTTGGTGTGGCCTGGGGTGGGTCCCGTGGACCCAAGATGCACCCAGATCATTTCCAATCCAGGTTGACTACAGTCAACGAGATGGGAGAATTTACCTGCTGTTCTCTTTCAATCCCCCCATCTATAACTTCCTTTTTCATGAAATGTACTGGAAACCACATTACTGTTATCTGCCACTTTATCAGGTTTCTTACATTGCGAAGCCCATCGTGCAGAAACAAGATCAACTAAACGACTTGCGTTTAAAATCCACAAGCATTCATTCTGAAACTAGTCCACTGATTACAAAGAACATGCTAAATGGCCTCTTCAAGACACAGCTAGGGTTGCCACCTGTCTGGTTTTGACCCCGTCAGCTTTGTTTTGTCATCCAGTTCAAATTTGTGAATTTGGACAGGACTCTACTTGATTGCCGCGTCAAAGTTCCGTCTTCGACATCCCACCCCATGATCTCACCACCTGCTTCTACTTGATGCAATTTGCTATCGATAGAAGGTGAGGAATTCAGCTAGAGTCCCTCAATTAAGCACTGATCAAAACACTGAAGATCACAACAGGTAGCTTCTGATTTGTCATTTGTCTGAACATAAGATGGTTCTACTCCACTGCCAATAATTAGATGCAACCCATAGTAAACCTTAAGGGGCATAAAGGGTCTCCTACTAGGGTTGCCACCTGTCTGGATTTCACCCAGACAGCCCAGTATTTGGAAGGGCTGTCCACGTGAAACCTTCCTGTCCAGATTTCCAAATCAGGAAATCCAGACAGGACATTTAAAATAATGACATGGCGATCAGCCAATCGCCGATTGCTAGGTCATCAGCCCTTCCCCCAACGACACCAATCCCGCCCCCGACTGCAACCACCCGCCCACGTCACCGGCCCCACCCCACCTCCAACATCATTCGCCCTGCCCCCTTGCCTGTTTTCCAGAAAAGGTGGCAACCCTATCTCCTACTGTCACTGCTCACATGGGGTAACATGACAGAAATTTGCCCGGTGTGAGAACTGACAGGCGCATACCATTTACATAAATTACTAAAGACATGGGCCGACATCAGTGTTTTCTCTGATCAGCAGGAAAACCTGAGCAGCGTGACATTAGCCTTAATGGATGTTTTTTTGTTTATGGTACAGTAAAAAAGAGGTTTGCAATTTAGCAACAGAAAGGCTTATGTATAAATAATAACCTTAAAAGCAGGGTCCCCTTTATCCCAGGGTGAGACAGTAAGAATTATACCTTTTATTACTTGTAAACACACGTACATTTGTGGCTCTGTGTAAATCTAGAAGCACTTTCTAAGCGAACTGCAGTCATAAACATTCAGGCAAAAGTGCTGCTAAACTATATGAAATACTGATTGGCAGCACTTAGGCCTGTTACACACATTCGATTTATTGAGCACAACGTTAACTAAGGTAACTGCTATATGAGATGATGAAGCCGTTTCAATCTGGTAATTTGGGCTTCAAGTGGAAGGTCAGGTTTGATCAGGTCAAGGAATTGTTTTCTTGCCGTTTACATTATGCTCAAAAGTCTTCAAAGGCATCAATACATTTGCTGTCCTGCTTCTTGACTGCGCTGCTTCCCCATCCATAAAGAATTACTGAATATACAACAGTCATGGACAATTCCTATCTTTGTTTTTATAGATACAACAGAACATCTGAAGATCTTTTCTTGTTCTTTCATTCTTTGGTTCTACAAAGTTCCCGTCTGTGTAGTTTCTCTCGACTGCGAGGATACATTGTTAATAATTAATGTTGGAGGCAAAAGTTGTCGATCGCTTCTCGTCACCACAAACTGTAAAAGTTTTCTATTGTAATAACTTTTGTTATATTTAGAGGTATCCATTCACTATGCGCTTTGGGGCAAATTCACTAAGATTCGTAGTTGCACTAGGCGTAACTTCGCCAGGCGTAGTTTCGCCAGCGCTTCGCAAATTCACTAAAATCCGAAGTTGCACTCAGGGGTAGCGTAAGGTTGCGAAGTTGCGCTAGCGTTGATTCGCTAAGCGAAGCGAAGTTACGCTAGCGATGGTTAATTTGCAAACGGCGCCAAATTCAAATTTCAATGGAGGAATATGTAGCAGCACTACAAATGCCTGGAAAAACCTTCAAAACATCAAATAAAATTTTTATTTTGCCCTACACATGTGCCCACTGTATAGTTAACTTGCCATGAGTTAGGAAATGTAGGGGGGAAGGAGGGGAGCCCCAAAAATGTTTTCGATCTTTTTCAGCCTATCACCCATAATATAGAAAATACGCCAGCGTTTTAGAAAAAATTTTAACTTTTTTTGAAGCAATCCCTATCTACTCTATTGCGCTTCGCCTGGTCTGAGGTGGCGAAGGAAGTCTAGCGTAAAAAGGTAGCGTTCAGTACAATGCGTGCGTTAGTGAATTTGCGTAGTTACGTCCGTTGCGCAAATTCGCCAGGCGTAAGGGTGCGAAGTTACGCCAGCGTCCGTTAGTGAATTTGCGAAGCAACGAAAATGGCCAACGCTAGCGAATTGACGCTAGCGTTGGGCGCTTCGGCGCATAGTGAATTTGCCCCTTAGTCTCTCATAATTAGAAAAGTTTCTATATTTTCTTGGCATTTCATGCAACCCTGTTGTTTCAGTTTAGCTCTATCAGGAATACATACGTTTTGAAAATTAGGGGGCTGATCAAAATTCAAGTTGGCTTTTTTTCTCGATTCGAGAAAAACGCAGAGAAAAAAAACACAGACGCAGAAAAAAAAAAAACACACACAAGTATTTTCCAAAACACAGAAGAGTTAGAATTTATTAAAAGTCGCGAGAAAAAACTTGCCAAGTAATAATTGATGAAGTTGTATAGAAGTCAAAGGAATGTTCTCTAGCAATTGTATTTATTTATTTTCCCACTTGATTAAAACAGAGATTTTCAGCCACTTTAAAAATTAATGGGACAATGAGATTCCCACTGGCATGTGACTTTTTTTTTCTGTGAAAAACACACGCAGGAATTTTTTTTCTTTAAATAGGCTAGCATTTGAGAAAAAAAGGTGCACAAATTTTGCTGCTGTTTTTTCCCAGGTCTGCATTTTTTTCACAAACTTTATTTTTGGTTAATCAGTCCCTTAGGGGCAAGTAAAAAAATTCAAAATTCAAAGTAATTTTTTGGATACTTCGACCATCTAATAGGATACTATGACTTCGACTCGAAGTAAAATAGTTTGGATATTCGACCATTCGATAATCGAAGGACTGTCTCGTTAAAAAAAACTTTGACTTTAATACTTCGCCAAATTAAACCTGCCGAAGTGCTATGTTAGCCTATGGGGACCATCTAGGGCAGTTTTCTAAGTTTTTTGAAGTAGAAGAAAAATCGTTCGATCGATCGCTGAAATCCTTCGAAACGATTTTACTTCGACCGCAAATGGCCAAATTTGATGAACAAAAACTTCGATATTCGATAAGTCGAAGTAATTCAATTCAATGGTCCAATTTCTAAGTATTTTCAACTTCGAACTTCGACCCTGGATAGATCTGCCCCTAAGTGTACTTTGACTATGGAATAGTCCAAATTTGATTTGAATATCGAAATTTATCATGTAATGTCTCTTTAAAATTTAGACAGACTATTCACCATCTAAAACCTGCTGAATTTCTGTTTTAGCCTATGGGGGACCTCCTAGAACCTATTTAGAGTCATTTGTGGACTTTGAAAAATCTAATTTTTTTTTAGAAAATACTTTGAATCTAATTCGATCGAATAAGATCTGAATTGATTCGAACAATCGAATACAGCCTATTCACTCAAATTTAAAAAATTTAATTTTTTTTAATAAATTTTGTTGGTCTTTTTTATTTAGAATTTTGAGTTGATGGGAGTTATAAAAAACTCCCTTCACCTCGAAATGCGAACCTTGATAAATCTGCCCCTTAATGTTTCATTCAAATTTTGTAACAAGACAAACACATGACCATAAAAATATTAAATTTTTGGTTTATACAAAAAAAAAATATAAAGTAAAGAAATTATTTTATAATTCATGAAACACATCTGCTTCTGACAGTCCGTTCTCATTCAAACACACCAATAACAAAGACAAATCAAGTTTTTTTTCTTAAAGGGCATGTAAAGTCTAGAAATGCTGTATTTTGCATACTAAATATAAACATGAACTTACTGTACCACAAGCCTAATCAAACAAATCATTTATGCTTTCAAAGTTGGCTACAGGGGGTCACCATCTTGTAACTTTGTTAAACATCTTTGCAAGACTAAGACTGTGCACATGCTCAGTGTGGTCTGGGCTGCTTAGGGATCGTCATAAACAAAGCTGCTTGAGTTCTGCATGGCTGGGAAGTAAGGCGGGGGCTCCTCCTGCTGTTCATAAGTATGATTGTTTCCCTGCTCAACAGTTAGGGACCATCTGACAATTCCTATCCACAGCAGTAAATGAAGGGGGAATTTCACTACATACAGTCAGGTTTCTTATAAACGGTACACATTTTTTAATTAAAGTATATTGGAGATAGGTTTCTTTTTCATTGAAGAAAGTAAAAATGGGATTTTATTTTTTTGCCTTTAGATGCCCTTTAAATATACTAGTGCTTGAGAATTAAAGAACAAATTAAAAAACTGCAGAAAAAGAAGTTGCATAAGTTCTGTTGTATTTTTTTAATGCAATTGTGTTTTTTTCCCTCAAATATGAAAACAGACAAATATGCCTTCCCATTATCTTGGGTACAAAAACAATATTGCAGAAAATAAATGCTTGAAAACATGAGTAAATTAGTATCAAATACAGGTGTTAAATATATATGGTTTCTAGAAAGGTCAACATGTAACTAGTGCATCTAATTTTCATTGTGGACTTTCTGACCCAGAAGCATGTGTGCAACAGAAGTAACCCTAAAACACCCCCAAAAACAATTTATGTAAAGCTTCTAAAAAAGATGCAAATATGCCTTTCTGCTCCAAAACTGTAAATCTTCACTAAACTGAGCAAATTGTCTGAAAAATTAAAATTTAGAATCTTTGGGTACAAAGGTACACATAACTGAAAAGGTCATCTGATTAGTTTGATACCAAAATATGTATGTGAATAACCAACTATTGGGAGAATGTAATAAAAGTCGCAAAGAGCAAAACAATTTGCACAAATAAGAATTAAAATTCGCATTTCGCAATGTAATACTCTTATGTAAACTGCTATTACATTGTGAATTTTCATTGCGCATTGCCCACTTTTAAGATGTGCTTGAAGGTGTCAATCTTTTGGAGCAAACATAACAACTTTTTCAGTAAGAAGTTTTATTACATTTACTGCTGATTGGCGCAAACTAAAAAATTCCCAAATCTTCTTCCCCTGTCGGAAGTGGTCTCTAAACAGTTTCAGGGTTCACAAAAGTTATATTAAATTCATGCAAAGGAAAAAGGCATAACTTGTCGCATTGCGCATATTTTTCCGTTACCGACTTTTATTACATTCCCCCATATGTGGTATGTAAAGATCCTGATATTTAGGGGCAGATTTATCAAAGGTTGACATGAATTTTCAATTGAAAAAAAAAAAAAAAAAATAGAATTTCAAGCTATTTTTTGTGTACTTCGACTAGGGAATAGTCCAAATTCGATTTGAAAAAAAAAAAAAAAAATTTGAATATCGAAATTTATCATGTACCGTCTCTTTAAAAATTCGACCATTCACCATCTAAAACCTGCCGAATTGCTGTTTTAGCCTTTGTCGGGCCTCCTAGAACCAAAAGTTTTTTTTGGGAAAAACTTCAAATTGAATTAGATCGAATGCGCTATTACTTTGATTTGTACGATTCTAATTTGGACATATTCGATCGAAAAAGGACCTATTCGACCAAAAAAACCCAAAAAACTTTGACTTCATTTCGGTTGGTCTTTTTGAATTCGAATTTCGAAGTTGTTTCAATTAGAAATTCAACCCTTGATAAATATGCCCCTTAAAATGTGCAAGTTAGTAGTTTTCATTTGTTTTTAGATTTTTTCCCCAGAAATAAAGACTTACTTGAATTACTTTCCATTATTTATTTTTTGTTTTTCTAAAATTTAAGTTTAAAGTTGAATGTTCCTGTCTCTGGTGTTTCAGTCTGGCAGCTCAGTAATTCAGGTGCAGATTCTAAACTTTTCCAATTTTGCAACATTGAATTGATCCATTTCTCAGCAGCATCTCTGGAGTATTAGCAACTATTGTATCAATTCTAACAGCTGCCTGTAATGAAACCCAGAGATTCTGCTCAGCAGGAACAAAGATAAGAAATGTATCAACCAAATGTATCCGTTTAGAACAGTTTACAGGGTCGGCGACCCCCACCCCTCTCAGAGCTGCTTCAGAAGGTGAAAAAATGACACTTTATACTACATAGAAAATGGAAAGTCATTGGAAAAAGTCATTATTTCTGGTGATCTAGCTGAAAAACCGTGTTTAAACACATCATTACTGAAAAGTCTTCTGTTTTATTTTTTAATATAAACCCCAGTTCCAAACAGACTGTAGTTTCCATTCATGAAAATTTGATTTTACAGTTTTTGGAATAACAAACCAATAAACCTTCCCAGCAAAGCAAACAGTTTTGTACATAGCTTTGTCTCAAATCTTTCGACCTGCAGGAGCCAGTACACTTTTACTGCTACTGGCTTCACTAGTTGGCCTATAAATTTTACATCTATTGTTTCATTGAACTTCAGGTTGTCCTTTACTGTAGTGGGTTTTGATTTTTACTGGAACCAATATTTCTGTTAGACGCCCCAATACTCTTACTCAAACTGCTTGTCCTTAAAGATGTGGATAAACTAGAAACTGAACACACTATTTATCCATTGGAGAAATCCTTATATTTCTGCTTTTATTGTAATACATAAAATGAGATGCTTTTCTGCAGCTTTACCTAAAACTTGCTCAACCCCAGGGGGCAGATTTATCAAGGGTCGAAGTGAATTCGAGGGAATTTTCGAATTAAAAAAATTTGAAATTCAAAGTCATTTTTTGGATACTTCGACCATCGAATAGGATACTACCACTTTGATTCAAAGCAAAATAGTTTGAATATTCGACCATTCGATAATCTAAGTACTGTCTCTTTAAAAAAAACTTCAACTTCAATACAAATAAAACATGCCGAAGTGCTATGTTAGCATATGGGGACCTTCTAGAACAGTTTTGTAAGTTTTTTGAAGTCTAAGAAAAATCGTTCGATCGATTGCTGAAATCCTTCGAATTGTTAGATTCGAACGATTTAATCGTTCGATCGAACGATTTTACTTCGACTGCAAAACGGTCAAATTCGGTAAAAAAGACTTCGACTTCAATATTCGAAGTATTCCAATTCGATGGTCGAATTTCGAAATATTTTTACCTTCGAAATTCGACCCTTGATAAATCTGCCCCCTGGTGTATAAAGTTTATTTTCCTTATAAGAATGTGAAGAAGCCTCTCCTTTCAAAGGGTTGCTGTTTGCAACACGAGGGATTTACTTTTGCTCACAAAATCAAGTGCCCATGTAAGAGAGCTATATAAAGTACTTTTTGCTGACAATTGCAACAAATAGTGAAAAGAAAATGAGCCATTTAATCCAACACTATTTAATCCAACAAAAAAAACACTGCAGTATAACAAAGCACCAGTTAAAAAACATCTGAAAATTGTGTTAGGATACAAAAGATTTTTCCATTGTTAGAAAAAGACAATTTTAGCAGTATATATATATATTTTTTTAATTCAGACCCACTACTATACATCTTCCATCTTCTGTCCTGTTCTTTGAATTCAAGTTGCTGCTGAATTTCTAGGGTAATAAACATTAGCAACCAGCCAATACAACTACAAGCCATTTCTCAAAAGAGCAAACAGATTTCTTTATATTTAATTTTGAAACCTGCAGAGACAGCAGCAGAGGCAATTGGGGAACTGAGATGGTGTGCAAGGAGGGGTTGGGGGAGATGGGGTAGCGAGCAGTGAAGGTCTTGGTTGGGGGTGGAGGGGCTATTGAGCAATGAAGCCTAGGGGTGTAAATTGTTTAGGAGACTAATAGGTTATAGTACATTACAGAGAGTGTGCAAAAGATCATTTTAATAAAAAGCTACTATTCGTTTTGTGTAAAAAATAAAAAAAATTTTGTTAACATGGAAAAGTTGAATGTCATATGCAGATGTGATTTTTCAATTTAAATTATACAAGCAATGTCTAAAAACCAGCATGCAGTAAACCCTTTCAAGGAAGAAGCCAACAGGTTGTCCACACCAAGAAAAAGAGGTAACAAAAAAGTTCCTAAACTGAAGGATTCTTCATATGATATGAAAATAGGATCTGTGTGACTCCCTATAATAGTGTTAATGGGCTAGCCTGGACCTGCAGAACCCACGGTTCCGATGGGTTTGGACTTAAAGGAGAAATAAACCCCAAAAATGAGTATGGCTAAGAATGTCATAGTTTATATACTGAACTTATTGCACCAGACTAAAGTTTCAGCATCTGAATAGCAGCAATGATCCAGGGCTTCAAACTTGTCACAGGGGGTCACCATCCTGGATCACATGCTCAGTGGGCTCTGAGCAGCTGTTGAGAAGCTAATCTTAGGGCTCGTCACTTATTATCAAACAGTAAATGAGGTGTGTCTGTAATATAAGCTGATGCTACAGGGCTGATTATTAAATTCTGATTCTAGTTACACTGGTTTCTGTGCTGCCATGTAGTAATTATCTGTATTAATTACTAATCAGCCTTATATTGTGACATTTCTATTCTATGTGTACTGTATATTGTGAGTGGGTCCCTAAGCTCAGTAAGTGACAGCAGCACAGAGCATGTGCAGTGAATCAGCAGAAAAGAAGATGGGGAGCTACTGGGGCATCTTTGGAGACAGATCTTTACTTCTAAAGGGCTGTGGTTGCCTTGGGCTGATAAAGAAGCACAAAACATAATGTACATTGTTAGCTACTTCTTTAGTTCTCCTTTAAAACACAGTTTTTTGGTGTGTCAAGGGTGTTGGGCCAAACTGTGTTCATGGCACAATGCCTGCAACATAAGTGCACTGTATAAGGAATAAAGATCAACTGGGTCAAACAAATTTTGGGATAGGAGAGGGTAAGTTAGTGTTGGGTACGGGCCAATTTTTTGCTTACTTATAAAGGTCTAACTCAACAACAACAATATCCAGAGATGATCTTTTTTCCCATCTTTGCTGAAAAGCATCATGCTGACTAAGGCCAAAAAATTTAATTGTAGCGTTTGGTGCTCTAATGAACAGATTTAGACTTCTCTACCATTTTAACCTTCATTTATGGCCCTCTGCTTATGGCTGACCTTTTTCCCGGATCCCTAAAATACATATGTGAATGGGGCTCAGTGGTCAACACTGGGAAAATCTGCCTGTGGTTAGTAACCCATGGTACCCAATTAGTGATTGGCTTTTTTTTCAGCCAGTCGCTGGTAAAACACTGAATGCAACAATTTGATTGGCTGCCATGTGTTACTGCCAACAGGCAAATTTGCCCGGTGTTAATAAATGACCTCCAAGATGGATTCACTTATGATTTTGCTTAACTGTTTCTGAAATTACCAAAGGTTCTTTCGCCTAATTTGCTAAAGAAACAACACAGCACATATCAGAGAACAAACAAACAAAAAAATAAAAACCATAACTTTAATTGCGGGAAGCAATTAACTATATTCAACAATGAAATAAAGGTATTTTGTTTTCTACTGTAAATGTTTATATAATAACTTACTAAAGTTTCACTTTAATACATTTATTTTGCTAAATAATGGGATTCGTTTGCTTGTTACATTTAATTAAACGGGAAAAGGAAGGATCGTCATCTAATTAAGAAATAAATATAGCCACATCTTAGAAAAGTTCTCTCTTTTTCAAGTAGTCACATTTTGGCAAGTCATTGCAATTAAACATTATATTGTTCTGTTACCATAACAAAGAATTCCGTGGTCACGTCCCAAAGAATGTTGGCTAAGAGGCTTGAGACATTACTATACAGACATGTGAGACCAATTTAAAGCTGTTCTTCATATTTAAGACAAAGAGGCCATGCACTTTGTAGAATGGATTAATCAAAACTAATCATTCCCACTTGCAGTATAAATAGTTTGATATAGATCAAATGCTTTAATATTTTACAAACTGGGGGAGGAGGGCATTGAGGGGTTCATTAAAGGCCCAGGCAAAACCACAAAAATGTGGGTAGGGTTAGACAAGCGAGTGATGTGTTTCTCAGTACTAATAGTAACTCCTCCCCTGTAGACTGATTTAGCGTTAATCAAAGAGCTAGATTAAGTCACTGCCTTACTCTTTAGTACATACGATTAGGGTCTCACCCGCCTGAACTGATGCTAAAAAAAATATACCACATCCGAATTCTAGTCACACAAACAACCTAGTTGTAACATATTATGGGTACACTACGGTTGCCACAAAATTTTTACGGATCTGGACTGAGAATTAAAATAGGCCCTGGCATTTCAGGTACACAGAGGCCCAATCAGCCCAGATAGAGGCCCAAACAGCACCCTAAATACGGCTTATTGGACCTTATAGCAGCCCCTCTGGCATTTGCCAGAACCCACAGATTGCCAGTCTGGGCCTGCTGCACACACACTCTTTTTTTTTTTTTCTTACCACTATTATAATAACCAACAAATAAATTGGGTTAGCTCCCCAACTGCAGGAAAAAAAGTGTGTGCGGATCCATAAAAACCTAGCCAGGTCAAAGGAGGGCCAGCACCACCAATGCATTACAGGTGAATTGCAGGAGTGCGGTGGATTCATCACATACACTATGGTTGCCACCTTGTTACCGAATACCTCATCAGCTAAGGCTGGGGTTTGTGCTTAAAATTGACTGCAATGCAATTAGAATAGATTTGTATTTTCCCTAACTTTACCGCCTCCCTGCCCAGTTTCACCTCCAACTTGTGGTTAAAGGAGAACTAAACCGTAAAAATGAACATGTCTAAATATGCCATATTTTATATACTGCACTTATTGCACCAGCCTAAAGTTTCAGCTTGTCAATAGCAGCAATGATCCAGGACTTCAATCTTGTCACAGGGGGTCACCATCTTGGAACGTGTCTGTGACACTCACATGCTCAGTTGGTCTGTAATATAAGCTGATGCTACAGGACTGATTATTAAATTTTGATGCTAATTGCACTGGTTTCTGTGCTGCCATGTAGTAATTATCTGTATTAATTACTAATAAGCCTTATATTGTGACATTTCTATTCTATGTGTACTGTATATTGAGTGGGTCCCTAAGCTCAGTGGTGCAAATTCACTAACCTCCAGAATTCGCCAGCAACGGCTTCACTCACATCGCGACACTTCGCCAGGCAAAAATTTGCCAGGACAACGCTAATTCACTAAAATGCGAAGTTGCGTCCAGGGCGAAGTTTCGCTAGCGTTAATTCGACAAGCAAAACGAAGTTTGCATACCGAAGGAAGTTAAATTTCAATGGACGTATATGTTGCAGCAAATACTTTACACTACACAAGCCCAGGGAACCTTAATAAAATAAAGTTGTGATATTGCCCTACACATGAGCCCAGTGTATAGTTTATGTGCAATATGTTAGGAAATGTAGGGGGGAAGCCGGGTACCCTAAAAAAGATTACGATCCTATCACCCTGCAAAACTGAAAAGTCGCCAGCTTTTTTTGAGACTTGGAAAAATGGCGAAGGCAAGTCTGACGCAAGAGGTAACGTTCATTAAAATCCACATCTTAGTGAATTTGCGTAGTTACGTCTATTCTCCAGAGTGAACATTCGCCTGGTGTTAGAGTGCGAAGTAGCGCTACAGTCTATCTCCTTCGCTAGCGAATTTACACCAGCGTTAGTCACTTCGCCCTTTAGTAAATTTGCCCCAGTAAGTGACAGGAGCACAGAGCATGTGCAGTAAAAGAAGATGAGGAGATACTGGGGCATCTTTTGAGACACATATCTTTACTGCTAAAAGGCTGTGGTTGCCTTGGGCTGGTACAGAAGCCCAAAACATAATGTACAACATTTCTAGCCTACTTTATTAGTTAAGCCAGGAGTGCCCATACTTTTCTAATGCAGGGTCTTCTTTTAGTGATGTTGTCCCATTATGATCTACATCCATAAAAGCATTGTTGGCATTCTGTTCTATGGAAAATATAGCTTAAATTTTAATTTATGAGAAAATGCATATTGCTATATTTAACATACCGTATATACTCGAGTATAAGCCAGCCTGAGTATAAGCCGAGGTACCTAATTTTACCTCCAAAAACTGGGAAAGCTTATTGACTCGAGTATAAGCCTAGGGTGAGAAATGCAGCAGCTTCTGGTAAGTTTCAATCAAAAAATTGAGGGTTTCTGCTCCCATTGGAGGTGCCGGCGTCTCGTTTTTGGATGCCGGCGACCATTCTTGGACGCCGGCGAATATTCTTGGACGCCGGCGAATATTCTTGGACGCCGGCGACTATTCTTGGAAGCCTGCAACTATTCTTGGAAGCCTGCAACTATTCTTGGAAGCCTGCAACTATTCTTAGGTGCCGGCGACTATTCTTAGACGCCGGTGACCGTTTTTGCACTTGACCCGAGTATAAGCCGAGGTTGAGTTTTTCAGCATATTTTGAGGGCTGAACAACTCGGCTTATACTCGAGTATATACGGTACATTTATTTCTAATGTAACCTTAATATAATAAATATCCGAATGAAAAGCATGAAATAGGATGATGATTTAGACAAGATGTTTGTTGACAGTGTTGAGATCTACTGATCACCAACTGAAGGTCTACTGGTAGATCCCGATCTACCTTTTGGGCACCCCTGAGTTAAGCTTTACTTCTCCTTTAAGTAGCCCTTGATTCTTCCAAATTCTGCCTCTAGCCATCTCAGTGGATCTGCCCCAGCTACATCACCCCACCTCCCCTCCAGTAAGAAGCCCCCACAAAAGGTGGCTACCCTACTCAACAATCTGCAATGATACCATCATTTATGTTGGCCTTACATAGATCGTGTTCCTGATTAATAATGCACTTTGACTGTGCACCTCTAGTTGTTTTATTTTGCAACTATTTTATTTATTGTACCCTATGTGTCATATTATAGTTGTCAATTGTCACCTGTTAATCTGTTGCTACTTGAGCTATTACTATAATCCAGGGTGGATCTCATCAAACGTTAAACAGGAAAAGGGGTGAATTAAGCCAACACCTCTGCTCTACAGCATAAATTCTCATAAAGCTTTTAAAGTATCATTATCAGAGAGGGTTTTCACAACCATACAGTTAGAATCACTGTCAAAATGACCTATCGACGTGTACAGCTGTCAGGTTATCCTGAAAATATTCTCAGTTAATACAGGCTGAGAATTTGCTGAAGAACCTATGGTCCAGTTCACACCAGGGACCCCAAACCTTGGTGAATTGTTAGATCCTCTGTTTTGGTATGTCAATTTATATAGAGGAGTCATTTTGTTAAACAACTCCCTCCAGGCCTTTACTGTGGGAGGTGTTGTACCCATCCAGTGCATAGCCAGTGGTTTTTTTTTTTTGCATAAGTATTCCAAAAAGTGTTTTAAGGTGTCTCTGTGGAATGATGTTGTCTACTACCCCCAGAAGGCATGTTATTAAGAATAGATTTTAAACATAAATAATATAAGTTGCTACTAAGGTGCTTATCACCTTAGGCAGCCAATCAACAGGTATCATTTCCTAGTCACCTGGTTGAAAGCAAGCATCTTATTGGTTGCTACAGGTGCATGCCTTACAACTGTCCCAATTTACTTTCCGCACCCCACCATCCAGGATTATGTGTTTTAAGTCCAAATGCTGTCTGCATTGCTGTATACTGACCAACTGCTCAGCATTCAATATGCAGAGCTGTGTCTCATTGTATACTTTTCATTTTGTGTTTATACCATCTCTGAGAAGTATATATGTTGAGAATCTGCTTCAAGGGACTGCGATTTCTCTGAAGGAGATCTGCAACAATGATGAGAGGGCCGGTTTCAGTAAAATTTGCAGCAAAGCCATTTGGCTAGGATGTTTTTTTCTGCTTTCAGTGTTTGCTCACCAAGTGGCATTATGCTGAATATTTCCATTTAGCATTTACTTGATGGATTGGCTAGCACTCCTTTGCTTGGGTTCTTATATTTGGAGTTGTGGTTTCTAGGTATACACTGGGCACAATGAGGCACAGCACTGTGGATCTAATCTACACCAATAGAACGTTGCGAATTTTTCAGCAAAGCAGATGTCACCAGCCTTGCACAATGGCCTTGCCCACATTAACTTGCCAGCTGTGAATAAATCCAACACAGTCACTGCACGACAGGCTGAAAGCGGTGCTGCCCATATCAGACAAGGCAAACACATTAAACACCCCATGTTTACAATACACACAAAACCATTTCACATGCAAGCTCATAAAAACAAGAATAATGGAAATTCAATGCCATATTTCTACCATGTCTTACATCACAAAATACAATTTGCATATACAATGCAGCGTTTATATGCAACAGACTCTTGTTTTGCATTTAATTTGTGGACAATGGATTTTAAAATCAATCATAAATACAGATTTCCCCATTCTTCCTGCAGAACTAAAATATGCGCATATTAGCTAAAGCTTACCTGAGTTTAGTGCTTTATACCATACTAATGTGCGGGGGAAATATAGATTATAGGAAATTTTGCACAACTTGACACATTTTTTACCAGATGAAAGACAATGACACACACACGTATTTGTTTTATCTATATATGAATGTGAATTGCAAAAGTGCTCACAGAAGCACCCTGGGTGAGTTCATTCTTGGAAATTTCTTATGCCCTTTAAAGTAGAAGGAAAGCTACCGAAGCAGTTTATTGCCAAAAGATTAGCCACAATAGTGCAAGCTATAACACTATATTTATTCTGCAGAATGCTTTACCATACCTGAGTAAACAGCTCTAGAAGCTCTCTGTTTGTTTTGGATAGCAGCTGTCATATTAGCTTGTTGTGACATCACTTCCTGCCTGATTCTCTCCCTGCTCACTCATAGCTATGGGCTCAGATTACAGCAGGGAAGGAAGGAGGGGTGGGGGAAAATGAGATAGGTGCAAACTGAGCATGCTCAAGCCCCAGTCCTGGAGGTTTATGCTGAAAAACAGGAAGTTTGATACAGAAGCCCATGTATACACAATAGAAGTAAATAAATGCTGTGTTTCTTTTGACAGAAGACACAGGGAAACATTATTTTGAGGGTTTACTGTTGTATTTATATAGACCTTTCTAATAAAGCTTACTTCATTTTAGCCTTTCCTTCCCCTTTAAGTCTGTACTCAAACAAACAAAAGGAACCCTTACATGCTAGGCTTCATCAAGTAAGAAATGGACAGGGTAAAGGAAAATATATACCAAAGCAGAAATTCACTAGTTTAGTAAAAAATTGTTGGCCTAAAATGGATGATCACAAAGGCAAAATTCAGTCCTATCCAAGATAAGAAGTGACAGTAAATAAAATGGTCACTATTAGGGTTGCCACTTTTTGTCCTGGTTGAATCTGGGCAGGGCCATGATGCAATAGGGGTTAGGCTATGATGCTGCGTGAAGCGGGTTGTGAAATGGCCACGTCAATCATAGGGCATCCTGCCTGGTTTTCCGAATTTGGAAAACCGGGCAGCTCTTCAAAAAATCGGGTTGTTCCGGTCAAAACCAGACAGGTGGCAACACTGGTCACTATACCCTGAAATGTTCCTGGCTGAATTGTGCATTGTACAAGATACTGCCTATGCTGATAAAGCTCGAAGATCTCTCTCTGTGTAGGGTATAAGTCAGGGTAGCCCTCTGCTATGCCTGGAGTCAGGGGCACAGCTGCCATGAGACGAGTTTAAAATTTTTAAATAGGAAACTTTAGGAGCCCTGAAACGCCCCTGCCTGGAGTATTCATTACAAACCTGTCTCTCCTGGTCCCAAAACGGAGAAAGAACCCACAAAAGTCTGAGAAAGATGACACAACAGGTAGCGAGGCCCTGCAAAGCAGGAAAACCACTTCTAAATAGGCAACAAATATGAACTTAGCTTACTTCCGATGCAAGGGCTTTCCACAGGAAAAGTACAGACAAATTAGCCTAGACTTCAGAAATATGCGAGAGTTTTGAGCAATAAATAGGAGTCGTAAAAAGAGTCAACATTATTTTACAAATTATTATTTTTTTTAAGTGAAATATAGATTGCAATCAGGCCTGGACTGTCAATATGAGGATTCTGCCGTACGCCAGAGGGGCTGCTAAAAGATTCTATAGATTGGGCTGGTGTGGGCCTCTGTGTTCTTGAAGTGCTAGGGCCTCATTTGAATATCAATCTGGACCTGATTGCCATCATATATCACGTTTAAGTTTGAATCACATGCTAAAACTGTTTTAAAAGTAGTTCAGCAAAAAACATCATGGGTTTATTGAGTCATTCCCTTGGTAAGACTCTAATCTAATTAATGACACTCATTTGCTTTTAAGGCAATTTTATTGAGCCTGTGGAACAGTTCAATTTTTGGGGGGAATTATTGAGGATTCTCTTAATATGGTCATCAGACAAAAATGGACAGACCCTAGAACAGGGGTGCCCAACCTTTTCCACTTGTGAGCAACATCCAGATGTAAAAAGATTTGAGGAGCAACACAAGCATGAAAAATGTTTCTGGGTGGTGCCAAATAAGGACTGTGATTGGCTATTGGTAGCCCCTATGTGGACTGGCAACTTACAGGAAGTTCTGTTTAGCAGTACACCTGGTTTTTATACAGCCAAAACTTGTCTCCAAGCCTGGAATTCAAAAATAAGCACCTGCTTTGAGGCCACTGAGAGCAACATCCAAGGGGTTGGGGAGCAACATGTTGCTCACGATCTTCTGGTTGGGGATCACTGCCCTAGAACAATAAAGCACGTACATTGCTCGTCTAATTAAAAGTGAGTCATGATCCTCTAATTGAGCCAGTATATGGTGCTGAAGGTAACAGGAAACTAAAACTATGCATCGTTCTTCTGATTTATTGGATACAGATGACTGTTCCAGTTCTGTTTTTTGTCACCCTTAAGGGAAAAATGTCTGGGTTTACACAAACAAATTTGCATACTGGAATTGAACCTGTAAGTAATTACACATGAAAGCCAATAGTCATCAAAACATTGCATAGTGTATTCATGAGTGCTTTGACACACACTTTGATATAGCTTCCAACATATAGCAGTAAGTAAATTCCAAGGAATGGATTCAGAGTAACTTCTAGTTACAGCTGTAGCCTGATCTGAATATAGATCGGTCATTCTGCTCCTTGATATCTTAAATTAGGCATTCAAGTTGAAGGGAGAATGATTATATACTTCTAATCACACAGAGTAGCTTTAATTTCCTTGTTTGTCCTGTTTAGCTCAATAAATAAAAAATATAGATTTTTGTGTGTGATTAAAACAATAGGGCAAAAACTCAAACATACTTTACAACTTATGGTGAAAAGCGGGTATATTTCCCCTTTAAGGGCAGGCATTTACAGAATTGATTTGGATTAAGGTCTGAAACAATAATCCACAACATCCAAAACAATTTCCTAAAAGGGAATGGTCAAGTATTTAAAAAAAAATGAACTTTTAGTTTGAATCTGTATTAAACCTATTGTACTTCAACATAAACTGGCAAAATTGGAATTGCCTAAATATGAATCCTGAAACATTTTGGAAGAAGTTGGAAGAAAGTCAAGTAGTTGTTGATATAGTACTGGATAATATTGGTAGCAAAATGTAACCAAAAACCCTTCACTACATACTTCAATGGGAAATTGAGGACTTCAACAAGATTATTGATAATAATTTTCAGACAATTCCTAGATAGGAAA
Organism: Xenopus laevis; assembly: GCF_017654675.1. Lineage (NCBI taxonomy): Eukaryota > Metazoa > Chordata > Amphibia > Anura > Pipidae > Xenopus > Xenopus laevis. The sequence continues at coordinate 105,675,231 of NC_054376.1, forward strand.
CTTCTATTGCACCTCAACATATTTTACTTGGTGAGGTTTTGCATTAGAGATTTTCGTAGTTTTTACACTTAATACAAGGTAAATGCAGGTGCTACCAACTTAATTGATTGTTGCGTTCAGCGTCTTTTCTTAATCATTTTAACTTTACAGTTTGAACGTTCACCAAGTTTAGGATGGGATTCGGGTGCAATTGCCCCAAACCCGTCGCTTACTTTAACTTATAGTCTTGAAGATTAGGGTCACTCACTGCTCTCCGTTGGAGGTCCGGGTGCTGCGCCCCAAACCTGTAGCTTGTTGAGAACTTTACTTTGACCTTCCACTTTGGACATTTACACTTAATACATCTCAATTGTTTTTGCTTTTTTAAAAAATGTAGATAAACCGCACATTTTTTTGAGATTTGTGGAAAGAAAATGAAATTCGATTGTCAACAGTGATGTCTTGCTAAAAGTAGATCTTAAAGCTCTTTATTAATTGGGGGAAATGATGAAAAAAAAAAGTAGAAGGTGCATAGAAATACAATATTGTACTGGAATTAAACTATCTATGCCAGCTATAGTTTTAGTAATGCGTGAAATTGGAGAAATGACAAAATCTGCAAACTCTGTAAACATTTTTCACATTTTCAATGTAATGTCACCAACAGAAAAAAAAAATTGAGTGGCTACAACAAAACTTCCAAACAAGTACAAACATTATTTTTTTTAAACAACGTTAAAACGGATTTACAATGAAGTTGCATTTTGCGAGCTGGACTCGTGCACTGGTTTGCTTATGAACTTCTGGAGGCTGCTGATTGTGTCCAGACACGCAGAGTTATTTTAATTAAACCACACAATGAATTTTTCATACAAAAGAGACATTTTCTAAAACATATGATCATCAGCATAAATGCAGGCTATCCTGTGATGTGGCCCATCAGATTGTTGTGATTGCACCATGAGTAAACAGCCAAAAAGGAGAACTGGAGCAACGGATTATTAATTCACCACATGCTTGGGTTAATGTTTCCTGTAAATCAGGGATCTCTAATCTTTTTTACTCATGAGCCACATTCAGATGTAAATAAAAGTTGGAGAGCAACACAAGCATGAAAAAGTCCACGGGGATGCCAAATAACTGCTGTTATTGGCTATTGATGGCCCTTACGTGGAAGTGGAAGCCTACAGGAAGCTCTGTTTGGCAGTACATCTGTTTTTTATGGAACCATAGCCAGGAATCCAAAAAGAAGCACCTACTTTGAGGTCACTGGGAGCAACATCCAAGGGGTTGGTGAGCAACATGTTACTCATAAGCCACTGGTTGGGGATCACTGCAATCAGTTGTGCCCATGAAGCATGATGTTGATTTGTGAGTTTTTACTCAATATCAGGAAACTGTCACACTTAGGGGGTTATTTATTAAGTCCGAGTTTTTTGTACAATAAAAAACGAATTTTTAGTGGAAAAAAAACCTTGAATTTTTCAGAATTTATTAAACCCAGAGGGTATTAAAAGTCCAAAGAAAAAATACTCCAACTCAGACCTGCTGATTTCATGTAGAAGCCAATGGGAGACATCGCGAAGATATCCTAATCCACGCTGGGTTTTGCGTAATAATCCAAAGATTTTGTGGTTTTTGGGCAAAAATCCAAAAAAAAAATAAATAAAGAGTTTTCGGGTGGAAAATCTGAAAAATTTCTACGATTCCATGCTTTCTCGGTTTTTTCCAGCACAGACAAAATAACAAATAAATACAAAAAGTATTGTAAAAGTGATATCTAGATTGGCCAACAATAAAAATACATTGCAAGCTTTCGGAGCAGCAAGGCCCCTTCGTCAGGCAAAATACAAACATTTTCAGAAAAATGTATTCATAAATAAGGGGCAGAAAATACTCATATTTTCAGATTTTGATAAATAACCCCCTTACTGTATACCATAAAGGGGTGGTTAACCTATAAGTTAACTTTTAGTATATTATAGAAATTCTAAGCAACTTTTCAAATGGCCTTCATTTTTATTATTTAATTATTTGCCTTTTTCTTTTTCTTTCCAGCTTCAAATGACTCTGATCTAAAAACCAAACGCGCTATAAGGCTACCGTTTTACTACTTCTTACTCAACATTACTTTCTGTTCAGGTCACCTCATATTCATTTTGCAGTCTCTTATTCAAATCAACACATGGTTTCTGGGGTAATCTGGACTACAGCAACCAAATTGCAAACTGGAGAGCTGCCGAACAAAAAACATAAATACCTTAAAAAACCCCAAATGATAAAAAGGAAAACGAATTGCAGATATGCTCAGAATATCACTTTTAACATCATACTGAATGTTAATTTACAGGTGAACAACCCATTTAACATTTTGTAGATTGATTTTTCTACAAACACATCTGTATAAGTTTCCATATTTATACTTATTAATGTGGGAAGGGACCATCATACCACTAGATATGCTAAAATAAAATGGCCATGGAATTAAGTAATGCCCCCCAATGGCCAAAGAGTCAAACTGCATGCTTAGATTTAGCGCAGAATAACTTCAATTATTTCACCAGATATGGGAGCAACTTGGTTTTACTCGGTAACCTTTGCAATTACAGGTTAAAAAATCAATGGGACAGTATGGAGCTCACTTATTAATGAGAATCCTTCTAATTGTAGCTTTCATATTAACACTGAAGGTGCTGGATAAACAATCATAGAACAAAGCTCCAATGCACAGGTTGAAATGCTGGTGTCCTTATTATGACTACTCATAATAAATATATATGAAATGTTTTAGTCTATTACATCAATATATGACAGAAATGTGCCAGGCATTGTTTTATTCCCTTGTAATAAGCAAATCCAATGTGTTTTTTTGTTATGCTCATGACCTAGATTGAATGTATTGTTGCTATGTGGGCACATTTACACTGCTGAGGCAATCAATACGTCTCAGCGACCAACAAATCATGATTTAATATTCAATAACTGGATGGGAAAGGCAACTGTAAAAACAACTTGGTCTCATTTAACTACTCACACTTCGTCATTGGGTAAAGAGGGCCTACTTTAGGTCAGATAACTGATCCAGCATCTGATTAAGGCTGGAACTACACGATGCGTCTTCTTTAGAAGCAACACACTTAGAGGAAACGGATGCGGCGAAAATAAGGTAAGTAATAGAAACGTCACGACACAACGGCGAATGCTGCGTCTTTATCCGATAGCCGTGTGGTATGCACGCAGCGACAAGGTCCTATATTTCTATTACTTACCTTATTTTCGTTGTATCAGTTTCCTCTCATCGCGTTGAATCGGACCAAGCCTCGCCGCTTCAGAATTGTTACTCAGTAGACTGCAAAACAGCTGCACAGTTGCCCCATCCTTTAACCCTTTCAATATCTGTAAATGTGTACATTTTTGAATCACACAAAATGCAACACTGTACATTGTATAGTGCATACTGCTAGCTGTTAGTAAACTGATAATATAGATTTACAGTTAGGCCCATAAATATTTGGACAGAGACAACTTTTTTCTAATTTTGGTTCTGTACATTACCACAATGAATTTTAAATGAAACAACTCCGATGCAGTTGAACTGCATACTTTCAGCTTTAATTCAGTGTTTTGCATACAAATGTGAGGAACTAAAGCCTTTTTTTTAACACAATCCCTTCATTTCAGGGGTTCAAAAGTAACTGGACAATTGACTCAAAGGCTATTTCATGGGCAGTTGTGGGCAATTCCTTCGTTATGTCATTATCAATGAAGCAGATAAAAGCCCTGGAGTTTATTTGTGGGGGGGGGGGTGGTTGTATGTGGAACATTGTGCTGTTAACAAACAACATGCGGTGCAAAGGTGCTCTCCATGCAGGTGAAACAAGCCATCCTTAAGCTGCAAAACAGAAAAAACCCATCCGAGAAATATCTACAATATTAGGAGTGGCAAAAATCTACAGTTTGGTACATCCTGAGAAAGAAAGAAATCCCTGGTGAACTCAGCAACGCAAAAAGACCTGGACGTCCACGGAAGAAGTGGTTGGAGAATCATTTCCATGGTAAAGAGAAACACCCAAACAAGTGAAAACACTCTCCAGGAGGCAGGTGTATCGATATCCAAGTCTACCATAAAGAGAAGACTGCATGAAAGTAAATACAGAGGGTGCACTGCAAGGTGCAAGCCACTCATAAGCATCAAGAATAGAAAGACTAGATTGGACTTTGCTAACAAAAACACCTAAAAAAGCCAGCAGAGTTCTGGAAAAACATTCTTTGGACAGATGAAACCAAGATCAACCTCTACTAGAATGATGGCAAGAAAAAAAGTATGGAGAAGGCGCGGAACAGCTCATGATCCAAATCATACCACATCATCTATAAAACATGGCGGAGGCAGTGTGATGGCTTGGGCGTGCATGGCTGCCAGTGGCACTGGGACACTAGTGTTTATCCATGATGTGACACAGGACAGAAGCAGCCGAATGAATTCTGAGGTGTTCAGAGACACTGTCTGCTCAAATCCAGCTAAATGCAGTCACATTGATTGGGAGGTGTTTCATAATACAGATGGACAATGACCCAAAACATACAGCCAAAGCAACCCTGGAGTTTATTAAAGCAAAGAAGTGGAATATTCTTGAATGGCCAAGTCAGTCATCTGATCTGAACCCTATTGAGCTGCATTTCACTTGTTGAAGACTAAACTTCTGACAGAAAAGCCCACAAACAAACAGCATCTGAAAGCCACTGCAGTAAAGGCCTGGCAGAGCATTAAAAAGGAGGAAACCCAGAATCTGGTGATGTCCATGAGTTCAAGACTTCAGGCCAGGGTTTTCAAACAATTATTAGGGTAGCAAAGTGTTTAAAGGGGAACTCCAACTTCCAAACCAAAATTTGACACAGAAACCCGTAACATATCCATCACAGTTACCTGTTTCTTCAAAAAGTATGAATAAATGCCATTTTCTATGCTGAAGTCCAGCTGTTTAACAGTTCTTCTCTTCCTGCATCATTTGAAATCCTGGCAGGGAAGGAGGGACTAAACACTGATGTTACAAATTGTAACAACTTCTCCACAGCGTACAGACAGCATGCAGGAACTACATAACCCACAATGCATTACACTGTTCCATGTGATGTTCCATTCCAGCAGAGTAAAAACTCTGGGTCAGGCCCCCCGCAAAAAATCTTTGGAGGGGCTCCCCTGGCGAAATAATCGTTAATGGGGCCGAGCCCGACTGCAGGGAGCAGCTTTCCCTGCTCTCCCCTCCCGCCTGCTAACAACAGGTAGAAGCTGACCCCAAGCTATAGAGGAAGCAGACCCCAAGGTCTGGGGCCCCCTGTGAACGCTGGGTCTGCTTCCTCTATAGTTACGCCACTGTTCCATTCCTTATTGAAATAACATGTGGGGTTTGGAAGATGCAGGCTAAGGACAGATAGATGCTGATACAAAGTAACAGTAGTCAGCCAGCTCAGCAAAGTAGTCAAGACAGATCAGCAGGAGAGCGGGGGGCTAGGCTTATGGAACTATTCCAAACCATTAAAAATCATGAAAAGTCTGCATATTTTTGAATCTATGTATATTGCAAAGTTGCTTGAAAATACGTTTACTTTCCAAAAAGTTATGTTTGTGTGGAGTTCTCCTTTAAGGATTCCCTATTTATAAATGAGCCCGTGCATTTTTTTATGCCAGTGGAGAAAAGGCAATCTGCTCCCATCTGCCCTGTCTTGTGTGTGCACTGCCCAATGAGTGTACCAACACCCCAATGCATAGTATGTCAGCGCACACACAAAAATTGAAGTAGATAGGAGCAGACTTTTCTTTTCTCAGCTGGTAAAACACCCTGGCATAAGGGTAAGGTCACAGCCAAAGTTGAAACTTCGGACGACTTCGGAATACGAAGCGACGCGTGTGCCATGCCGCAATACCCAATATCTTCAGCAAACACAAAACTGGGATGCAAGCCATAATCGCTCTTCTTAAGTAATGCCTTTTATCAGCTCAAGAAGTAAGGCAATAAAAGTTAAGGAGAAGGTGTAATGCATGATCTAGAGAGATGGCGAAAGACTGATTTGAAATTGAAATCTGAAAAGAAAGTAATATAGACAAGCAGAGAAATACTGACGGCAGATAATAATCTCATTTAACAGGCAGTTTCTGTGAAAAGCTAGACTCATCCTCCTGAAATGCACATTCATGGTGTTTAGTAGGTTGCCCACCTGCAATTTGGATATTTTTATACGGAGTAAATTCACTTTAATGAAGAGTTATTTGATTTCAAATATTATTCTGTTGCTTACAACACAGGAGCGCTATCAGTGTGAATTTCATAAGGTGTCATTAAAGCACAAAGCTCCCACCCAAAAGTAAGGTGGCGTTTTACCAAAAAAAGTCACATGTTTATATTATTGCAGATATAATAATCAGCCTAATTCCTACCCACTTTCAGAGAACATTACATCTATCGCATCAGTCTGTTACTATGCACTCAAGGTAGATTTGAAATTGACACAGCATGACATTATCCTGATTGCCAAATGTCTGGGGTATAAACATGACAACTATGGAAAGCAATGCTACATTAATATTGAAAGACTACTAAAGCAGGATACCTTCTAAGGGTCAGGACACGCGCTCAGATTCGGGGGGATCTCCTCTTATTCAGGGCAACTAATCTCCCCGAGTTGCCTCCCAATCGGACCACTTCATTCTCCGAAGTCGTCCGAAGTGTGGCAACTTCAGGTGACTTTGGAAAAGCGCAGAGTGCCATCCTAGCCGGCAGGAGGCAGTTCGGGGAGATGTCGCCTCGATTTTGTCGCCGGGTGACTAATCTCCCCGAATCTGAGCGTGTGCCCTGACCGTTAAAGGAAAACTATACCCCCAAAATGAATACTTAAGCAACATATAGTTTATATCATGTAAGTGGTATAAGTTTACATCATATTAAGTGGCATATTAAAGATTCTTACCAAACTGGTCTATGTATAAGTAAATCTTGCCATTTTACATCTCTTGCCTTCAGCCACCATTTTGTGATGGTCTGTGTGCTGCCTCAGAGATCACCTGACCAGAAATACTGCAGCTCTAAGTGTAACAGGAAGAATTGTTGAAGCAAAAGACACAACTCTGTCTGTTAATTGGCTCATGTGACCAAATAAGTATGGTTTGTTTGTGTGCACAGTGAATTGTACGATGTGCAATAGTTAATATGGGTTATAAAAATGGTCCTGTAGATATGCTGAGTAGTGATGGGCGAAATTCAGGAAACTGCGAGAATTTCCAGAAATGCACTGATGTCTATGGGCGTCAATTTTTTATGTTGCGCGATGTGGGGCATCAATTTTTTTTTATGTGCAACTTTTTTTTTTACCCATTCTATGGCCATCGTTTTTGAGGCAAAACGGGGCGAAAAATTACGCTCGTCACTAATGCTGAGCATTTTTTCCTCTTTCACTCACATGTACATTGGACTTTAAAAATTATTTATGCTGTAATTTTTGTCAATAATAAATAACAAAACTTTTGCAATAATTACAATATAAAATGACCTTTGTCTCAATAGACTACCAAAAACCACATTCCTAAATATGGCATAAACCCAATACTCGCACGTCAGGAAAAAGTGCTTATCAAATTAGATGCACCTGTACTGGACATTACTTTAAAGAGATGTGGTGGGTGAAGGGGGTCACATCTCAGCTCACAGAAAGACCAGAACAACTGTAAAGTACAATTCAGCTTAGAACTAATGCAAGGAATACTAACATGGGCCTAAGGTCTGGACTGGGAATCAAAATAGGCCCTGGCGTTTCAGGTTCACAGAGGCCCAAACAGCCCCCCCCCACCCAGCTCAATAAATAAATGTCTATGGCAACTTACAGCAGCCCCTCTGGCATTTGCCAGAACGCCCCTATGTCAAGCATACGGGGCGTGCCCCCGAAACGTTGCACTGCACTTCCGCATTAAACGTGCAAGGTGTTCCTTGCTTGCATCAGCTCTGTGTGCCTTTGGATTGTTTTGCTTCTAGATTGGATTTGGGGTTGCCAGACCTCTACCGTTGTGCAGCAGACATCATTGTAATAATCTTCTCAAAGGGTGTGCGAGAGCCAGATTTCTATTGTAGAACCCACAGATTGCCAGTCTGGGCCTGATGGGACTCACTAGAATCGCAATATTGGTATATGAAAAACACTGTTCAATCAGCACATCCACATGAAAGGGTAAGCTGTCCAGAATAGCCCCCATCCTCATTTTTCTAAGAAAAAGAAGGTCTCCAATACTTTAACCAGTGATCCCCAACCAGTAGCTCGTGAGCAATATGTTGCTCTCCAACCCCTTGGATGTTGCTCTCAGTGTCCTCAAAGCAGGTGCTTATTTTTCAATTCCAGGCTTGGAGGCAAGTTTTAATTGCATAAAAACTAAGTATACTGCCAAGTTAGAGCCTCCTGTAGGCTGCCAGTCCACATAGGGGCTACCAAATAGCGAATCATGGTCCTTATTTGTCACCCCAGGAACTTTTTCCATGCTTGTGTTGCTCCCCAACTCTTTTTACATTTGAATGTGGATCACAGGTAAAAAAGGTTGGAGACCCCTGCCTTAAGCCATGAGCCCACAATCTTTTTTTTTTACCTGTGAGCCACATTTAAATGTAAAATGTTGAGGAGCAACACAAGCATAAAAAAAGTCCCTGGAGGTGCCAAGTAAGATATTTGGTAATCCTATGTGGACTGAAAGCCTACAGGAGGTTCTGCTTGGCTGCAAACCTGGTTTTTATGCAACCAAAACTTGTCTCCAAGCCATAAATTGAAAAATAAGCACCTTCTTTGAAGCCACTGGGAGCAACATCCAAGGGGTTGGAAAACAATATGTTGCTTACGAGGACCACAACCTTAAGCAAAGCTGTCAATAATACACTGTGCCAAAAAATGGTCCATTGTGACAGTACTGGCTAGAAAAGTAATGCAATTATAACAAAAATATCTCCTCTCTTGCATTAATATGAATAATATTATGTTCAGCATCATATAAAAAGACAACATAAGCATTCTAGATACATATACAGTATACGTCACTAAGGCTTGCATTTACACTCAGTCCTCATACTCATTCTGAGGAAGGACAAACCTACATTAGTATTAGGATCTGCTTACAAAGGCAAGGCTTTGTAAATGGTGTGTAAAACTTGCTGAAATCACACTGCTCTCAAGTGTCATGGAGCTTGCTAAATAAGCAGAGGCCATTTCTGGAGTTTTTATTGCTGCACAAGGGTTTACGTACCACACTGTCATTATCAGCGCCAACGAGTTCAGTTATGCAGTGGTGGCAGAAACTACAAGCCAAGTCAAAACCATTATTCCCCCAAATAATCCAGTCCAGTGAATCAAACACAGTTACATTTTTCCCCCTAGAAGAATATACACATCTCCATAAAAATAATTAATTTATAGGAGCATTATGTTCATGTTAGGGTAACTGGCACTTTTATTAATACAGTTTTATTTAGTCGTTAATGCATATAAAATACAAGCATGGGATCAGTTATCCAGAAACCCATAGTCCAGAAAGCTCCGAATTATGGAAAGGCCGTGTAAAGAAAAAAGTTTACCCTGGGGATGTAGTGGGCAGCGGGGTCCCCTGTGACAGGAGAATGGCAGAGAGGGAGGGCACACAGTGAGGGAAAACCCTTTAAGAAGTACCCCTAGATCCGGCCCTGGATATCAATTTCAGTATCTGTAATCAATATATTGCATTTAAAAAAAAAAAAAAAAAAAAAAAAAGAGAAAGGGATTCTGTCATGATTTTTATGATGTAGCTTTTATTTATAAATTACACTGTTAAAACTACAAATAATTCACTTAACAATATAACATTTCATTTCTGAACCAGCAAGTGTATATTTCTTTAGTTGTTATATTGGTAAGCAGCCATCTCAGTTCATTTTGCCAAGTCATGTGCTTTCAGAAAGAGCCAGCAGTTTAGGATGGAACTGCTTTCTGGCAGGCTTTTGTTTCTCCTACTCAATGTAACTGAATGTGTCTCAGTGGGACCTGGATTTTACTATTGAGTGCTGTTCTTAGATCTACCAGGCAGCTGTTATCTTGTGCTAGGGAGCTGCTTTTTGGTTACCTTCCCATTGTTCTGCTGCTGGGGGGGGGGGAGGGAGGGGGTGATATCACTCCAACTTGCAGTAGACCAGTAAAGATTGACTGAAGTTTATCAGAGCACAAGTCACATGACTGGGGGCAGCTGGGAAACTGACAATATGTTTAGCACCATGTCAAATTTCAAAATTAAATATAAAAAAAATCTGTTTGCTCTTTTGAGAAATGGATTTCAGTGCAGAATTCTGCTGGAGCAGCACTATTAACTGATGTGTTTTGATTTTTTTTTTTTCCATGACAGTATCCCTTTAAATGTGAAACTTTAATTAATGTCACATTCTACTTCCTGTTTGTATTAGCACAATGAAAACAAATCAGCAGTCCGCTGAGTTTTCTGTATCATAAACTGTTCCTCATCACAAAACCTAACAAAGGCATCATCTTTGGGAAAGTAGGGGTTTGCTTATACAGATGGCTTCCCAGTGGAGTGGTGGTTTGTCTTGACTGAGCTCAGCAGGTAGCGGTTATGCTGGGCTGGAAAGGCAGTGCAAATGTCTAATACAGGTAGGTAAAACCTGGTGGGCCCCAGTCTCTTGTGGGCCCCACCAGCCCAGATCTGCTTCCCAGTAGCCCGCGACAAAATCTAAATTTCACTAGCGTTGCGCAGCATGCAAGCGCACTAACGTGCACTCGTGTGCACTGATGCACATACACATTCCCGGCACCGGAGTGGCAGGGGGTGCCGGAGGGGGGCCCGGGCCAGTCCGACCCTGCAAGTGTGCCTTTAAAGGGGTTGTTTTCCTTTTTCAGTTCAGTTGTTTTTAGATTGTTCACCATAAGCAAAGACTTTTTTTCAATCGCTTTCCATCTTTTATTTTTTACCGTTTTCCCATAATGTAAGTTTAAAGTTGGTGTTTGAGTCTGGCAGCTCAGTGATACAGGAGCATCTGAACTGTTATAATTTGCTACATTTACTCGATACATTTTTCAGCAGCATCATCTGTTGAATATTAGCAACTATTGTATCAAATCTAACAGCTGCCTTTAATGAAATTCAGGGATTCTGCTCAGCAGGGACAAAGATAACAAATGTATCAACTAAATGTATCAATTTAGAACAGTTAAAGAGTCGGCGACCCCCCTCCCTCCCAGAGCTGCTTTCGAATGTGAAAAATGAAACTTTACACTTCAATATTAGAAAAACAGTCACAAATAAAAAATAGAAAGTAATTGGAAAAAGTCTTTATTTCTGGTGAACTATTTGAAACCAACTGAACAACCCCTTTAATGAATTCATTAATTGAATAAATAACTGCAACATTTTGATCCATTTTAGCGCAACCGCCCTTTTGGACAAAAATTTGACTTTTGCCTAATGAAAGAAAAAGCTTTCCAACATCCATTTATTAAAAATGCCCAGTGGTTTTGACATTGTTTGTAAACGTAATTGCTATAAGTATTATTCTGCCGGTTTTGAAAAGATTTCACTCTTCTACAAGTTGGAGATTAGAAGAAAACAGCCAAACACTGCTTTCAGCAGTGGTTACTTGCAAATAATACACATTTAATGGAAATGAAAAGGCCTATTTACTTTTTTACTACCCCAAGTGATTTATATATATATATATATATATATATATATATATATATATATATATATATATATATATATTATATATACTGTATATATCAGGAGAAAACTGCACCGGTCCAGGGGTTATTCCAGAAAGCACCACGTAGCGATTGGCTTTCTTTCTTTTTTTTTTTTCAAATTTCCTGGGGCAGATGCAAGCGCAGCAGAACAAGTTCTTCGTTAAAGGGAAACTATCGCAAAAATTGAAATTTCATGTAAGCTCAAGCATAATGAATTAAGAATCTTTGGAAATACAATCAATTGAATATTCTGCATCATTTCTGAAAAGATCAAGTTTATGTTCGCTATCCTTCTCTCAGCATCTGTTTCTCCTCATTCTCGCTTCTTGCTGCAGTTGGATGTCAGATAGTAATTGGCAGTTAGATCCAATTTATCTTATGGGGGGGGGGGGCTCCTTTCCTAGCAGATATATTAGAGCTCATTCAAATAACTGATTCCAGTACAAACAAAATCTAACAAATAACTGCTTTTGCATAAATTCTGCATACAGAGAGACATGATGTCTGGTGATTTTAATAGAGAGAGCTCTAATACATCTTCTAGGCAAAAAGAAGCCTCCCCTATAAGATATATTGGATCTTAAGCTGGCCATAGATGTTGAGATTTTTAAAAGATCAGATCCTGATCGTGAGACCACGATCTTCTCAGAATTTTTTGACCTGGCCGATCAATTTCCTGACAGATGTCGGCCGAAAAATCGTAAGATGTACGATCGTTCGAATCCCACTAACCGCACGATAATTTCGAAGGATTGGTCGGGCTTCCCTAAAATCGGTCGTTCGGCAAGAAGAATCGTCGCGTCTATGGCCAGCTTAACTGTCAATGAATATCTGACACCCAACTCCTGAATGAAGACAGAATGAAGAGAAACAGATGCTGAGAGAGGAATAGTGAAGATAAACTTGATTATTTCAGAAACGGTACAGAATTTTTAATTGTTTATATTTAGAAAGTTACATATTTCAGTATGATGAAGTTTATATTTCATTTTTGCAATAGTTCCCCTTTAACATTTGGCTTTTTGCGCTACTGCCACTCGTGTGATGAAAGAAGCCGAAAGCTGAACGCACGGTGGTGCTCGCTGGAAGAACCCCGGGCCGGTGCAGTTTTCTGCTGATAGGAGCACTGGCCCGGGTGTGAGGCAAGTATATACAGTTATATCACTTGGAGGTGCCTAATTTTTGACACTCTCAAGTAAATAGAGCCTTTCCTTCTCCTGTAAATACACATATACTGGAATGTTCTTTGGAATTGCTTTTATTAGGCAAAATTAAATGTTTTGGGTTTAAGATCAGCAGTTCTGCAGCTGCTTTTCAACTTACAATAGTCAGATGACCCTAGATGTTGTATTTGAGCAAAATTTGCAAACCCACAATTCCCTCTTAACACAACAATGCCCGGTTGCCCAACTTTATTAAGCAATCAGACAATTTTCCGAGTTATACATTTATAAATATACATATATATATATACATATATATATATATATATATATATATATATATATATATATATGTATATATATATATATATATATATATATATATATATATATATATATATTATACACATATATATATACACATATATATATATATATATATATATATATATATATACACACATATATATATATATATATATATATATACATATATACACACACACATATATATATATATATATATATATATATATATATATATATATATACATATATACACACACACACATATATATATATATATATATATATATATATACATATATACACACACACACATATATATATATATATATATATATATATATATATATATATATATATATATATATATATATATATATATATATATATATATATATATCCAGACCTGATGAATACATTAAAAGCGAGTTATCAGGCATGCAATGGGCCACATTCAGCCAATGGCAGTGCTTTGGACATTGTGGGATGAAATGCGTCGGAAGGACAGTCCACGTCTAACAAAGAACTTCAGCATGATGGGGACAAACACATAAGTTCACAAAAACATATGCCAACTATTGTGTTTCCCCGTCTGCCCTTAACAATCGTGGACAGTTGGCGGTACGTATGCCTGTTAGAGTAATTAAAGTGACAAATCAAGCTTGTGGCATTGAAGGGTGGGAGTGAAATGCAGCAGCAGAGCATGTGGGTGCCAGACTAGCAGATGTTTAAAGCTGCACAGTTCAAGGAATATCTGCCTTGCAGCGGGTCAGCTTCCCTACGTGCTAGACTTTCACATCTGTGTCAGAATGAATTAAGGCCTTTATCAAAATGAAAGTAGATCCGTTAGGCCAGCAAGGCAAGATCCGTTGACTGTGTACAAGGTTAAAAAATGGAGAATACTGACAGAAACATTTATTATATAACTCTCATGACAACGTTCAGCCAATCTGCCAGCTGAGTAAAGTATAGTCCAGAAATAAATCCTATCAAATGAAAACACAAGCACGCATCCGGGGGGCTTCTTCCCCAAGTAATAAAGGCATTATAAATGGCGGCACAACCTTTATATAACTAAAGGCAAACTGATTTTACTGCTGGAGTTTTAATAGCAGGATGGCAGTAGGACGTGACAGTTTAAGGTTAGTTTTCTTCTTCTTCTGACAGTGATGGGACAATAACGGTCACATTGATCTCAGAAGGCCCATGTGGAGTTGAGTTACCCAGGTGGACAATCTGAATTTCATTAGTAGCAGACACAGAGCTAGCTTTGCTTTGGCTGAGGGGGTATCTATAATGTTCAGCCTTTCTACTTTCACTGGAACTCCCAGCATCCCTTCACAAATAGTTGAATTGCAGAATACTGTGCCAGAATACTTTCTTGTACAGAATGAATGGAAGGAAGGAGGACCTCTCTACTATCCCCTACCACATCTCTTTAAAAAAAAGATAGGCACTGTTTATATATATATATATATATATATATATATATATATATATATATATATATATATATATATATATATATATATATATATATATATATATATATATGCGCACATATTAGACTCCAAAATACAATTTTCATAGAAAAAAAATATTCATAGGAAGTATCGTCGGTCTGTCCTTTTTCTGCACTGCTGGTGCTGTCACATTGTAGCTGAAGTCAACCATGCTTCTTTCACATCAGTTAATCTTTTTGGCTTCTGCTACATAGTTTCAAAAGTCAAGAGCATCCCAGGGCAGAGAACAGGAGACAGATATATACTGCTCTAAATATTCAGTAATAGTTATAAATAACTTTAAAACTGTTAAAAAGTTGCAATGAACGTATCTTGGAGAGCTGCAAACAATTACAATTTCTTTCATTGGGAAAAAAACATATTTTTTTTTTTTGGGGGGGTTGTGTCACATTTAAAGGAAAAGTGCCCTGTCTGTGACCCATATGTAGCCTCCCATGATTTTATATATATATATATATATATATATATATATATATATATATATATATATATATATATATATATATATATATATATATATATATATATATATATATATATACACAAAAGTCATGAATATCTTGTCAATTATAACCTTATAAACAGTGACTAGTGGTGTCATTTTTGTCACATAACTCACTAAAACGTGTGTATTATAATAAAGTACCCCCTGTTAGAAACTATGAGGATATTAGTTACCTCGGAGTTCCATGACCTATATAAAAGCACTCGGCCTTCGCCTCATACTTTTATATGGTCATGGAACTCCTCTGTGACTTATAATATCATTATATTTTACAATAGGGGTACTTTCACTAATCACTATATATATTGTCGATTTTTTTTGTATAACCATTTGATTCTACCTCCTGGAATAATGCAAATAATTATGAAAGCACAGACCTGTATATTATACACATATAATGCAGAAAAGCCATGAATATCTTGTAAATGTTATAGTGAATAAAGCATCCCCTCTTGTAAATTATAAGGATATTATAAGTAACCAAGGAGTTTCATGACCATATAAAAACACGAGGCCGAAGGCCGAGTGTTTTTATACAGGTCATGGAACTCCGAGGTAACTTCTAATATCCTCATATTTTGCAACTGGGGGTACTTTATTTATTATAATACACAAGTTTCAGTCATGTGACAGAAATAACATCAGAACTCACCGTTTATAACCGATGACATCACTACTCACCGTTTATAAGGATATAAATTACAAGATATTCATGGCTTTTGTGTATTATATCCTTATACAAGTTCTGATGTCATCAGTTATAAACGGTGAGTAGTGATGTCATTTCTGTCACATGACTCACTAAAATTTGTGTATTATAATAAATAAAGTACCCCCAGTTGTAAAATATGAGGATATTAGAAGTTACCTTGGAGTTCCATGACCTGTATAAAAACACCTTATAATATCCTTATAATTTACAAGAGTGGGTACTTTATTCACTATATCAACATATTGTCTTTTTTGTATAACCATTTAATTCTACCTGCTGGAATAAAGCAATGAATCATGAAAGCACAGAGCTGTATATTATACACATATAATCAGACAGATAAGTAGATTGTGCCTATTATTAGCAGCAGTAGAGGCAGATATGTTGTTATTATTATTATTATTATTATTAATGAAGAAAACGGTGTATCCCCGGCTACTGGCACAGGTTCATTCATGTTGGTTACTATGTGCAGCACTGAACAAGCCATAAGGACTAGCTCAGCTGTTAGGGCCCTTCAGGAATGGTGGGTGCTGCCACTTTGACTGTCAGGAGGGGTTAAGCGGAGAAGCAGATTGGTACAGTCCACCACAGGGGGTGATTCTGTGCATCGGGCCAATATGAGACAAAAGAGCAGCGGATCTGTTCCCTATCTCCCTTCCTCCCCCTGATCTCCCTCCCAATCATCCTCCACCATCTCTCCTTTCCTCACCCACCTCCGGTCCCGTCTGAGTTCTCGTTCAGGCTTCCCGAGGAGTCGTGGTGAGTTCCCACACACCCTCCCATGGGTGCCGCCGGCGGGGGCAGGCTCGGCCGTTACCGCTCTCTCGCCTTCAAAGAGGCAGGCGGGCGCGCTCACGCAGCGCAGCCCCGAAAGCGGGCACGGACAGTAAAGGGGAATAATTGCGCGTATCCGCGCAGGTGACGTCACGCACTCACCTCCCAGTTGTTAGTACAGTCCCCGCCCCGTTCTCTGTGACGTTGCTGTGACATTTGGAATTCTGTTCAGACAGTGGATGTGTGTGGTGCAGTTTACTGGAAGTTCTCTGTAATTCATGGCGAGTTCATGTACTAGTATAGTCGCTACACTGACTGGAACAGGCGTTTACCTTTTAACTTAAAAGTGTTCTTCCTCTGTAAAATAAGGGTAACATACATAGAATGAGAACGATGGCTACTGACTACTAAATAAAGTATATCGTGCACTGAAATCCATTTCTCAAAAGAGCAAACCGATTTTTTTTATATTCAATTATGAAATCTGACATGGGGCTAGACATATTGTCAGTTTCCCAGCTGCCCCCAGTCATGTGACTTGTGCTCTGATAAACTTCAGTCACTCTTTACTGCTCTACTGCAAGTTGGAGTGATATCACCCCCTGCCTGCCACCCCAAGCAGCCTAACAACAGAACAATGGGAAGGTAACCACAGAACAGCTCCCTAACACAAGATAACAGCTGCCTGGTAGATCTAAAAACAACACTAAATAGTAAAATCCAAGTCCCACGGAGACTGATTCAGTTACATTAAGTAGGAGAAATAACAGCCTGGCAGAATGTAGTTCCATCCCAAAGTGCAGGCACAAGTCACATGACTGGGGGCAGCTGGGAAACTGACAAAATATCTAGCCCCATGTCAGATTTCAAAATTGAATATAAAAAAAATCTGTTTGCTCTTTTGAGAATTGGATTTAAAGGAGAATTCAACCCCCTAGGCACAAAAATCCCTCTCCCCTCCCCTGCAGAGGCCCCCCTCGCTCCTCCCCCCGGCCTACCTCCCCCCGGCAAGTGCCCCTAACATGTTAGTCACCCCTCCGTGCAGGTCCTCCCTTGCGGAGTTCACGGGCGCCATCTTCGCCCGAGCGCTCTTCTTCCTGTATTTGGTGGCACATGAGCAGTAGGAGGCATTATGCTTAGAATTGGCCATTGTACCTAAAAGGTGAACCATCCCGTTAAAGTACAAGGAAAGTTAAACTAAAGAAGTAGCAGGAAATGTTGTACATTATGTTTTGTGCTTCTGTACCAGCTCAAGGCAACCACATCCTTTTAGCAGTAAAGGACCAAAGATGCCCCAGTAGCTCTCCATCTTCTTTTCTGCTGATTCACTGCCCATGCTCTGTGCTGCTGTCACTTACTGAGCTTAGGGACACACTCACAATATACAGTACACATAGAACAATATAAGGCTGATTAGTAATTAATACAGGTAATTACTACATGACAGTACAGAATTAGTGCAATTAGCATCAGAATTTAATAATCCGCCCTGTAGCATCAGCTTTTATTACAAACAAACCTCATCTTCTGCTTGATAATTTGCAACAACCTCTAAGCTTAGCTTCTCAACAGCTGCTCAGAGCCCACTGAGCATGTGAGTGTCACAGACACTTTCCAAGATGGTGACCCCCTGTGACAAGTTTGAAGTCCTAGATCATTGCTGCTATTGACAAGCTGAAACTTTAGGCTAGAGCAATAATTTCAGTATATAAAACATGGATATCTATATTTCCAGACACAGAGAGTGGAGTTACAGACAATACAGCAATAGGTGAGTTATTAATTGCGTGAGCGCGTTGGGGGGTAGGGGGCGTGATCTTTGGGGGTAGGGGTGAAGGAGACAGCCAGCCTAGGGGCACCTCATTTGCAAATCCAGTGCTGAGAATAAGGCCACAAGGAACAAGGAATACAATGCTTCCATAAAGTTTCCAATTTACCAACACTTCAAAAAGGTTTCAAAGGAAACAGACTTTGAGTAAAAAGAGACATAAGCTGAACGCCTCAACCTTAAAGGCAGCAGAAGAAGTAACAGTAAGAGGCTAATCACATGGCAAAAAAAGACAGTCCTAAAGGAACAATTCTTCACAGACTGTGTTTACATAGCCAAGTGTCAATGTTATAAAAGGCCCACCAGATCTTTCAAACCCTGAGGCAAGTCCTGAGCAGTTACTTCATTCTTCAGATACTTAGAAAGCCCTTGTCAAAAGGCAGCAACAAGAGTCTCATTGTTCCACCCTATTCCAGCTGCCAAGTTGTCGAACTTTATGGCTCTATGTTTACAGAGCAAAACTCCTGACAAATAAATAGAAGAGCATCAAAAACCTTGTTAAAGAAGGAGATTAAGGCAGGGTCAGAATGGTGGGCCCCAGCCCTTGTGGGTCCCGCCAGGCCAGACCCACTTCCACAGAGCTAGGAGCCAGCTTTTTTCCTAGGGAGGTGGTGGTACGGAGGGGGTCAGAGAGGAATTTATGGCTTGGGAAGGAGGCCCTTGGGGGTTTCGGGGACCCTGACGTGGAAACCCCCAAGTCCAATGTTGAATGGAGGAGAAGAATAATCTAGTAGAAGATCTTCTTTTTCAACTAAAGCAGAGGCCCAGCTAAAATCTTCATCAGTAAGTGATAATGTACACCACCAAAGAACTCACCAAAAGAGGAAGGACTACAATTAAAACTGAACTGAACATTGGTTCAGGAAACCATGGCAGGCTTGTGGGCACTGACCAAAATGGGGAGTTTAGGAATGTGAGGTCATTCGCATGACTTGCAGACAAGAACCAGAACAAGTGCTGGAAGTAATATAAATATAATGAACTAACTTTAACTTCATTGAGCCACATGGGTGGATGTTGTAGGATTTGAATTATGACAACTTGTGCCTCCTGATTCTACAAGTAGTTGATTAGAGAATATATAGACAGGCTAAAGGTCAAGATAGGTGTCAAGAATCATAATCTCCAGGCAGGCAGGGGTCAACCAAGGCTTGCTCCTCTCACTAACTCCTCCTATCCATACCATACTTTCCCCAATCTCTACTGACTTATCCCTCCTAGCCTTAAATACACCTCTCCTCCATTCCTCTTCTCTAAAAATGGCTGATGTACCCCAGTCCATCTTAGTCCCAAATTCTGTCTTTTTCACTCTCTTTTCTCTGCAAATGCTGCTTTCACTTCTTGCTTCAATTGTTGCACTCCCCAATCAGCGTCACATTGGAGTACCTGGGACCCAGGGAAAACCTCACCCGATGGTCGGATCAAAAACATGAACATACCTACTGCAGTGACTGCCACCTCAAGCCCTTGGAGCTTTTGTGGTCACTAAAACCATTACAAAAATCACTTATATGTCATTCCTGAATTCAGTATCCTTAGGATGCCTATAAAAAAGAGGGTTTAGTTAGCTGTGCCGGGGCCTGATGGCTCCAGTGTCAGACTGGGACACCAGGGGCCCACCCAAAAACCTTACACCAGGGGCCCACCAAGAAAATTTAGACCAAGGGCCCACTCTCAGTACTATTATTATTCCTCTCCTCACTCAACCTCTTTTCTCCTAGTCTCTTTAGTTATACATACTATAACATATTATTCCATCTATTTAACCCAGGGGTGTCCAAACTACGGCCCGCGGGCCAACTGCGGCCCGTGGTTGATCTTTGATTGGCCCGCAGCCAGGGCCGGATTACCCGGTAAACAGTCTGGTTTTCTGCTCTCCCACCAATCAGGGCCCGCTAACCTGAAAGGCCGGCCCATCATGGAGAAAAAGATCTGCCCCCCTGCTGAAAAAAAGATCACCAGCCAACCGCTTGTTCCGGGCCCTGTGACGTCCGGCGCACTTGTGAGGTAAAGTGAGAAGACTTGGCGGGGGAAATGCTGCCCAACTGTTGCGATACTACGGGAATCCAGTACGCACATGCGCGCTCTCTCTCTCTCTCTCTCCCCCCACTGAATACACATCCCATATGGCTATATATCAGTACAGTCAGCAGCATATGTCTAAATGTAATTCTATGTAATCCAATACCTACTGATATGAACTCCAAAAACATAGTTCTGATGGCAGTTTTTTCCTATGCTGGGGCTGTCTACAAATTGTGTGTCCATAAATGCCTCATAGACTCTTATTTATAATTCGTTCCCTAATCTCTACTGATTGTAAATATGCATGAATAAATAACTTGGATGTATAACACTACTGTGCTCTTTGTGAACTGTGTTGTACAGGAGCCAAGTTTTTATGGGAATAGGTAAGTTATGTGACGAAAAAAAATCTGTTTTGGGTAATAAAAGGGTACTTTTGTGTAATAAAAGGGTACTTTATAGTAAAAGGTTCCACTTTAACCATGAATGTAAGCAGGAATATGTACCCAAGACTGGCAACCTGTTTCTTTCCAAATCTGAATGAACTACAAACCCCTCCAGAGAGGGAGGAGTTTGCACATCTTTAGCCAGGTTACCAAATAGTCTGGGGTGGCTCCGTATGTTGGGTGCAATCTGCATTGTCTCTCTCTCTCTCCAAAATGTCCTTTCTGAATGTTTAAGCAGCAAAATTAGCTCCACATAATCAGCACGGCATCCAGTGTCATTACAAGTTCATATATCTAATATACAGGCACAATATAATAATAATGCACGTGGTGTACACAATGATGATCATCACATTAGCTTTCCTGCTAGTCGCTCTCTCTCGCGCGCACATCTCAAGAGTGAGGGGAAAAATGAGAGCACAACTAAAGATCCCATTTCCCTCATTACACCCACTGCTGCAAGTTTAAACATACTAAGCACAATTCAGCAGGAACAGCTCCTAAGTTTGCTCATTGTCTGTACAGAGAGATGCCATAAAACTATGGCAATATAGATATTCCCCTGTACTAAGCACAATTCAGCAGGAACAGTTCCCCTAAGTTTGCTCATATTCTGTACAAAGAGATCCCATAAATTGTAGTGGTTTCACAATTCATTTTGCTTGGGATCCAGCATGTCAGCTCAATGGTCGGCCCCCACACATTTTCACCTCACCAAATCTGGCCCTCGTTGTAAAAAGTTTGGACACCCCTGATTTAGCCTCTTTGTTCTCATAGAAATAGGGAATGGCCATAAAATAGGCCAAATGTTTAGGAGCACTAGGGCCCACTGACACCTGGGCCCCCGGGAGTTTTCCTGGTATCCCGGTGGGCCAGTCCGACACTGGATGGCTCTTATAGGTGAGTACCAAGGAGGAAGCAACAATGCAGACAGGCAGGAAAAGTCCAATACACTGTACACACACAGTTAAGAGGCTCAAAGTTGAAATCCAGACAAAGATAAAGGGGCAGGCAGCAATCCTAAGCAAAGCAACATCAGAACATGTCTTTGTTTTCCTTCTTAATCAGTCCAGTCAGAGGAACTGACCAGCAGGTGGTGCTGCTGATACAAAAGTCATATTGGCAGCAGTTAAAAACTTGAATAGCCCTGTAACTGAGAAAAATAAGTAATTAATGAAAGTGCTTACAAAAGGACTAATTTTGCACACATTTTTTAAAGTTTACCTGTCTTTTAACATTCTGAACCAGACATCTTTAAACTTTTCTCCTAAAGGAACAAGAGGAACAAGTTTTAAGATGACCTACTTTCTTCATATTTTATTCTTTGTGGATTTTGCATTATTTTTACCTTACATTCTGCAATTTGGAATTTAAAGTGTTATCTGGTTTCTAAAGTCTATCATACTGTAGCGACCAGGCAGTGGATTCAATGGCACTGTTCTCTCTGTGTCTAAATGACTTTCCTTCTGCTACTCCCATTTCTACCCACATGCAAGTTAACTGGGTCCTGATTCAACCTGACTTCATTTTGGGTGCATGGTAGGGACCATAAATTGTACTCTTCACTGGGGCAGTGACAATTGTCTATGATCAATTTCTGTAAAGTGCACTTGTTGGTGCTGTATAAATAATCTGCACATATCTTTTAATACCTCTTTATCATATTTATATGTAAAACAGTGCATTGCCACATAATACACGTTTCAACTATAATAAAATAAATCACAAAATTAAGGTTAAAGGAACCACAGTGAAAGCTAGGTGCAAGTAACTCTTTATTGTCCTTCCTCAGGTCGTGTAAAAATGGCACATGAATGAAATTCCTTGCTTTTGTCTGGATTGTCAGGCTTCTGTTGTGGAGGACACAGCTGGGTGTATGAACGATCTTGCTGCAGTGAAGGCTTTTCCCCATAGTGAGTCATGTTTAAGTGGGAGAGGAGTTGACAGATATCAGTGAGAGCTGTACTAAAGCACCCACCTCTGCAGATACCAGACAAGTGCATACAAAAGCTAAATCCTAGTAACAGCACATCAAATTCATCAGTGCCGCAACATTC
The DNA here is from genome assembly GCF_017654675.1 of Xenopus laevis. Lineage (NCBI taxonomy): Eukaryota > Metazoa > Chordata > Amphibia > Anura > Pipidae > Xenopus > Xenopus laevis. Next base: position 105,698,303 of record NC_054376.1, read on the forward strand.
TAACAAGACCTTGTGAAGGGAAACAGCTGAGACATCAAGCAACACAGATTTAAAACGCTGTACAACCTGACAGGGATTCCATCAAGTACTTGGTATATACACAAATCCTCTAATTACTAATTCTAAGACAATAATGGCACGTCCATATTGCTTACAGTCCTAGCTTTTGTTAACGTTCATGCAGCCTTCACTCCTGTGCAAAGAACATTCACCCCTCCACACCAGCACTATTTCCCCTATTGTCCATAACTCTGGCCTTTATTTCCCTGGGGGTCTAAAGCAGGGTGGGACCATCCTTCTTTGATATATATTTCTAATATCCCAGCAAAAAATTATATATATTATATTGGGGCAGATTTATTAAGGTTCGAATTTTTGAGTTGGAATTTTGGTCAAAACTCACAAATTCGAGTTGGGCATAATCCAAACTCAAATTTGAATTCAAAATTTATCATACTTGGACCCTGGGAACAACTCAAATTCGACTATTCGCCATCTAAAACCTGCCGAGTTCATGTAGAAGTCAATGGCAGAGGTCCAGTGACCCATTTGAAGATGTTAATAGCCTGCCTGATATTCAAATTCCATAGCTGTCAGCTTTTCACCAATAATTCTACAAATGTTCTCTGCAAGTCTCACCCTAAATGAGTTAAACTTTGTGCTAATGTATATATACACCAGTGCATACCTATTGCGAAACACACAAAATCTTGTGAAAAACTGATCACAAAAAAAATAATGTGTGTGCTTTATCTACAAAAAAAAAAAATGAGAAAGCATTTCTGTATACACTCATTCTTTTTTTACAAGGCCATATAGACAGGCTCATAATTATCATTATACTGTGAATGTACATTTGTTTTGTATCTTACATTGAAACAATAGAAAAGAAAGCCAATACAAAGAATGGCAACAAGTAAAAAGAGAAAATGGAAATCAATTACACTTTGGCAGGGAAACGGGGTGGTGAAAACAAATGTCCTTGTGCTTCTGATCTGGCAGTAATTCCCATAGAGACCAGAGAGCTCATTTACAAATGTTGGGGTAGGGTGCATAGTGCAAAAAAACAGGAGTTAGCTTCAATGTTTTCCATTGTTTGCATACTGTCCCCCACCAATAATGCCTACAGGACTGGCATTTTCCACATGAATACAGCTCTGCCTACATTTGGCAGTACTGTATTCATGAGGGTCAGGTTGGAAGGAGGCACACGGGTGTTTCCTGTCTTGCCTTGTACCCACCCCTTAAATTGCGTATCACAAGTTAAGGGGAGCCAGCAAACATATGGTGCAAAGGAGGAGCCCTGTTATTGCCACTTGCTTATGTATGAAGTCCTTTTCAAAAACTTTTTTTAAACTTTTTTATATATTTATGTTATTATCATAAGTGAGATTTCTATTGGTGACTCACAGTAACGACAATCTTGATCACATATGGGTATTTTGATGTCCACTTTATATTAGTTGAATCAATGTTTGGGACTATATATACTTGAGAATATTTTTGTGTGTGTCCAACTGTGAGGGGGATGATATGATCCAATTTGGCAGCTAAGTGATCCAAGTGAAGATTCTGAACTGTTATTATTTGCCAATGTGCAGCAGCATCTGTGGAGTATTAGCAACTATTGGATCAATTTTAACAGCTGCTTTTAAAGGGGAACTCGACACAAACATAACTTAAGCTTTTTGAAAAGTAAACAGAATTTCAAGCAACTTTGCAATATATATAAATAAAAAAATATACAGACTTTTCATGATTTTTAATGGCTTGGAACAGTTCACTTAGCCTAGCCCCTTTTCTCTTGCTGATCTGTCTGACTACTTTGCAGAGCTGGCTGACTACTGTTACTTTGTATCAACAGCTATCTGTCCTCCAAACCCCATAATTCCCTGCACATGTGATTTCAATAAAGAACAGAACATCACAGTGCAATGCATTGTGGGTTATGTAGTTCCTGCATGCTGTCTGTAAGCTGTGGAGAAGTTGTTGCAATTTGTAACATCAGTGTTTAGTCCCTCCTTCCCTGCTAGGATTTCAAATGATGCAAAAAGACAAGAACTGTTAAACAGCTGGATTGCTGCATAGAAAATGGCATTTATTCATACTTTTTGAACTGTGATGGTTATATTAGGGGTTTCTGTGTTATGTGGGCCTCTTTATCAAATTTTAGTTTGGAACCCCGCGTTCCCCTTTAATGAAACTCAGAGATTCTGCTCAGCAGGGACAAAGATAAGAAATGTATCAACTCAATGTATCAATTTAGAACATTTAAGGCCCCATACACAGGCCGATAAAATCTGGCGACAGACCTAGTTGGCAGCTTATCGGCCAATGTGTAAAGCCCCCCAATGGGCTTTCCCGATCGATATCTGGAAGATAGTCGGCCAGATGCCGATAGGGCAGGTAAGAAAATCCCGTTGGATCTTTCCGTTGATACAGTCCTGTGATCTGACTGCCCGTTTGGCCTCCGTTCTGATCCGATCATTGGGCCCTAGGGCCCACGATCGGATCAGCCCAATATTGCCCTCTTCAATGTGGGCAAATCGGGGACAGATCCGCTAGCCAAACGAGTAGGTCTCCCTGTGTATGGCCACCTTTAAAGAGCTGGCAATCCCCACCTCCCAGAGCTGCTTTAGAAAGATATAAGAAGGTGAACAATTAAACTTTAAACTGCAATAATAGAAAAATGCAGAATAGAATATGAAAAGTAACTGAAAAGTCTTTTTTTGTGGGGGACTATTCAAAAACATCTAAATTGAAAAAAGTGTTGGAAGTTGAACAACCTATTTAATGTGAATGTAATTGTATTGCAGTGTAACACAGACAACATAGCATGGAAAAGAGATCCAATGTAAATTAGCCATTATACACAGACTCGTCCCATAATCAGCAGTTATATCAGCAGGTTGTAAACCCTCGCAGCTCTACAACCAGAACAAAATATCTTGTGAAGTTGTGACTTTCTTGCCCAACACAGTTCTATAACTTACATTTTCCTTTTTCTCTGTCCTACAATTCAGGTTGCTTTTACATTGTACAGAAGTTTTATTAAGCTTATTTCTGATGAAGCTGCACAGTCTGAGATGTATGGTAAACTGCAAACCATAGCAAATTGTCTTATAATCAATACACGCAAAATTCATAATTCATTAACATACTCTATAATGTTATGGGGAAAAGAATTAGAAGTCATACTGCTTATGCCTGGTTGCTGCTTATGCTCAATGGAAAGCTTTAGATTTACTTTTAAAGGAAAGTCTTCATTTGTATATAAATAGACATATACAAGAGGTCCTTATGCACTCAACCAATTATCAATATATTTAAGACATTGAGACATTTTGTGCATACAGCTACATAAAAATGCCTTATCCTTTAAACAAAACAGGCATTGTTTGTCCATATTTTGTCCATATATTGCAATATATTTAAGCTGCCCAACTACGTCAAAGTCATCCCCAGTATGACCCATATATTGAATCAAATACATTTCAAGTGTAGGACTGGCCATACCGGGGATGACTTTGACATAGTTGGCCATCTTAAATATATTGCAATATTTGAAATACCTGTTTTGTTGAAAGGGTATGGTATTTTTCAGTAGGGGAATGGAATGAGTGACAGAGTCCATGTCTTAAATACAGAACAGGACCCATAGTATTGTGTGAAGAAAAGCACCCAATTTGAAAAATAAACACTGAGATTTATTTATGATTTATTTATATATTTATTTATCTAAATAAATAAATAAGTAATAAATAAATATTTATTTATTTAGATTTTTTTATATTATTCATTGATATATGGGGACCCCCCTATATGCCATGGGATTTTAACAAGTCAGAGTAAACTTGTTAGCCAAGGAACACAGGATACTTTTTGGGCCAGTTTTCTATTTTTGTGGAGAACTGCAAATCATAGAAATTTGTAGTATAAGCTGATTGAATGCTGCAATCTAGTGGTAGAAAGGTGCAACATATTCATTTTTAAAATAACCCACTAATGGCATCTTGTGGTCATTTCCATGTACTACAATTCCCTAAATTCTACCGCTGCTGTGACTGTCACTAAAATCACATTATTTTAAAGAACGTGAATAGGAAATACTGACAGTGTGTTCCCTTATTAGGAGTCAATTCAAAGACAATAAAATTAGAACTATTTTTGTTTTTAAATAGGTAACTCAACAGCAATATTTGTAAATAGGGCATTGTTAATATGTGCAGGACAGGGTGCAAAGTGCAAACAAATGAGTGCCGTCCACAATGTTTTTGCACTTTAAAGAAAAAACAGAATATTGCCCCACAGACACATCACTGCCTGCAATGTCTTTATTGTAAGGGTGGGGAATCCATGTAGGCCTCTGTCTTCCCCCCATACATGCTCTAATTTGTACCATCCATAGCCAATGACCAATGAAAGGAAAATGGGAAAACGGTAAAATGGATATGGAAGAGAATCAAACAACCAGACACATGCTAACAGTAAAAATATAAGATTTAATGCAAAGGATTATTCTCTAAATAAAGATACAACAACAAAACCAGTTGCAAAGTGTCAATGTGAAACAATCTTGACATCATTGTCTGGAGGTGGAGGGTGATCTGATTTCACTTTCACTTGGTTTTCTTTAGCAAAATCACCATGTGGGTTTGTCTTGTCAGGGCCACCTTGAACTGTGCTAGGATCCATTATATTGAAAATAAATTGAAAAGATGAAGGGCCGCGACAGGGGGTTTAAGCTGCACCGATAAAATCAGTGGATCCACAGGCTCATTAGCATATGTCTAATTAGTATGCAGGAGACGGTGCGCTGCTGGATTTTTTTTACCTAAAATACCTAAAAGAAAAAAGGAAATATCCCGATAGTGTATTATCCTTGTAATAAGGGTAATTTCCGCTTCAAGAACTACTCACGTGTAATTGTCGGGTTTTTCAAATTTAATTACTAGCGGCTGTGTCTTTATCCTGGTTCGTTGGATTTCGGTAGCGGTATACCTAACGGGGAAAAAAATCATAAATAGTGCAGAATCGCCGGTATGTGGATGAAGGAGGGTGAGGGTTCTGCTTACCGGAAGGGTTAATTTTTCGAGCATCTTAAAGCCGGATGAATGGGATTCTGTATTGCAGTCCTCCTTTAGCAGTATGCCGGTCAGGTAGTTGAAGATTCACCGGTCTCGGTCGTTTGATTTAGAGATGGAAGGCTCAGTTGCAGACGGCGGTTGTGATGGCTAGAGGATTTGGCGTATATTCGGCTAGTAGTTTCTTAGGTAATTTTGGGAATCATACAGAGGTTCCGTATGGGTTTAAACAATTTTTTATTTCAATTTGAAATTAAGAACGGACTTGTAGCCCAACGCGTTTCGTATCTAAAATTACTTCCTGAGGGGCAGTTACCCATACAACCTTTCGAGACAATTTATCAGGTTGGTGGATGGTTTTAACAATTTACTTAATCGATGTAATCAAGACTATTAGATGGGAAGCAATTACTTCAAAATACAGATACAAAGTGTACACTTGGTTTAGAAACAAAAATATAGCATTACTTGTTTTGAATTAGAAAAGGTCATTTAAAAAACAGATTAATCGTTTAAAAAACAAAATAGCATGGTGATAGTGCTTAGCTTGATTTTTGGTTAATTTGTGTTGCATCATAGCTACTGCTGATTTTCTTTACAACACCTATCTACTTGTTACAGTATGTGGCACTAGCAAGCGGCCCGGGTTTGTAAGGGCAGACTGGAATAGTCAACACAAACATAAACTATTTATGAACATAAACAAATCAAACCTGACACCACAAAATTAAATGATGGGAGGATCAATCATCAATTATGGGAACATGCCATTATGTTGAAATAACCTTTATACTATGTATTTTTCTTTAACCTTTTAAATGCACATTCTGAAAAAGCTTAATTATAGTTACAAAAAGGGGGGTTGTGGGTGCACTCCTAAGGCTAAATTATAATATGTTTAAGTACAATGGAAGTGCTACTGATCAGGCGAGTGAATCAATGCACATTCCCTGGTCCCCTGTCTAAATAATTCAATAAATATGCAAGTGCATGTATTTAAATATATTATAGCAATGAATTGAATTAGGTACAATAGCACATTCTTTATTGCAGGTAAACACATATTTTCTTTATCACACATGTAGAGCATTGAGTTGAATCGAGACCATTATTTATGTAACTTTCATTTCTCATTTAATAAACAGAGGAGATGCGCTGAGTTAGACAAAGATGTATTAGGACTGATAGTCCTTATTATGCACAAAATATTGTTACATTTCAACTCAATCATAGTGGGTCCATTTTAACAATTTGTTTCTCTGCAGGCAGATTTTTGGGGTGCATCATTGAGGTGCAATACAGCATACAACCCCTATAGTATACTTGGATTTTGCTTTAGTCTGGATCAGAACAACACATCTTTTTTGCCCTCAGGGGTTGATAGTATACGTAGTTTTAAGTAACTAATAAGGACTGATCCCAATATTACAAAAGGGCAATAGTTTACACATCCACATACTGGGCAGAGAATCAACATCACAAACTTTTATACTTGTAATTCCACTTTTGTGATCTATTTAATAAAATGTCCATGTGGATTAGCATATGTTGGTGAGACAACACAAAGGGGCAAATTTACTTAAGGTCGAATATCGAGGGTTAATTAACCCTCGATATTCGACTGCCGAATTGAAATCCTTTGACTTCGAATATCGAAGTCAAGGATTTACCGCAATTCGTTCGTTCCCCATAGGCTAACATTGACTTCGGTAGGTTTTAGGTGGCGAACTAGGGGGTCGAAGTTTTTTTTTAAAGAGACAGTACTTACAACTATCGAATGGTCGAATAGTCGAACGATTTTTAGTTCGAATCGTTCGATTTGAAGTCGAAGTGGGTATTGAGGTACATTGAGTCCTGGGGGGACTAAATCGAGAGTATACTCCTGAAATGTTTATTTAGAGTGGTAATTCCTATAAATCGTGCTTTATGTGTAACAAATTACTGTTTCAACTTTAGTACAATTTATCTTAGTATACCTAGTGACATTGATTCAATATTAAATATGTTATATTTTTACTTTTTAGAATTTTACTCCTCATATCTTGGGATTTGCTGGTGTCCTGACAACTGTAAATACTGAGCACTCCAGACATTGAGCATTAACATGTGAGTGATTTAATACCAATTGAAACAGAATTTAAATCGTTTTATTGTTTATACATAAAATTGGCACAATTGCACAGCACATGGACTATTGGTGGGCTATTGCTAAAACTAAGGACTTTTTTGAAGCTCCAATACCATATTTTAACACTTGATATTATGTAATATAAATTTTATCACACTGTTTTATTATAACACTTTTACTATTTCTATAACACTTTTACTATGATGTTTTACTGGGAATGCTGCGAATTGAGTCCCAGATTGGGAGGTGGGAACCAAGCTGTAACCCCTCGCCCTAAATCACTTATTTAAGAGTTTTATTACACAGTTCACTTGGCTTGATAAAGGGCTGGAATAGCCCGAAACGACGCTTTGCTAGCGGCACGAATAAACAATTGAATCACATATCGGAAGTGCTGCTGGATTTATTGTCATACTGATAAGGACTGATCCCAAGTTTCCATCCGAACAGAATGTTATAGTTTTCAGGTCCTCACCAAAAGTCTGAGATCTAGCTTTACATATAAATACCCTCTTTGTATTTGAGATAACACGACTCCTGGATCATTTTGTTCTTGTGTTGCATGCTATCCTGTTCTATTTCAAAAATGGATGATTTTTGGCAGTTCTGTTCATCAGCAGGGTACAGCAAACTTTTCTATTAAGTGATACAAACCAAACAAACACAGTTGTTGATCCTCATTGTTTTCTCTGTGTATATACAGAACTGATTTTGTCTCTAAAACAATCTTTATCCCCTACAAAAATATGCTGGCACCTATTTTAATATTGCTCTAGTCTTCGTAAATGAAGTTTTGTTCAACTACACAGTCTCCACCTGTGTAGTTGCTCGCTTTCCTATTCAGGCCACACCAGCCAGACCAAACGTAATACTTAAACAATGTAGGATAGGATGGAGCTGCCAATCCGCAGGCTCTGCTCCAAAAAATTTCCTTTAATATCACAACATGTTTCGGATCAGCATAGATCCTTTTTCATGTGGATAAAGGATCCATGCTGATCCGAAACATGCTGTGATAATAAAGGAATTTTTTGCAGCAGAGCCTGCGGATTGTCAGCTCCATCCTATCCTACATTGTTTAAGTATTACGATTGCTGTAGTCTTCATACTGGTGAGCCAGCTCATGGGAACAGATATCTGATATTATTTTTCTCAGTGTTTGGTTTAATGAAATGTACACCTATTTCGAAAATGAACATTGCTGTGTGCTAATGTCTTCAGCTGTCTGGTCAGTCCAAATAGATTTCTTATTATAAAAGAACAACCACTGAGAGGCAGCTATGCATTAAATGGGTCCTATCCCAAAAACTGGGTGAAGGAAACTTTCATTCTAAGCAACTTTTCAGTATACATTCATTACATTTATTAAACGATTTTACAGTCATTTGTAGATGTATTTGCAACTGATTTTTATCAATGGTTTCAGGAGTCAGGAACATACATGTAAATGATATAAACATATAAACAGTCAGACAGAGACATTTACATTGTACAGGTATGGGATCCGTTATCCAGAAACCAGTTATCCAGAAATCTCTAATGTATGGGAAGGCCATCTCTCTTAGGGGTATAATTATCAAAGAGTGAAGTTAGGGATCACCACATTCCGCAGCTCTCTATTCATTTTTATTGGATTTTTAAAAGAGTATTTATCGAAGGGTGAAATTTTATCCTTTGATAAATATGCCTTTCAAAATCCCATAGAAATGAATGGAGAGTGGCGGAATTTCACTCTAGCAGACTGTGAAAAGTTTCCATTAATTTATATTCCCACACTTTTCTTTCATTACCCGTTTTGAAATTGCTCTTAAGAACCAAAATTCTTAAATCCTATATGGAGTGATGAGGGCTATTGAAATGATTTCCTATTGGTGTGTCCAGTTTTTTATTGCTTATAGTGAATCGGTGATGTGCAAAGTCTGAGAAAGAGAAATACACACACACATTATCTTGTACCTTATCTGCTTGTCTCTTGCAGATCCCCTCGTAAATGACTTTGACACCTTACACATAGATTGATATTCCTTTTTGTTGGTCATTTGACCTATGAGCTGAATGTTGTATATATACCAGAGAACACCACAGTATAACGATCTGTTTACCTCGGATCCCTGAGGAAGGTAGCTGATCCAGGAGAACTGATGGTAACAGGAACCTCTCTACGGCTCCGGTATTCACCGACACCCTTTTGGGGCCCCGGGCTTTCTGCTGCGGAGGTGGTAGAGAAGCCAGGCGAGTTACCAGAAGCGAAGTAACAAGGGATCAGGCAAGGCGTAGTCAAGTGCAGGCAAAGGTCATTTCCAGAAGATGGGTTTCAGAGAAGCGAAGTACCAAGGGGTCAGGCTAAGGCGTAGTTAAATGCAGGCAGAGGTCGGATTCAGGCAGCGAAGGTTCGGAGGTCAGGAAAACAGGCAGAGGGTCAAAACCAGGAAACTCAAACAACCAGGGCTTTAGCAGGAACAGTAGGAACTGAAGCCAGCTTGGGCAATGAGAGGAGGAAGGTATTTAAGGGAACAGGAACCAATCAGGAGCAGGCTCAGGAAGACAGACACACCAGGGACCAATAGACCCTAAATTAGAGGTCATTGCTCCTAAGTATGCGAGCGTCCATTCCGGCGCAGGCGTCCGATTTGACGTGCGTGGGTGCCTCGACGCCGGCGCCCAAGTTGACGCGTGCCTGCGCTTATGTGCCGGGGTTCAAAACCAGTTGCGGGTGTTACACACAGCTTCATTGTAATTAGCTTGAAAAAGGAACTAAAATGTTCTGAAAGCTTACTATGATTATATTAATTAGCCAAGGTATCACCTTTATACCACTTTTTTTTTTTTCAAAAGGGTTGCCCTGTGAATAAATGCAATTACATTTTTTCTGAATAAATGAAAATATCATGTGGGAATATAATCTTTGGCCAAAATAGACAAAATAAATACAACTTGTGGGCAATGGCCCCTTCGAAAGTCTAACCATTAGCTCATGGTGTAGAAAAATAGTGGACTATCAGCTTCAAGTATTGCCTTGGTTAATTGCATCCGTGTGTACCACGTGTCCTTTTCACAGCAAAGGCCTACCTAATCATTTATATAGTGACAGCAGCTTGCCAGCCAGGGTTGGGCCTATTACATGTTTGTGCAATAAACTTTTATTTTATAGAGTATTCCAAATTTATGTAAGTGTATGTTGTAAAAGTTCTTAGGGTTCTTGGTTTAATGTTTTATGAACCCTACTTTCCAAATTATACAAATACACCACTCCATATACTTAAATAGTGGCAAATATCATTAATACAAAACTATTTGATACGACAAACATAAATCTATTTTTACAGCCGTACAAATCTGTTGATTTGCCCTAGAGGGTAAACAAATACTAGTACAATCTGTGTTTTCCCAGTACATTTTTTTTTTTCTTTTAACGTATGTCAAAAAATTATCCTTAACCAAAATGTGTATTTATGTCCTACTAATGCCAGAAAGGAAATCAGATTTGACACTAGTAAAGAACAGCATAATCAGGGGAATATGATAATTGAGTATTCTGGTGGTTTCCTTTTTGCTGGCAAAGAATACTGGACTTTTGCTACTCTTTCTCATGTATGACACAAAATTGCATTAACACTGAACTTGCATCCGCTTGTCAAGAGACCAGTCATTACCGGTAATAGCTTTACATAGCGTTTATAAGAAAATATCGTTTTTTTTTTTTACATGTATCTTTATTGGGTGGTTCACCATTGAATTAACTTTTTGTATGGTATATGAAAAGTATACCGTTGGTCTTCATTTTTTATTTTTTTGTGGCTTTTCGTTTATTTGGCTATTTAGTTTGGCATCTTTTAAGTTTGGTATTTGGTAACAATCTGGTTGCTAGGGTCTTATTTATTCTAACAACCAGGCAGTGATTTGAATAAGAGACTGCAATATGAATAGGTGAAGAATTGCAGAAGAGGAAGATAAGAAATAAAAGTAACAAGATCAAGAATTTGTAACCTCACAGAGTAATAGTTGTTGTCTGAAAGCTGGAAAGAGGAACACAAGGTAGGCAAAAAATTAAAAAAAATATTAAAATATACCAATTGCAAAGTTGCTTGGAATAGACATTCTATAACATACTTATTTACGTAAACAACCCTATTATATGTTTGAGGTTCTCAGCCTTCTATATACCACTCATTTAAAGGAAAAAGCAAGTCTTCTTCCACTTGGGGGTGCCAAATGTTAGGCACACCCAAGTGATTGTATTTACTTACCTGAAACCCTGGGCCGGTGCTCCTATCAGCAGAAAATTGCATTGGCCCGGGGTTCTTCCAGCGAGCACCACGGAGCGATCCTCTTCCGGCTTCTACTTTTTTCAAATTTCCCAGGGCAGACGCATGCACAGTAGAACGAAATAGTTTGGCGTTTCACTCTACTGCGCATGCACAGTCACGACAAGAAAGAACCCCGGCAGTTTTCTGCTGATAGGAGCACCGGTCCGGGGTCTCAGGTAAGTAAATACAATCACTTTTGGGTACCTAACTTTTGGCACCCCCAAGTGGAAGAATACTTTCCTTCTCCTTTAAACCCTTGCTACTTAGACAGTTAAGGTCCTAGAAGTAATATTTTCTGTCTGTATACCAGGGTACTGGATGATGTAGAGACAAGTGCAAAGTTTGCCACAGTTAAAGTAACTCCATGGGGTAAACTAATAAAAAGCACAAAGAGTAACCAGGTCTGGTAACCCACATCAACCAACATTAAAGAGCTGATCAGTAAATGCTACAGTTATAGGTTAATAGTCTTGTATCAAACATTGCACATATTTTACAATGTTAAACCCAAATCCACCAAACAATAGGTTGCATTTACTGGTCAGTTGCTTGAGAGAAAACATTTTATTGAATCTGTTGGTTGGTTGCTGTCGGATGGTAGAAACAGCAACATTACACCCTCCTGTGAATGTACTTTACTTGCATACTTGGTTCTAGAAAGAGTTGCTCTAGCTTACAACCCCATCTATGCTCTTAAGATCCCTCAAAGTTACATAGTTGGATTGAAAAAAAGATCATCAAGTTCAGCCATTTAAAATGTGCCCAACTGCACATATATATATATATATATATATATATAGATATATATCCCTTTGTAAAATGTATAATGAAGCAATAGAATTCTTAATGAATCAGATAAAATTGAGCATAGGACTGGCCAGATATGGGATGACTTTGACGTAGTTGGCCAGCTTAAATATATTGCAATATATAGACAAACAATCCCTGTTTTGTTTAAAGGGTAAGGCATTTTTTCAGTAGCAGTATGCACAAATGTCGCTGTCTTAAATATATTGATAATGGGTTGAGTGCAGAGGACTCTTGTATTTGTCTATAGATATAGATATAGGTGTGTGTATATAGACCTATCTATACATTCTACATTCTATACATTATCTATACATTCATATACTGTATAACTATATATACCAATAGCTATACCAATAAGATGTAGATCTGGTGTGTTGTTCTTTCTATGGGATAAAAAATCTCTTGCCATCAGTCTATAATGTCCTTTAATGTACTTGTAAAGAGTAATCATGTCACCTCTACCTTCCTTCCTACCTACCTACCTACCTACCTACCTGGAGTCCAAAACTACACTGCATACTCCAGTTGAGGCCTCACCAGGGACCTATAAAGAGGCAAAATTATGTTTTCATCCCTTGAAATAATGCCATTTTTTATACAAGACAGTATTTTATTTGATTTACTAGCGACTGAATGACACTGCCTAGAGTTACACAGTTTGTTATCCACAAAAACCCAAGATCCTCTTAATTAAGGATACCCCCAACACATTGCCATTTAGAATATAACTCACATTTATGTTATTTCTACCAGAATAACCTTGCAACCAACATAGGGCCTTGTTTGGCAGTTTGCTGTTCAGTGCTGTCCATGAACATTTCTGTATGATCAGCACAATGAGTGAAAGTAATTACAATGATCACCTCCAGGTCATTATATAACAAGTTTAAATAAAAGGGCCAAGAGCCCTGTGATACTCTACTAATAACACTGGTCCAATTAGAAAATTCTCCACCAATCTATTCTTCAGCCAAATCTCTATAGAATTACAAACCATATCTTCCAGTCCAATATTCCTTAATCTAATCAGTAGCCTTCTGTGTGGTACTGTATTAGGTGCTTTAGCAAACTCTAAGTAGATCACATCCACTGCCATCCCAGAGTTTAGGTTTTTGCTCACCTCCTGATAAAGGGCAATTAAATTGCAAAATCTATTACACATAAAATCATGCTGGCACAAACTCATAGTATTGTGATTTTCAATATTTTAAAATATCTAATGCTGTATTAGCTCTGTCCCAAGTAAATGATGTTGGGACCCCTTCCCAACCTAGGAGCATTTATTTAGCTACCGCTCTTTACTATTTCACTTCCAGTAGATGGGAACTAAAAATAAAGACCTGCCTACTACTTACATCTTCTTAAGTAGGATGGAGAAAATATACATAGCCCTATATATTATTGTGCTTCACTAAACACTGATACCATTGGAAACATACATCAGCCCATCTACTGGCTACACATATGGATTATAGAGAGTCAGAATGTTCTTACAATGCAATGAGTATAAACTACATTTATAAATTCTTTTCAGCTTTTGTATGATGTAACAGAATGTTCTTGAAAAGGGCACTTTTACCCCCCCCTCACTAAATTGCTAAATGTGTTCAGCAAAAGCCAAATATTTAATGCCCCCCAGGAAGCTCTTGTAACTAGAGTGTAATTTTAGCTGGAGGAAGGTTTCTAATTTATTTACGTTTGTAATTTAATAAGTGCTGGCAGATATAACAAATTATTATATGTAGGAGGGAATTTTTCCTCCATGAAGAAAATTGTGATTTCGCCATAGGTTCTTCTAGACGTTTGAACTTCTCATGTGGTTTATGTCACTCTCTCAACTCTAACCACATACAGTAAAACACGCAATGGATGTTTTTCTCAGCTCCACTGTGATGGGAGCACCTGCAACACAAATATTTCTTCTTAGTTTGTAACTATTAATGACTGTTGGCTTTGCAGCTAGTTTGCCCTTGGTTTAGCAAGAAAAAAGAAGGACAATGTATTATAAAGTTACAGTCTCAGGTTTAGTAAGCATTGACAACCTATACACAGGTACAGTGTCGGACTGGGATTCCAGTGGCCCACCAGAAAACCTTAGACCATGGGCCCACTTTCCAAACTATTATTCCCCCTCTCCTTACTCAGCCACTTTATTCTCCTAGTCTTTTATATCTACCTGCTATATTCTTCCATTATTAAGCATTTTTTTCCCATAAAGAAATAGGGAATGACCATGAAAAAGGCTAAATGGTTAGAAGCAAGAGGGCCCACTGATGCCTGGGCCCACCAGTGTTTTCTTCTGATATCCCGAGGATATGTCTGTGTCTCTATGCCCAGGGGATTGTTCGGGTAGAATCATTTATGGAATTCCTTTGAGTATTGATTTTTTTTTAGACCCCCTTAGTTCTCTACAGACGTTGAAGAAATACTTAATTATAGATGCAAGAGAACTGACCAATGAGCACCAGCACTATGTCAGCCATCTTGCTATTTTGTTACATACAGAGATAATTACATAATTTGTGGCCTCATTATATGACACTGGAATCAGACATTGGGATAAAGGACTTGATTAGTGCTTTCCGTCATTGCTTACTGCTCCCAACTCCAATTGCAGGAACAAAGAACATGCAGTCAGATTCACACAGAACAGCTGTGATTCTCATTGGAGGATTACTATGCATATTAATAGAGCCACTGGCTCTGTTACTGTTCTGAAAATGTATAACAATCCCAATGTTCCGCCTCCCAACAGCAGCCCAGAGCACACTGAGCATGTGCATGGTCATGGTATTGTAAAGATGGCCTAACAAAGTTACAAGATGGTGACCCCTTGTGGCCAACTTTTAAAGCATAAATTGTTTGTTTAATTAGGCTTCTCGGGCTCTGGACTGGTGCAGTAAGTTCAGAATGTTTACGTTACTAAATACAGAATTTCTAGCGCTATTCTATTATAGGCTTTAGTATCCCTTTAAAATGTCATATAGACATCTGTTGGGACAACTATGAGTCTGCTATGATAATTAAGCTGCAACCAATATACAGTATGGGATTTAAGGGTTCTAGTATAATGGTTAATATTTGATATTCTCCTGTGTAACAATTCTTCTTTTCAAGTTCACAGCTGTCTGAATCAGGACATAAACCCTGGACCATTACATCATTTATATATTTTGTGCCCTAGATATTTAGTAGCATAATTACCTATAAGTACAAAGTACTGTAGCTGGTCTTGTTCTGTGAAGGAGAGGAAATGCTACACTCTGGTCTATACTGTAGGTGGCGCTCACAGACTGTAGACTGGCAGTTCCTATGCCCACAGTTGCATGTCAAACATTTGTAGACGGATCTCTCTCTGCCTTAAAGTCTTCCATTTGCATCTGCTGCTGTTCACATGTTTCTATTGAAAGATTATATTGAAATGTGTCAAGCTCAGTTTTCTTTCTTTAGATAAAATGCTCCCAAAATCCATATGTTAATTAAAGAATAATTCCCTTAATATCTTCTTATAAGAAGCAGATCTTGAGGTCATTTTACATAACAAAGTGCAAGGCAGCCCTGCACTGTATTCAGACAGGCAAACGAGGGGGGCATCCAAGGGGATATCCATGTACTGCCCAGCCCACCCTTCATGAATACAGCATTGCTGAATAAAGGGGCCGATGTATTCTCCATGCTGATGCTTTTCTAATTTTTTTGGCACCCTGCCTGATGATTCATAAATGAAGGTCCTAAATGTAATAGTCTCCCCCTCTAGCATAAGTACTAATTGCCCAGGATAGAAGGTTACTGGTGTTTCCTTATACTGAATAAAATGAATACAGTGTTTTGGCATTCTGCTGCCAAGTAACAGCTAAGTTGGGAAAATAAATTGACATGCTTGAAACAGGGATGCCTTAGTTGGTGTGCTCCTCTTGTTTTGAACTACAACTCCAGGAAGAAAAAATGTATATTAATTGATGTATAGGCCAGTAACCTATGGTTTAAATCCTACAGTCATTTTGATAAGTATTTGCCTGGATCCAGTTTTATGCCTTGCACTGCAGACAACCCTGCATGATCTCATTCTGCTGTTTGGGTCTGTGCCCATGGGATGAGACTCCAACTCTGAACAAAGCGCTCATGTTTAGTCCCATAATCTTTTCTCTTGCTAGTTCATACTGATCATACTGATCAGGAAGGTGATCATCAGTAGCGTAACTAGAGGGGGGCGTGCCCTGGTGCGTGACGCGCAGCCGGGCCCCGTCCCCCTCCGTACGGCCGCATTTTCAATGGCACATGGGCTGCCGGGGGGGCCCTGAGGGGGTGCGGGCCCTGGCCCGTTCGCACCCCCTGATCCCCCGGTAGTTCCGACACTGATAACAATACATGTATAGCTTTACATAACAGATGGGGCCATTGACTCTCCATCTGAAAGCTGAAAAGAATCAGAAGAAAAACACAAATAATTAAAAAACTATTAAAAAAAGGAAGACCAATTGAAAAGGTGCATAGAATTGGCCATTCTATAATATATTAAAAATGAACCTGAAGGTGTTTTTTTGCAGAAGGTTCTTGGCCCTCAGGAGAAGTTTCTCAACACAAGTGAAACAGCAGCAACTTCTTGCTTTTAAAGGAGAATTCAACCTGTGGAGAAAAAAACCTGTACCCCCCACCCCAGGTAGACCCCCTCCCTCCTCCCCCAGGCTAACTACCCCCCGGGGAAATGCCCCATACTCCATACTTACCCTTCGATGCAGATTCTTCCAGTGAAGTTCCACACGTCCATCTTCAGGTCCTCTGTAAGCAGAAGAACATCAGAGCAGCCTCTTTCTTTCTCCTGACAATTTCCTTGACTACTTGGCTGTCAAACTGGTTGGAAAATGACTAGCAGGTGGTGCTGTTGTAACTAAATTCATTCATATTAACAGTATATGTATCCCTTAAAGGGATACTGTTATGGGAAAACAGTTAATAGTGCTGCTCCAGCAGAATTCTGCACTGAAATCTATTTCTCAAAAGAGCAAACAGATTTTGTTATATTCAATTTTGAATCTGGCTAGACATCTTGTCAGTTTCCCAGCTGCCCCCAGTCATGTGACTTGTGCTCTGATAAACTTCAATCACTCTTTACTGCTGTACTGCAAGTTGGAGTGATATCACCCCCTCCCTCCCCCCCCCAGCAGCCTAACAAAAGAACAATGGGAAGGTAATCATATAACAGCTCCCTAACACAAGATAACAGCTGCCTGGTAAAAAACACTCAATAGTAAAAGCCGAGTCCCACTGAGACTGATTTAGTTACATTAAGTAGGATAAATAACAGCCTGCCAGAAAATACTTCCATCCTAAAGTGCAGGCACAAGTCACATGACTGGGGTAGTCATTGGAATAATAACAAAATAAATAATGAATGTACATTACAAAAGTGCTTAGAATAGCCCACTTATCAATTTTACATTTACTTATTTTAAAAGTTTACTTATCCTTTAATTGGAGTCACATGCTGCACTAATCTGAAATCAGTCATCTTGTTAAACTACTTATAAGACTGAATAGCAGGCTAGCTACGTAGACTACCAGACATTTTTCGGCCTAGCTATTGGAAGTGTCTTTTTATCATCCTTGATGCAAAGGGGTATTGAAGAAAATGTTTAGAATTGTTTTGGTGTGGTACAGTGGGCTTATATGGGGCCCTTTGGGAAAACTGGGTAGCGATTGTGATACTGGTTTGATCTACAACATATTATAATTGTCAGATACACATGAAAGCATGATCTCAAGAGTCTATTGCTCAGGTGACCTAGAGCAGGGTGTGAGCATATCTATTTCTCCTTTAGTTTTGCCTTGAAGAAGTAAATAACAGCATCAGATGCATCAGCTTTACAGCAAAATATGAACCACTAGCTAATAGGAATGAGTGCAGCAAAACTGCGACAAATACCAGACAAGCATATCATGGAAATTTACTGCAGAGGCTCAGTGCCCTCCGTGGATCAGCCAGTCAAGGGCTGCAAGTCAGCAGTATAGAACATTGGATGCATTTCGCTCTTTATGATTGGGAAGGTCAAGTAACCTCATTGAGGCTCAGGAAGCAGCAGTGAAGGGGCGATGCATAACTTTGCTCATCCTTCCTGTTCTTGAAATATTTTAAATGTATTTTATCATAAACCATTAACTGTTACTATTGCAAAAATCAGTATTGAATTTTTAAGATAAGTCTTGTTATGTGGGCTTTTTTCCATCTTTAAAGGGGTTAATCGGTCTAATAACTGCGATCAGCAGTTAGAAATGCTCAAGGAATCCACTCCATTTCTGTTCATATTCAGTGTTTTTCAGTGTTACCATATACGTTAAGAATTCTACATGTCTTAGAGGAAGATTTACAGTACTCAAGTACACTGCTCCAGAACTGAAAATATACTATAATTTGTTTTGCATTTTCCAAGAACCCCTCATGTTTGCCCTTTCTGAACCTACACAAAATTAATTAAAACTGGACATAGACGCAAAGATCCGATCGTTCGAATCCTCTCCCGACCTGCCACTAACCATTCCGATCAAATAAAGTAGTAAAAGAACAGATCAGCCGATGTTCTGCCCCTGACAGCAATCGTAATGAAAATAATGTACCAACTAGGGAGATAAGCAGACTCATTGCAAATAAACGATAGGTTAGTGCAGTGCTGTCCAAGTTCTGTGGTACCGAGGGCCAAAATTTTACTGGCGTATGTGGAGGAGGGCCGATAATGAAAGTCAGTGTTGGACACTCCCCCTTTTTAACCACACCCACTGTAAACCACACCCATATTACCACAAGAACTTTTAAGATCGTATCCACATTAACGGTGGTAGCACACCAAAAAACCAAATGGTTGGTGCTCACTGCAGGGAAATCCCTCATCACTCATATGTGAGAAATTGAAGTCATGTTAAAAACATCCCCTTAAATCCATATGCCTCATCCTCCCCTGTGGATAATACAACAACCCCCAACACTTGATTAAACACCTTAGGGGCCCTTAACAACAATTTCCAAATACTAACAAACCCCTAACAGGCTTACATTACACAGGTAGGGTAGGGCAAGCAGCACTGGGCAAGCAGAGAATGGCACACACACAGGGAGGCAGGGCCGGGCCATGGTATTTTTGCACCCAAGGCAAAGGCTTCAATCAGTGCCCCCCCCCACCCAGTCCTGCATTTCCATTTCCCACCTTACCAGTCATATAGCCCCCTGTACCTGTGCCAGCACCTATGATATTGCCTCCATTTGTATCTATACCAATGGCAGTCAATCCCTCAGATTGTAAAGGCTTCATTTAATCTCTTTTTACTTTGTAGTCTGGAAGATGTAATTAAGTTTAAATAGAAACTTGAGATGTGGTAGAAGTAATGCTCAAGTTCATTACATTTTGTGCATATATTTCTATCCTTTAGGATTCATAGTTTCTTGTTTTTGTAACTACACAGAAAAGTGTGCAAATTCTAAATTGGATTTATTTCAAGATTCTGCTTATTCACAAATCATTTTAAGCTTATTTATAAAAATAAATATCCCCTATGCAGAAAATCCCAGGTCCCATGCAGTCTGGATAATAGATACCATAACTGTAAAAAGAATAGAAAGAATACTACCATGACTATATTTTTTTTTTTTATGAATTTTTGGTATATTTGTAGTTGTGTTAGTTTTCTGTTACAAAATACCAGACTCATCTTTAAAAGCAATCGGACCCATGGTACTTTTCTGCCTGCAATGTTTTCACTACTCCAAGGTATCTCTTGTAAATGTGATGTATAGTACTTTTTGGGAACTGTACAGGGAATGGCCCCTGCTTACACAGGTGCAGAACTTTATTAAACCTAGAGGGTGTTAAAAGTCAAAATAAAAAAGTACTCCATTTCAGACCTGCCGAGTTCATGTAGAAGTCAATTGTGGAAGTCCCGTTGATATCCTGATCTGCGCTGGGTTTTGTGCAATAATCTGAAGATTTTGTGGCTTTCGGGGAAAAATCCCGCACGGGATATTTGTATTGATAAATAAAGGGAAAAAATCCATGCGGATTTGGTTTGACTATTTTACTAAAAATGTTTATATGCGCGACTATTTTGTCCAAATGGATTAAAGTCAATGGGCATAAGAATCATTATATATGCACGTCAATTTTTTTTGAAGCAGCGGATTTTTCGCTGCTGAATTTTCCCCACAATTTTGCGAAAACATTCGCGGGCCACGAAACTCAGAAATTTGCAGAGAATCCATGCCTGGCGCATGCCCATCACTAATAAATATCCCTTATGCAGAAAATTCCAGGTCCCATGCCATCTGGATAATAGATTCCATACCTGAACAAAGAATAAGAAAGAATACTACCATGACTATATTTTTTTATGAATGTTTGTTACAGTATATTTGTAGTTGTGTTAGATTTCTGTTACAAAATACATCCATTTTCATAAAATTGTAGGAGTCTCAAAAATTCTAGTTTTTTTTACTATAAAATCCGAATTTTTTGTGATTTTTTTTTATTAAACCCAAAGGGTGTTAAAAGTCTGAATAAAAAAGTACTTTAATTCAGACCTGCAGAGTTCATGTAGAAGTCAATGCGGGAAGTCCTGTTGATACTCTGATCAATGCTGGGTTTTGTGCAATAATCTTAAAATTTCATGGTTTTTGGGCAAAAATCCGAAAAAATCTGAGGTTTCAGGCGTCAAGTCCGAAAAATGTGGACGATTCAATTTTTTTAATGATTTTATCTAGTATATTCTCAAACAGGAAATTTTTGATAAAATGTATTGATAAATAAGGGGAAAAAATCCACGCGGATTTGGTCTGACTATTATCAGAAGTTTTCAGATTCTGATAAATGATCTCCCCTTTGTATTTTTAAAATGAATTACAATTGTTAAGCCCAGGTATTGCTTTTTCAGAAACGGAAGGACCGTTGGCATCTGTGAAGTTTTTCCTTGCATTTTAATATCTATTTACTTGCACCCCATCCAATTCACAAAAAGTTTGGAGTAGGCAGGACTTGTGAATGCTCTTCAACGACACTTGGTCCCATACCACTTGGTGGAAGAGTTCACATGGGAACCATATAATATACTTCTTAAATTTAGAACCTTCATAGTTATAGACAAATACAAGATGTCCTCTGCACTCAACACATTATCAATTGAGACACTTTGTGCTTACAGCTACTAAAAAATGCCTTACCCTTTAAACAAAACAGGGATTGTTTGTCCATATATTGCAATATCCCAGCCTCATTGCACCCCTGCGTAATGGTTTTAAAAATTAGTGGTGAGCACAACTTTGCCTTGTTTCTTATAGTTTATACAGGAGCAGTGGCCAGCTCCATGTTGTAGTTCCCACCCTTCCCAGCCATAGTCAGGTGATCCCACTGGTGTCTAATAAAAGGGCAGCCAAGTTTGGGAGTTTTACTTTGAAAGCAGCAAGTAAGTTGCAGGTAAAACTTAGTCCCTTTGTAAAATGTATAATGAAGCAATAGAATTCTTAATGAATCAGATGAAGGCTAGGTCATGTCAGACGAATTTGATTGCATTTATGATGTGGTAAGTAAGATTCTGGACAGTGGGGGGCAGTAGATGTGATCTATTTGGATTTTGCCAAAGCGTTTGATACTGTGCCCCACAAACAACTGCTTTATAAACTAAGGTCTGTTGGGCTTAATGAAGTCGTTTGCACGTGGATAGGTAACTGGCTACAGGATCGGGTACAGAGGGTGGTTGTTAATGGTACATTCTCTACTTGGAGTAAGGTTCTTAGTGGGGTCCCCCAGGGCTCAGTATTGGGTCCACTTTTATTTAACTTGTTCATTAATGACATAGGGGAGGGTGTTGTAAGTAATGTATCAGTGTTTGCAGATGACACAAAATTATCCAGCCCAATTAATTCCATCCAGGATGTGGCATCCTTGCAACAGGATCTTGACAAACTGGCAATCTGGGCAGCTAAGTGGCAAATGAGATTCAATGTTGATAAATGTAAAGTCATGCACCTGGGATGTAAAAATATTCAAGCCACTTATACCCTTAATGGGACTGCACTAGGCAAAGCCATTATGGAAAAGGACCTTGGAGTCCTTGTAGATGATAAACTTGGCTGTAGCAAGCAATGCCAGTCAGCAGCATCAAGGGCAAATAAGGTCTTGAGCTGTATTAAAAGGGGCATAGAGTCAAGGGAGGAGGGGGTCATTCTTCCACTGTATAGAGCACTTGTAAGGCCCCATCTAGAATATGCCGTACAGTTTTGGTCTCCATCACTCAAACAGGACATTATTGTATTAGAGAGGGTACAGAGAAGGGCAACTAAGCTGGTAAAAGGTATTGAAAATCTTAGCTATGAGGAAAGACTGGCCAAATTGGGGATGTTCACACTGGGGAAGAGGCGCTTAAGGGGAGATATGATGACTATGTATAAATATATAAGGGGATCATATAATAATCTCTCTAATGCTTTATTGGCAGTAGGTCTTTCCAGCTGACACGAGGTCACCCATTCTGATTAGAAGAAAAGAGGTTCCGCCTAAATATTCGGAAGGGGTTTTTTACAGTGAGAGCTGTGAGATGTGGAATTCTCTCCCTGAATCAGTGGTACAGGCTGATACATTAGATAGCTTTAAGAAGGGGTTGGATGGCTTTTTAGCAAGTGAGGGAATACAGAGTTATGGGAAATAGCTCATAATCCAAGTTGATCCAGGGACTAGTCCGATTGCCATTTTGGAGTCAGGAAGGAATTTTTCCCCCTCTGAGGCAAATTGGAGAGGCTTCAGATGGGTTTTTTGCCTTCCTCTGGATCAACTGGCAGATAGGTAGTTAAAAAAAAAAAAAAGTTTGAACTTGATGGACATGTGTCTTTTTTCAACCTTACTTACTATGTTACTATGTAGATGCAATTTGAGTGTAGGACTGGCCAGATATGGGATGACTTTGACGTAGTTTGCCAGCTTAAATATATTACAATATATGGACCAAACAATCCCTGGTTTGTTTAAAGGGTAAGGCATTTTTTTAGTAGCAGTATGCACAAAATGTCGCTGTCTGAAATTTATTGATAATGGGTTGAGTGCAGTGGACTCTTGTATTTTTCTATACTTGTATTATGTGGTCACACCCTCATTGCACCCCCGCCTAATGGTTTTAAAAATTAGTGGTGAGCACAACCTTCCCTTGTTTCTTATAACCTTCATAGTTAGTCCATCTCTAACAGGTATAGTACCTTTGCATTTAGCTCCTCCACTCTGCATAGAATAAGAAACAAATATATCTCACCCACTAAGCATGGGACTCTTTTTTTTCTGTTTCCAAACACATTAAACTGCTACTACAAAAGCTCCGGTGCCCTTAGAGAATAGTCTTGGGCTCACCACTCTTGGCAACTGTCTTTGGTACATTCCAATGTTATCTCATCCCCTATAGTTAATATATGCCATGTGCTTATCACAGAAATATACAGAACCTGTAAAATGAACTGTAGAAAAACTACACAAGACAGTTTGATTTGTTTCTTTTATAAAGACTGGTTACTGCTGTGGGTTAGTTCTGACGTACTGCAAGGGTAAGAGCAGCGGCTAACCTCAGTCTGCTATCCTTTATATTGTGCTCCCAACTTCTCAGCCTCATGTTGTGCTAATTCAAGGACCGATATATGACTATATTTATAGTGATGGGCGAATTTATTCACCAGACGAGAATTCGCAACGAATCTCCACATTTGCTGCCGGCAAATACATTTGCGGAATTGTTGCAGAATTCACTGGCGTCAACATTTTTTTTTTTGACGCTGACGACAGTTCCAAAGTTGGCGACAAGTAGACAGACGCCCATTATTGCGTGTCAAATGCCGTCGGCATCGGAATTGTCGCCGGTGTCAATTTTGCCGCCCGCAAATTGACGCCGGTGTCATTCACGTTTCACCCATCACTATATATTTAGTTTTGCATTCTGTATTTCTCTGTATATATAAATGTTAATTTAAATTCAGTTGGTTATTTATCAATTTTAGGGCAATTTCAAACTACAGACATATAAATATTTACTCTATAGTACAGAGATTTTACCCTATATGAAATAATCTCATAGAAAAGTTTATTTTCTTATTATTAACATATATTTATAGAGCGCCAACATATTGCGCAGCGCTGAAATATCCATCAAATATTTCTGTAACATATTATTTGTCGTGGGACAATCATGTGAATTGTTATTATTTCAGTAATTGCATTAGTTTTATGATTAGTTCCACTTGGAAGGGACTTTGCTTGCATGACAAGTCACTTCTAGTCACATAAATAGACAAACGTGTGTTGTTTTCTTTGCTGTGTGAAAGTTCGTAGGGGCTTTGCTGAAAGAACATTGCTTTATTTTCAACCCCCTGATGTAATTGTGGGCTTCTTGGGCAGCAGTTACATTACATTCTTTTCTAAAAGTTTTTGGGTAAAAGTTCTGCTAGAAGTCATTTTCCCATTACATTTCAGTGAGAATAATGCTTAGTGTCATTTAACTATCAAAGGGAGAGATAGAGTGACATGATCTTCCGACAAGTATTATCAAAACAAAATGAGTGCTTAAGTTATTTTATTGCTGTTGCTTATGCATTTCAGGCATAAGATCCTATTTAGTTCAAATCTTACGTGTGACCCTTTCCCCCCCCCCCTGTAATAATATCTCCACTGACCACAGGAATACACCAGTCCATCATTTTGGATTTCTCCGTATACCAAATCCACCACAAACATTTTTGCTGAATATTGAACTGAATCTAAAGTCACATTTAAGGGTTTGGAATTCTGGTTTTAGTGATTCCCATTTTTAATCTCACCTTTTATCCACCTATATTTTTAATCTCCTTCAAAATTATAGTTTCTTTTCCCTAATGAATGATGAAATTAATCCTGCTGTGGGGGGAGAATGGAGAATACCAACGCTGCTTCGAGAACAATATTAATACCTTTATAGATTATAGATTTACAGGTCTTCTTACTGATTTCTAATTGACTTCATAATACTGTTACTTTTTGCATATACAGGTAAGGGACCTGTTATCCAGAATGTTTGGGACCTGGGTTTTTTCTGGATAATTGATCTTTCTGTAATTTGGATCTTCATAACTTAAGTCTACTAGAAAATCATGTAAACATTAAGGGGCATATTTACTAAGCTTGAGTGAATTTTCAAAGTTAAAAAAGTTTGTATTTCAAAGTTTTGTTTTGAAGACCTTCGACTTCAACTTCGATTCGAACATTTCGAAGTAAAAAACGTTCGACTATTCGACTATTCAATAATCGAAGTACTGTTTAGAAAAAAAAAACTTTGACTTCAAACTTCACCAAATTAAAGCTACCGAAGTGCAATGTTAGCCTATGGGGACCTTCCACAGCACTTTTCTACGTTTTTTTTGGTTGAATAGAAATCCTTCGATCGATCGCTAAAAATCATTCGAATTGTTCGATTCGAACTACTTAATCGTCAATCAAGCGATTTCTATTTGATCGATCTAATACACTAAGGGGCACATTTACTAAGGGTCGAATATCGAGGATTAATTACGTTTTTTTTAAAGAGACGGTACTTCGACTATCGAATGGTCGAATAGTCGAATGATTTTTAGTTCGAATCGAAGTCGTAGTCGAAGGTCGTAGTAGCCTATTCGATGGTCGAAGTACCCAAAAAAAGCCTCGAAATTCGACGTTTTTTTTACTTGAATCCTTCACTCGAGCTTAGTAAATGTGCCCCTTAAAATCCTTCAATATTCGAAGTCGAAGAATTTCAGTTCGAGGGTCCAATTTCAACGTTTTTTTAACTTTGAAATTTGACCCTTAGTAAATCTGCCCCTAAATAAACCTAATAAAACAAAATAAAGTTTTTTTTAATTTTTTTACAATAAAGTACTATTTTGATATTATTACAGAGGAAAAGGGTATCATTTTTAAAAATGTGGATTATTTGATTATAATGGAGTTTATGAGCAATGGCCTTTTCATCCATATGGATAACGGACCCAATACCTGTATAACATTTACAAGAAACAATATTCCTCTTCAATGGCCTTCAAACTTATTGAACGCTAGTAGCAGATTTACTGATTCGCTGCACGCAGAATGATTAAAATTCATCTTATAACGTGAGTTACATGAATGGAGCTTGAACGTGCCTTTTATTCAAGTCAG
Source organism: Xenopus laevis (assembly GCF_017654675.1). Lineage (NCBI taxonomy): Eukaryota > Metazoa > Chordata > Amphibia > Anura > Pipidae > Xenopus > Xenopus laevis. The sequence continues at coordinate 105,724,806 of NC_054376.1, forward strand.
TCTGTTCCTTCTATCGCAGGACTTTGAGTTTATCTGAAAGTAAACACAGATCTAAATATATCTCACATTACTTGCCATTCTCTAAAATCCCTGCACATGAAGGGCTTAGGAAGATACCGCAGGCTGCCCTTCTGATTTTGTGTACAGTATATTTAGCTTAATCATTACAGTAAACACTCTTTTGTCTGGCACTCCTTTGAGATTAAAGCAAATGTTGGATAACAAGGCATTTTATTTATCTACAGACAAAAGAGAGCAAATATGAACAGCTTTGCTTTTCCTTTCATTTATATACTGGCGGAGAGGACTGTAATACATTGGTTTGTAATATTCTGCAAGATCCCCTTCCAAGAGTTACTTAAATAACTGTTTCCTGTTCCATTTTTCTTGGATTTAAAGCTTTAGGGGCAGATTTACTAAAGGGCGAAGTGACTAACGTTAGTGAAAATTCGCCAGCGTGATGTCATTTCGTTACTTCACTGATTTACTAATGGGTGCAGGCTTAACTTCGCTTGCGAAGTAGATAGACTCTAGTGGTACTTTGCTCCCTAATGGCTGGCGAAGTTGCGCTCTGACTAAGGGACGGAACTACACAAATTCACTAAGATGCGGATTTTACTGAACATTACCGCTTGCGCCAGACTTGCCTTCGCCACCTCAGACCAGGAGAAGTGCAATAGAGTAGATAGGACTTCCTCAAAAAATAGTTGAAAATTTTTCTAAGTCCCAAAAAACGCTGGCGACTTTTCATTTTTCAGGGTGATAGCCTGCAAAAGAGCGTCAATTTTTTCTGGGGTACCCGGCTTCCCCCCTACATTTCCTAACATATGGCACATAAACTATACACTGGGCTCATGTGTAGGGCAATATCACAACTTTATTTTATTTTATTAAAGTTTCCCGGGCTTGTGTAGTGTAATGTATTTGCTGCAACATATACGTCCATTAAACTTCCCGCCGTATGCAAATTAGGCAACGCTAGCTCAACTTTTGGCGCTCTGGACGCAACTTCAGATTTTAGTGAATTAGCGTTGTCCTGGCAAATTTATGCCTGGGGTAGTTTTGCGATGTAAGCGAAGTGGACGCTAGCGCAAATTCGACGCTTAGTGAATCCCCTATGTCTCCATAAGCTTTGCAGTGACAATAAAATACAGAGGGAATTTACCAAAGAGAATAAAATGCTCTTATCGGGATGTAACTTGAATCATATACTGTAGATTCACATCCGTACTGACAAGCCGAGGCTAATTTACAAATTAAGTCTAGTGTAGTTAAAAATAATCAAAGCATAGATGGGGTTACTTCTTGTGTCATGTATTTTGAGACAAATGCCCTTAGAAATCAGACTTCATTCCTCACGTAAAACAACACTGTCATCTTATTGACACTTTCACTATTCTTCTTCAAAGTGAAGCAGAGCGATGGGTTGCATTTGGATTTTGTAGCCAGGTTTTGCCCCTCCAGCTGTCAAAGATATGGGCTCATTTGTCTTGCTGAGAACTAGGGGTCAGTTTAATAAGGGATAGTGGAAATTGCAGAAGAGCTGTGTGCCACAAAATGGCCCAATGCGTGTTTCGCAAAGTTAAGCAAAACTGCCTCTGACGGCCATTTTCGGTCTCTTCACTAAACTGGGCCTCTTGTGGACTACAGTGCCAGATTTTAACTTGATGTGCCCCTGTGCACCCCCGTCCCCCTCTCACATGAACCTCCCTGCAAGGGTACACCCTGACCTGCTTGCACCAAACCCCCCTGCGTGCACATGCCCACAAGTAAAGCTCCACCCGCTAGCACTGCTCTTATTTATTCCAGTCTGATGAGAGGGTGAAGGCATCTCATAGTCTACACAAGTATCTTACTTCTTCCATATCAGGACCATGGGCAGCACCCCATTGAATTTGGATCTTTGTGACCACTCCCCATCTAACATCTTACCCAGCAGACTTTTCATTTCTTGGTACAGGGCCTGAAAGAATGTTACAATACAGTACCACACTGGCAGAGTAGAGCCTTCAGCACTCTCCCTGCTGGAGATAAAGGTGTAACAGGTTGAACACCAGCCTCCATATGTAACAAAAAGCACTAAATTTGCGCAAGAACAATGACCCATACTAACCAATAAGATGTTTGCTTTTAAACAGATGACCAGTAAATGCTACCTGCTTATTGGTTGCTATGGGTTCCTGCTCCTGGGCAAACATATTGCCTTTTATTAAATAACCCCCAGAAGTATAAAATTCAAAGTAAAATGTGCCTTCAATATTATCTCATTTCCAGATGGGACTCTTGAGAGCTCATCAGACCCAGTGACTGTTTAGGACTCAGAAAAACTATTTCCCCCAAGGTTTGGCAATGTTACAAAGATTTTGCCAAGTATCCAGCAACTTTTTATTGCATACTTTTACTCATGCCAATTATATATAATTGTTTGCATTGTCTCCACTGAAAACTTGGTAGCAGTTATGTGTGTTAGGTTTACTGAAGGAGAAAACAAGATTGGCACTTAAGATCTGTGAAAAAGTACGAGGAACATGGCCCACATCAGAACTGTAAGTGGGGCTCAGAGTTTGAGGAACAATAGTTTTCAGTATTTTTTGGCAGCTTTCCACTGATATGAATTTACAGATGCAAATCATTTATCTTTCTACAAATAGCTAATGTCAAATTTGGAAAAATATTTCAAAACATGACAAAAAGCAAGTGAGATAGAACAAATATTTTTCCCACTTCAATACTATATATAAGTAGTAAAGTGAAGATACAGGGCCCCGTGTGTAAGAGGTTCTCGTACAAAGGTTTCATAAATTATCTGAAGATGTTGTTTTTCACCCCAGGGCTAGAATACACACACCTCCTTAACTGTCAGGCCTTTTCAGTTTTCAGTGAAAGTTTTCCATTAGATGGCTTGTGAGAATGCCACGCAGTTCATTGTGATTTGGCCAATTTATGATCATTACTTTAAAGGCTCTGTGATCTTAACTGCAACTTAAAGGAGAACCAAACCCTTTATATTAAAATCCCTGCATGCACAGTTGTCAAAAACCGAAAGACTGCTCCAACTGCACATGCGCCCATACGGCACTTACTTCATGACGATTACCGAAGAGAAGAAGATGGTGCCCGTGAACTCTGATGCCTTGAATCTGCAACGAGGGGTAAGTAGTTAGGGGCATTTACCGAGGGTAACACCTAGGCTGGGGGGAGCAGGGAAGGGGTCTATGTAGGGTAGGGTGATAGGAGAATTTTAATATAAAGGGTTTGGTTCTCTTTTAATGAACCCAAAGGACTGAGGTATCCAGGATCATCAAGAACTGAAAAACCATTTGATTGCATCTGTTGCAGAGAAATAGCATTCATATAATATTGTGTTAGTGCTGTGAATCTTACCAGAAATCAATTCTAATCAGCAGAGCCTTGACTCACAACTGGTCCTGCTCCTCATTACAGTTGTTTCATTAAAACTTCAGAAGTGGTTTGTATGAAGGGAACCAGTCTGCATATTACAGTTCTCTGAGATGGCATTATATTTGCCACAAATACACACAGGCCCAGATTCCTGCGATGAGCTGTGGCGGCTAGTTGGCATTTTTACCTGAAAAAAAAAAATGCATATATTATATCTGGTTAATTTTTGTTTTGGTTTTTATTTAGATTTTTCAAATACAACTTAATCATGAAAGCAAATTGACATTATTTGGTAAGCTTGTTATTTCACAAAAATGAATCCATTAACAGTAAGACTTTATTGGAGTTTAAGTCCAACGTAAGTGCCAGGGACATTCAGGTCACGGCCTTTCCAAATAATTTGTTAGTAAGTTATCAGCGCAATGACTCCTGGGGTTTCATGTATTGAGGGTTGCCTCAGGAGGTTTCAGCATGAAAATGTCTGTTCCGCCTCATGAGAATTTCGGTACAATACTATGTTGTATGTTGAAAGACTAGTATTGTTTAGTGCTTTGTTAATTGGGGTAAGGAGATGATGTATGTGAGACATGTGTCAAAGAATTTTCATATCTGGTTAATTTAACATGGATCTCCACCTTAAAATGTTTCTTTGTAATCAGCAACTTTCCTATATACATTAAACAGCTGACCAGTATATGCTTCCTACTGATAGGTTGCTACAAGTTACTGCACCTGGGTAAACTTAGTGCCTTCTATTACATAACCCCATAAATGATTAATTAGCTCTTGTACAGTATATAGGCACATAGTGAGTAGTGTAGATGAAAGAAGGTGAATGGAGTTATGATATCCATAATAGACAAAATATTGGGGCTGTAAAACCTAAACAGCGGCATCAATGGACTGAACCCACATAAGAGACAATGGCACCAAGAATATCCATTTAGTATGGAAATTATACTTAATATCTTTGCCTTGAAACTTTGATCTGCACAATTGCACATTCGTAAGCATTCAGATCAAAAACAATTCACTTTTGTTAAATCTAAATGAGTCACTAAATGTTACATTCGGTTCTGCTGGAAGAAAACTGTTCAGTAAACAAGAACATTGTCCTTAAAAGGTTTGAATAAACAGCAGAGAAATGTGTGGGTCGGGAAACCTTGACCAGAGGTAAATTCTCTTTTATAGTGTCTTCCAGTAAAATATAATGGCGTTCTGCATTTTACTTATAAAACCTGCACCACTTCAATCACTAAAAAAGAGCTCATCCGTTTTTCCCAGCATTGAGTGTCTGAGTATTTCAGGGGGGAAATGGGCACAGTCTGGGTGTATTTCCAACAACACTTGAACTTTACAGGTCATTGATCCTGGATTAGTATTAAGCACTAACATTTTCTCTGAGCAAGCACATGTAGGAACAGAACAAATAAGCAATGCAGCAAACACAAGCAATCCAAAATGTACACATTAAACCAATTTAACATGCCGTATACATTACCATTATTGTTAAAATGACATAGAATGAAATGTTTGTTAATTTATGCTGCAGCCATAATTATGGCGGACTATCATGAAAATAAAATCTCAGCATTTATGGAGACACTTAAAAATATCACATTTCTGATTTACTGATTTATTGACTGATTTATTTCTGATATCACATTTCTGATTTAAAAATTCTCAGGTTACCAGGTCAACAAGCTAAATTTTCTTTCGGCTCTGCTGCCTCACCCCTCACACCAAGGGAAAAATCAGTTTGTTCTGCATCAAATCAAAATAGAAAGCATCCCTTGTACCCTAAGTGCAATTATGACTTGTGCAGCAACAGCTAGAAGTCAGCCATGTCTCCAAAGCTTACTAAACAAGGCTCAGCACATGTAATGATAGAAATCAATTTGTTGACCTATCCACAGAACAATGGTTCAGGGCAGGAGGGGGTCTCCAACTCAGTAGATGGTAATACAGCTTCCTTGTTTCTATACACTAAAATACATGTAAAGGTGGCCATACACGGGCCGATAAAAGCTGCCGACAGACCAAGTCGGCAGCTTATTGGCCCGTGTATGGGGCCCTCCGACGGGCTTCCCTGATCGATATTTGACAAGTCAACCAGATGTTGATTGGACAGGACTAAAAATCCGGATCGCGGCCGCATCTGTTCGTTGATGCGGTCCCGCGATCCGACCGCCAGTTACCCATTGTTAGAATCCGATCGTTGGGCCCTAGGTGCAAGGTATATCAGCCCGATATTGCCCACCTCAAGGTGGGCATATCGAGGAGAGATCCGCTCATTTGCCAACATTGCCAAATGAGCGGATCTCTCCGTGTATGGCCACCTTAAGTCTCCTATTTTCCCTCTGAATATTAATTCTGCTAAAGCTTCTCCATGCTACGTTGATGTTTAATTAAAATAAAAGAAACACTTTAAGATCATGGTGATCTTTGAACTTGCAATTAGATTTGAAATATATCCAAAAGCACAAAATGTTGTAATTTGGACTGCACATTTAAGTGGAT